>NW_023270839.1:1738386-1972196 GCF_011800145.1 Mirounga leonina | reverse complement strand
TGATTAATTCAATCAACAAACAATCGATATGAGAATGTGTGTATGGTAAATAGGGGAAGATGATCTAGGTGTTGGGGAGTGGGGATAAGAAAGAAGTGCTTTGATTAGCATAAGCAAGGTAGGCTTGATTATAGTAGGCTTTCCTCTGTTCTGTAAATTAATTTATTACTCAACTCTTGTCAACCAAATGCCCTTCAGAGGGTCTGTGCTATGATTTCTTGCAGTGTTTCTCAACCACAGCTACATATTAATACCGCCTAGGAAACCTTTCAAAAGAAATCCATGCCTAGGCCTCGACTTTCAGAGATCCAGTTTCAACTGGTTTCCCATTAATCCAGTGGTTCTCAAAGGTTAACACGCCTCAAAATCATCTGGATGTCTTGTGAAAATACAAATTTCAAGGGTCCACCTCTGGGGATTTTCAGTGGTCTGGGGTGGAGCCTGAGAATTTGTAAGTGTTGCTGGTCTGTGAACCACATTTTAAGAAACATTGTATTCAACCATGCCACAAAAAGTAGCAGAGGATAGTTAACACCTTAGAAACCTATTAAAAACACAGCTTCCCAGACTAGTCTTATTATCGGTGGAAGAGTCCTTGTGTGAATGGAGGTTTCAGTTCTTGGATCCCCCATAAAAGATTTACTTGAGGATTCACCCTCAAACAGACAGTTAGAGGAAAGGTAGCAAGCACAAAGCAGTTTCCTAAGGACAGTACCCTCTCAAGAATGGAGAGCGGGCAGGCCCCGACGTGGCAACTGCACCAGGGATAGGGATGTTTTTCTGTTGTGTTCGCATAGGTTATGGGTCTCAGCTAGGGTGGTCTCCAACAGAGGTTGTTTCCAATCATCTAAAGGACTCCTTCTACCTGTTGGGAGGGGGAGTTTTTGGCTCTACGAGGTTCTTGCCAGAACTGTTGTGGCCATCTTGGGGTGGGGTGTCAAAACCACAATGTAAATTTATCCTAATGAATCTATAGGTTACCCTGGGAGCAGATGTTGAAGAGGAGAGTGCATGGCATGTTCTGCACCTGTGCCTCTTGGTCTGTCAGCTCCGGGTGTGGAAAGCCATAAGGCCAGGATGGTAAAAGCCACAAAGTCAGGATGTTGTGTCCTCAGGCTTCTAACGTGTCACTTATTTATCGCCACCTTTGCCTCTGGCTGGTGTCTAACTCACTGCCTACTCTATCATTCTCGTGAAGATTTTGATCAGAATGTTTGGCCTGGAAATGGGGAAGTTTAATTTTAACAGTTCCCCTCAATGAATCTTCTCACCAGGCTAGGTTGGCGATCCCTCCAACAAGAGACCTCTGGCAGAAAGTGGAGACGGACAGTGGGGATGGTGTCTCAGTTTTTTTACATAGTGCTGCTTCATGGACTGAAGCCATGTGGCAAGGTGCCATGTGTTATCAGTGTGTTTCCATATGGCAAGTGTCAGAACAGACCTTGTTCCACCCTAATCTGCTCTCCTTGGCCTCTCCCTCCATGGCTCTCTAACCACACTGGCTTCGCATCATGCCTAGGTCTTCCCTATCTTGGCCCAGCCTGCCTAACTCAGCTGATTTCTCTAGCACCTGCCCTATTTTTCTTATTCTTTCTTCCACCACATTTCTCTAATAGATGGTTTATATCGCTACAACCACTGATTTCTCACCCTAGACTTTCCTTAGATGAAAGGAATCTGGCTTTCATCCACATTACTCTAAAACTCTAGAACAGTTTTTCTTATATTTGAGATATGTACGTACCTTCTGGAACAGAATACTCTTTTAATATATTGGCAGTGTTAAATTATTTGTATGTTCATGTTACTTAAATATGCATAAATGTAAATTTAACTTAAACTCTATGTAAATGTTATCAATTATGATGATGTAATCATGAAAGTATAAGTTAATATAAATTGGAAAACCAATAAATTATAAATTAATAATATAAATATAATACATCAGATGATATATTTATTTTAGAAAATATTTAGTTGCATTTACTGACAATATAATATAGCGTAATATATGCTTCTATACCTAATCTGCTTTTCTATTTTTGTATCAATAACACTTATGCCTAGCTAAATAACCCAGTTTTAGAAAATATATGAATAATAGTAAATCTTTGAATTCTGGTTCATGATAATCAGACCTTCTACTTAAACCTAAACTCTTTGTGGGAACAATCTTAAAATGTCGATTTTAATTAGATGTCCCTTGAGAACTCTCTAAATTTGTCTTCTTTGCTTAAAGATAAATTTTGTCCCACTATATTGTAATCTATGTTAAAGCCCTATGTAATCCAATGAGTGCCGCAAGAAAAAACAGATATTTTCTTCATTAACATATATAGATCTAGTATTACTGTTAATGATTGATATGAGCAAAGGTGGAATCCACACAACACAGCTCAGAAAGTGAATATGAGATGAACTGTTATTGCCCTGCTTCTTTTAAGCTCAGGTGCCTATACTTTCGAGTGCATGTCCTACTGTAACTCTCCTAACACTTCTCCCTGAGGACTGTGAAACCATCATCAGTACACCATACACTCATGGGGATGCATCCATCCTTCCCTTCCTAAAAACCATATGTATTTTAGAGGCAAACATGAGCACCAGCTATGTAGCAAGTGTATATTCAATGATATGATTTACGTTTATAGTATTTTTTTAGATTTTCAACTAAAATGAAAACATAGAATTTAAATTTTTTTCATCATCAACTCACAGACTCCAAGGCTATATCTATGAATTGCAGGACTGCTCAGACGGGAATTTGAAAAAATGACTTAAGAATAACGGTTTCATTGGGGTGGAGGAGTTACTTGACTGTCTCAGGCACTGGATCTGAATAACTTGAAATATTTGTAAGCTACTCATGTCCTACTATGAGATTCTGATATGAGATACTGTTTTTGATAATTTCCTGCCCTGAACAATGTATTGTTGCTGATGGGGAGTGGTTATATATCTTGCATTATAAAGAGAAAAAGAAGTTTAAGAATCAGTATGTTCAAAGAATCAGTATGGCTCAAAAACAAAAGACTTCTTTAAGATCAAACTCAGATGCTTTTCCTCAATGGAAATCCTTACCTCTCAGAACCAGGTGATATCTACTATCTCTTTCTTTAACCTGTATCCTATGATTCTTAAACATTTATTTTATTAGCTACACTTCTACTTATTTGACTTTCTTTTTTTTCATAGTCTTTCTTTTTCATAGTCTCAAAATCTTTCTTTTTCATAGTCTCCTCTTCCTCTTCTTTCCTGTTTTTTTTTTTTTTAAGATTTATTTACTTATTTTAGAGAGGGAGAGAGAGAGAGAGGATGTGAGCAGGGGGAGGGGCAGAGAAAGAGAGAGAATCCTCAAGCTGACTCCCTGCTGAGCACGGAGCCCACTGTGGGGCTTGATCCCAGGACCGTGAGATCATGACCTGTGCTGAAATCAAGAGTTGGCCACTTAGCGGACTGAGCCACCCAGGCACCCCTCTTCTTTGCTCTTAAATGTATATTCCCTGAAAAGTTATTTTCTTTGTCTACACTTTCATTCTTAGCAACCATTCCCACTTCCAATAAAATACTCAAAAGACTGCTTTTAATCTTCATATTATTAGTCATAGGAATAAAAAGTTCCAAGAATGAGTTTGTCAAATATAGATTTAAATAATCCCACTTCTCATCACTGTACAATTACAAAAATAAGTCAATACTTTCAAGAAGTATCCATACATTGGAAAAACAAATTCAAATTATAACCAGAAATTTCAGTCCACACTTAGCACAATAAAAACTTTCATTAAGGGCAAGTGGCATTAAAAAAAAAAAAATCCTTTTAGAATATAGTACCTGATTAATTCAATTTAGAACTTAAAGTACTTTAAAATCCTTTTTTTTTTTTAATTTAACCAACTGCTAGTCAGAGAAAACATCAAGAAAAGAACTTCTGGTTTCAAATATGTTCTTAATGAATAGGATTTGATATCTGGCCCATAGCTTAAAACACAAAAATAATGATATTTGGATTGAGATGAAGATGAGAATAGATAGACAAAAAGGTCTTTTCCAGAAGACTATCCAGCCTGATTGGGAGGACTTTATATTGAACATAGATGGAAGGAAGGGAAAAAAATGATAAAAAAAAATTACTTGAGATGTCAGTTTCACTGTAGGAATTCAGAAATATATATTAGGTATATTTATATAGAGGAACTGAAGAAGATTCTGTGACTCATAAGACATAACACTTGAAAAGGATCCAATACCTCTACATTCATTCTAGTTTTGGCTATTACACAAACTGACTTCTCTGGACTTTAGTTTCCTTATTAATAAAATGAAAGGTTTGGGTTAGATCAGATTATGAATTATGCTACAGTGATAATTTAATTCCTAAATATCAGTGGCCTAACATAACAAATGTGAGATCCTGCACATGTCTATGCTGGCCTGCAAGGAATCTGCTCCATTTAGTCATTTGATGACCCAAATGATGGGGAACTTGTTATGTTGAGACACCACCATCTCAGGACCAGGCTCCATGGGGTACCCTGGTAGGGGAAGATATTGATGAAGGGCATATAGCTTTTAATGATCTCAGCCAAAAAGTGATACACATCATTTCCCCCAAAGCCAATTGATCAGAACTACTCTCATGGTCCAAATTAAATGCCAAGGTGTCTGAGAAATATGAAAGAGCACATGGAAAATTTTGTAATCATTTCTGTATCTGCCAATATCTCAAACTTCTCAACAGAAGTCCTAAAATCTATGGTTCTCTAATTATAAAGTCTGGTATTATACTATCTTCTACTTACCAGGCAATTACATATGTTAAAATACTATCTACAATATGAAAATTTAATACCTAAAGCAGTACAAACCTACAATCCACTAAAGTGGGCAATATTATCCCAATCTTATAGATGAAAAACAGATATAGAAAAAAACAATTCCTAGCAAGTATTGGAGTTGAGTTCTAAATCCAAGGCTGCTAAATTCAAATAAACAGTAAGACTGTTTCCCCAGGTCTCACTGTCTTCCCTGAGTATGATATAATGAAAATGGCTTTTGAAAGCTTGTGCTTTGGCATAAGTAGGAAAACAAATCTGAAATTTGTTTTAATTATGTTAAAATGCCTAAAGGAAATTGTATGTTTATCTGTAATAAGACTGCAGGTTATCTAAAATGTCATATTTCTTTTTTTTTTTAAGATTTATTTCTTTATTTGAGAGAGAGAGAAAGAGAGAGAGAGAGCAAGAGCAGGAGGGGCAGAGGGAGAGTGAAAGAGAATCTCAAGCAGACTCCCTGTCGAGCATGGAGCCCAACACAGGGCTTGATCTCAAGACACTGAGATTAGGACCTGAGCTGAAACCAAGAGTCAGCCACACAACCTACTGTGCCACCCAGGAGCCCCTATAATGGCGCATTTCTTTACTTTTGATTGAAATTATATAAAATCATATGCTAACAGGGATTATCTAATGCTTATTAAATACTCATATAGCCCATTACAGATCTTTGATGAATAAGAAGAAAATACTGCAAAATACTGGATCATTTGGATAAAAATCAAATCCTCCATGATATTAAGTTGGATGTTAGTGTAATAGACTAGACGATCATGAAGAGATTTATAGCTCTAGCATTCCCAGGTCATATTACATACATTGTTGCTCCCATATTTGCAACTTCTTTGTTCTTGCCAACTGAATATATACATATCATCACATTAGCTCTCCTGATGTTTTGTTTACATGGCACCAACTCTGCAGTTATTTGGAAACCCCAGGTGATTGAATGAAGTTTTCCCTTTGTATTTGAAGGCTTGACATCAATTAATGCAACAAGAAAGTCATTAATTTAATTAATAATCACTGAAAATTCTCCCTTGCCCTGCCACTTCTAAATTTATCTTCAGTTACAAGGATGCTTTCATTTATTCATTTAGCTATATTCATTGAGTACCTACTGTATTCTCAGCACCATGCTGGGCTGAGATTATAAAGATGAATATGACAAAGGCCTTGCTCTTAAAGAGCTCAAGATATTATGAGTAAAAATATCTTAACATTTGTTTTAGTTTGGTTTTTTCCCCTTAAGTGGGCCCCAGCACACTCTCTTTCTAGCAATTTATTTTACCTATTTCCTAATGAAACTAAGCTTTTCATTATTTTATTAAGGCATTTATGCTTGTATTGTCTAAATGGCACCTGTTTTCAAAATACTTGGGAATATTAATTAGTTTGTTTTTCAGCACAAAAGATAAAACCCATGTTTAAAAAGGTAATTACCTTTTATCAGTTGTAGTAATAACATTTATTTTACATATTTGTCTTACAATAGTATACAAACAAATGCTAAAAACGAAATATGTGTGATTTTTTTTAAGCTAATAAAATGTTTTTAGGATCTCAGTATTTTGGAGAAATGAGTCACTCACATCGAACACTTAAAAGTACATACTACTTTTCATCTGACAGAAACACCTGAAAGAGAACAGCCACCTTCCTAGAGCAGAATTAATATAAAATAAAAACTTTAGAGACTTTCTTTTTCTCCCTCTAAATTTTTATTAATTAATTATTCTTAGTTTGTTTTGGGGAGTTGGAAATGCTTTCAGTGTTTTCCAATATAGAAAAACGTACTGAGTTAATCCATAAATGCCCTCTTGTGACAGTCTCCAAAAATGCAACTGCCTTTTCCCCTATTTGTTTTGCTTTGTTTCTCCTAAAATGTCCAATGTAACAGATTTAATAAAAAATAATCAGTTTTATATTTTATCTAATAAAATTAACATCTCTTTTTTAATAAGCTATGTGATGTTTTGAAATTTAGGTGGAAAAACTTGTGACAATTCTATTTCCCTGTGTAGGGTAATTACCGGAAAAACCTAGGAATGATTCTAATTCTACCTTTACCTTATACTACTTTGACATGTGTGGCAAGGGAATTCTAGATATTGTGAAAAGATCCTTTTTTGAGAACTTCTAGGTTCACAGCACATTTCTCAATGTGATAGCTAAAAGATAATACATCGACTTAGTTTGAACCATTCTTTCATAAATTATTGATGATTGGGGTGCTTGGGTGGCTCAGTCGGTTAAGCATCCAACTCTTGGTTTCAGCTCAGGTCATGGTCTCAGAGTCCCAGGATCAAGCCCTGCATCAGGCTCCGCACTCAGCGCGGAGTCTGCTTGAGGATTCACTCCCTCTCCTCTGCCTCGCACCCTGCTCCCTCTCTCTCTTTAAAATAAATAAATCTTAAATAAATAATTATCTCATTTATAGTCATTGGTCATGTGGGAGTTCCTAGAAGCGACATTTTAAAATGAAACAATTAATTATTAAAGCAGTTAAATGACATGCATGGGATAAAATAAGGGCATGATTAAATGACCTGTGGGCCAATCTGTGGCCTTTACACATACCTATGAAGCCATTGGCTTTATACATACCTGTATTCAAAAGTCAGATGTTGGCAAAAGCTTTTCAAAGAGCAAGTCACATGTATTTCTTATCATTTATTTCTAAAACTGTTTTAGGCTAAGAATACCTAACTTTACTCTAGTTTCAAAACACGAAAAGAATGTTTAAAAGGCAATCTTTCCTTTCTAAGATTCAATCTAGAGCTTTTAATAAAGATAGAAATCATGAAATTTCTTAAGCAAATGATATACACAGAACTTTGAAATGAGCCAGACCTGTGTTTGAACAAATTACTTGATTTTTAAAAAATATATCAGTTTCTTCTTCTGAAAAAAATGGAAATAATAATAACCTATGTCATAGGATTTTAGTAAGATTTACATGAGATCATGTATCTATACATTTCCTTGCCCTTAATAAAGGCTTAAAAATTATAGCCATTATTATTAGACAAAAGGCTTAAATTTGTGTTGTGAACTAAAAGAACACAATTTAACTTTATTTTGTGGCTAAGATGGCCAAATATTAATAACTACTAATTCCTTTCCTTCACATTTAAAAATAGTGTAAGTTGACTCTTGAACACCAGTTGAGTTGTGAGGGTCCACTTACATGCAGATATTTTTGATATACACAGTAAAGTACTATAAATGTATTTTCTCTTCCTTATGATTTTGTTAATAACGTTTCTTTTCTCTTGCTTACTTTATTGTAAGAATACAGTCTATAACACATATAACATACAAAATATGTGTTAGTCAACTGTTTATTACTAAGGCTTCTGGTTAACAGTAGACTATTAGCAATCAGAAGTTATATATAGATTTTCTCCTGCTCAGGGTGTTGGCACCCCTAACCCCCACGTTGTTCAAGAGTAAACTGTATATGGCATACTTAATGTTCGTAGCAGATGAGAATGATAAAAATAATTCAATAATGTGAGTCCTATTTATACTTTCATCGTTAACTCAGATAATTTGTTTAAATTCTCTTCATGGTAAAACCTGATAAGTAGCAGAGATCCACAAATTTTTCCTAAATTTGATAAGATCTTGAACTTACACAGTCTTTCCATCACCAACTGGGGGCGAGAGGCATGTGGAGAATATAAATCAGTGATCTATGATGGAATTCAGAGGCATCCTGGACAAAGGAATATCAGAGGAGAAAGGAGGGAACAAGAACGCTTGTCTTACCTCCAGGAAGGAAACCTTTGGAGCAACAGAACACTGAATTTTGCACCATTTTGGAAATAGACAACATATTTTGCAGAGCTACCAATACAATGTGATTTTCTATTTGGGAATTCCTTGCAAATAATCATGTTCTTTAATTACACAATCATGTATGAATTTCAAACCACAGTGCAGAAAATATGTGAGAAAATAACTGTCAGTTATGATATTTGAAAAGGTTCCCCATCCCAAGAGTAGCCTTTGACATCCTCAACTCCCATGCCCAATGTATTGCTGTTCTTATAAATTTTACCTCCTAAATATATCTTGAATCTTTGCACTCCTCTACATCTTCTCCATACCCCTTTAGTTGAAGATTAAATCCTCTTTCATCTGGGTTATTATAATAGCCTCCAAATCATTATTCCTGAATCTATTCCATTTCCCCATTACCACCTCTTGCCACCCCTCACCCCAAACACACAGTCTGAATTCTGTCTCCAAATCACACAATCAGGGTGATCTTTTGAAAGCACAAATATGATGAAATAACACATTAGTTTGGAATTTTGACCATTTTCTGTGACTCATAGGATAAAGTGCCCAATCCTAACGTTGCCTAAAGCCTCTATCTGACCTTCTTTGTCTACTCCAATCTTGTGTCCAACCACTCCTCTCAGCAAATTCTGGAACACTTGGCCTTTTCCTAGTCCCACAAACACATTAAATGCTTTCCTGTTTTAGGGTTCTCCTGCATCATTTTTTTCTTCTATCACATTTTGCCTAATTCCTGTCCACTCATCTTCTGATCCCAGCTCAAACATCACATCCACAGAGAAGTTTTTCTACCCATAGGACAAGCATTGCACATGTGTTATAAAACAACTCACTCCTAGGGCACCTGGCTGGCTCAGTCGGTAAAGCATGCAACTATTGATCTCAGGGTTGTGAGTTTGAGCCCCACATTAGACATAGAGCCTACTTTAAAAAATAAATAAAAATAAACCAACATACGCGCACACACACAGAGACACAAACACACAAATAATAAAAAAGAAACCAACACACTTCTGTCCTGGTTCATTGCCTCCAAACAACTTATCACAGCTTATATTTACATGTTTATTTGATGGTGCATTCATGAGTACTGGCTATTGGCCTCATTAGACTATAAACTCCAAAAGGCTATGTCTCTTTGCTCACTATTATAGTTCCAGGGCCTGTAACAGTATGTGACACATAGTTGGTGCTCAATAATTATCTGTTGAATAAATTTAATGGCTTGTTTTTACTCTATACTAGAGAAATCACTCTGTGTTTAATCTTTCTTCAAGACAGGTGAGTATCCATGCAATATTTTCAGTCTTTTCTTCCTCCTAATTCCAAGCTGACCCGGTTGTACTTGCCAAACAACTCAACTGCCTCAACCCATTGGTGCCACCTGTTGGCTCTTCTGTGCCTCACGCCTTCTCTCTATCTCCTTACTTTAACCTTTGAAGGGGACTGGGCCCCTGATGCATTCTCCTTGTCCCCTCATCCTACTCTCAAATTTTAAACACATAACCAGACTTACCTTTAGTCAATCTCTTTCTCACAAATACACATCTTCTAAATTTCCAGTCTTTTTCTATTTCAACCTTTGTTCACTCATTCAGGAAAATTTCAGTGTGTCCCCTTTCCCACTCACTCTTCTTTTCCTCCATTCTGTCCCCTTCCTCCCTTCCTTTCTCCCATTCTCCTCTTTCCTGATTCTCTTCTTCTCTCTCAGCTTCTTCCTCTTCCATCTTCTTCATTATAATATATATGTCAAAAGTATATATGTATATATATATATCCAGAAATCTACTTTCCAAATTTTAGCTTGTAATTATTTGTGAGATAGAACTTTCCAGAATACCCATGGCTTACAAAACCAAGGTGGTATATATTTGTTCCATTAGCACCTTGACAAAGCCCCAAATTCTAGACTTTTTATGGTAATATTGTGTTCTGCATCTGTTTTAGGATAAACTTGGAAAATAACTTTAGCAAACTTAAATAATCCCAATGAATTACTCTGCTATTAAGTAATAATCGACTTGTACATATATGATATTGTGTTTAGTAAAATAACTTATTATGTACTTAATAACAGGAAAATAAAAGGTAAAAGGAAAATGTTTTATAATTTTCATATAGATTTATTTACTTCCTCACGCTACCATATTGTACTTAATATTGCAAGCTTAGGATTATAATATTTTTAATTAGCTATAACTAGAAATAATCTAAACAGGAAGAAAACTGAATTCGGAGTAGAATTTAAATTATAATCTTGACTAAATAATTTAATCTTTCTGGAATTACATGTAAAACTCAATAAGCTCGATGCTCAATTGAATGGAAATTTCCCTATGTAGTTAGATATTTTACAAGTACATTGAGCAACATTGAGAATAAAAATATGTATCAAAGACTTCTTATATGTCAAAGTTAACTTTTAAAAATTATTTGGTATGAGTGTTGATTACTTGCCTATTCTAGAATGAGACACAGCATTCTGTAATTCTTCAAAACTAAAATACGCAATCTATTGGATATTATTTCATGGGCTGGGGGCACCTGGCTGGCTCAGTTGGTGGCGCATGTGACTCTTGATCTCGGGGTTGTGAGTTCAAGCCCCATGTTGGGTGTGGAGTCTACTTAAAAAAAAAAAAATTACATAGGCTGACAATTCACTAAAGCAATGATAGCTAAAATTGCTTATATGTTTAGTAGTGAAAACCAAGAAAGGGAATTATATTTTGTCCAAGTTTACCTTATGAAGTTAGTTGTTTCTATAAACTTAATAAATATTTTAACACAAGGTATAATATCATCTTTATAAGGAAGGACAAACTCACCTATCATAGGGTTTCAGTTCAAGTCATCAAACATTTAGTGAGCAATGACTCACTCCTATAAAGAATACACAAATGAAGAGGACAAGTTCTTACCCTCATGGAGCATGAGTGAACTGAGAAGAAAAATTGGAGATCTATTTTCAAACAAAGAGGAAATGAAGGAAAAGAAGGTGGTCATTTTATGAATATTAATCTTGCACAAATCAGAGAACCCACCTTGCAAGAGCTTGTGTTTAACTCTTTAGTGAGGCCATGGGTCGAGCATTCCTTGTATGCCAAATCTGAAATCATTATTTATTGCTTTGAGTAGTAGCATTATATTCTTTTTAAAGTTTTTCAGCATGCATGTTAAAGTGGGATTTATTTTAAAAAATTATACTACCTTTTATTGATAAACAAATGAGAAATCATTATCATAGTAAAAGTTCTGCAAGTAGCATTTCTATATTAAATATGGAAAGTTCCAGTTCTGATATTAGTATCTTAGTATATACTCTTGGTTTATGAAATATTCTTCAATTTTATCACAATAGAATGTAGTTTATGGGGGTCTGGTTTTTTAGAAAAGTGGTTTTTTTTATGCCCAAATTTTATTTTCTAGAGGAAAATTCAAATCTGATAATGTGTACTTTTCTTTAGTAGAGCTTTTTTTTTTTGAGGCATAAGCTTTTTCTCCCCACAAGAGTCTTTCTTCTTTTTTTTTTTTTTTTAAAGATTTTATTTATTTGACAGAGAGAGACACAGTGAGAGAGGGAACACAAGCAGGGGGAGTGGGAGAGGGAGAAGCAGGCTTCCCACCAAGCAGGGAGCCCGATGTGGGGCTCGATCCCAGGACCCTGGGATCATGACCTGAGCCGAAGGCAGACGCTTAATGACTGAGCCACCCAGGCGCCCCAAGAGTCTTTCTTTTTGAGGCATAAGTTTCTTTCTCTGTATGTAAGAGGAAAAAGCAAAACAAACAAACAAAAGGAAAACCCTGTTGTATTGGCTAGCACATAAGATCCTGTAAGTAAAAAGTTCAGTCTTCAGATATGATTATGGGGCTTCCTATTACACTGCTAAGAAGCTGGGCTGCTTATCAATTTGACCAAAAGTTAAAAAGGAGACAAAACTCAAGAAGATGCATGGTGTGTGTTTGAACAATGTTAGCATTAACTTAGGAAAATTTCTATCTCCAACATGTTCTCTTTAAGTCAACTTGAAATATATGAGAAACTAATACCCAGTGCTCCAATGTATTTTTAAATAAAACTTTTTTACATACTAATTATATCATAAGGGTATGGGTAGCATGTGCTGTAATATGTTCTCCTATACCATATGAGGTAAGCCTAGAAAATAATATCCCAGGACTAGATATTTTAGCATACCCTAATCACTGAACTAGTTAGAAATAAGTTAATGGTCAACAACTTTTTGTGTATTACTTGAAGGAAAAATATAAAATAGTATTACATATATCTTTTAAAATATTATAGCATGTATTTTATATCTTCCTCACTTACTTGGGAAGTATTATATATACAGTAGATAATAAATGAGAAAAACTTAAAACAGAGATCTGAATTTTCCCAGAAAAGAACAAAGCCCAAATCACATCATTATCCTTATACTGACATATTTCTCTCTATCCCCCTCATGCATTAGACCAATTTTTTCTGTATTCAACTATTTAAAGTTTATTATTTATATCATATTACATAGTTTGTGTTAAATGAATTAGGACAATAGCAAATTACATTTCAGTTTAAAATATCTTTTGCTAACTATTAAAGTTTGCATTCTTATTGTACAACTATTTTAATGTAATTTTATGGTAAAGGATTTGAGAGGTCATTTAATTCTGTCCCTCCTTTTCCACCACTGAGCAAATTTACATTGAATTCAACTGGACTGAAACCTTACTTCATAAAAGAGGAAATCCAAAAGCTGAGCCTGATTAGCTATTGCTAAATTTTAAATCCTTACTTTTAGCACTCTTATAATCAAAATGATCCACCAGTAAGATTGTGAACACCATAAATTTAGTGAGTATGTGACTAGAAGGTTGGTATGAATGCAAGTATACTTACGTATTTTCTGTTCACTCATTTATTCAACAAGTATTTATGAAGTATTTGTTATTTGACATGTGCCATTTAAAAAATATTTTCATGTTGGTTTTTTATATACTTACTCTATGTCCCTTTATAGTTCTTAAATAAATACTCGAACAGTTCAAAAATATCTACTTATACTTGATATGAATCGATTATATTTCATATACCTCTCAAAATAGTGATGATGATAATAAATATTATTTACAAAGAATATTTTATAACATTGTGGGTAAGCAGTTGTGAGGCAACATAATAACTTAATATTATTAGAGCTGAACTCCTTAGACTCAAATATGTTAACAAATAGATACATAAAGCTGACCTCGAATGCAGTTGGCCTTCATGACTGTCGTTCTCGATTCCCAATATTCCTGCATGGAAATAAAGCAAACCAACTGACGGCATCAGTGAGGAAAGGATAGTTAACCTGATGACAGGATATAATATATCTAAACATAATAAATCATTTTTTTTCTGGGAATCTTTTCATTTCATCTTTTTTTCATCATCATGTAGGTACAACAATAGTTTTCTTTGCTCTTGATATTAAATGTGGGTTTTGGAAATCATCATGAGAAAATAATAAGAGGTTTCACTAGGGTAATGTTAGATATAAAATATGTGGTTTTATTTATCAAGAGAAAATTTAAAAATATATTAAGTAGCATAAAAGTATACGTGTGAATATATATACCCATATAAACTTATATATGTATGTTTTCCAGTTTACAATTTTATTTTCTATCCTTACATTGATTAATGCATTAATTAATGGGGTGGATGAATAACAAGAAACTGTTAAAATCAAAAAGATTTAAAATTTGAGGTATTCTATACCACAAGATAATTTTTTTATTTAACTGAAGTCATAGTAATATGTATCATATTATTACAGTAAGTCTAATCAGTGAATTTTACGATAAAGCTACCCATAATTTAGTGTACTTAAAGCGTAAATATGGTGCCATTTAACTGCTGACAAACCAGTTTTATTGATAGAAATAGCTCAAGTTGAAAGAAGGATCTTGAAAAGTTTACAGCTTATTTTTTCAAGCACCACAAACTAATAAGTAAAAACATATGAATTAGATAAAATACTTCATTAAGTTACTTTTATTGGGTGAGTCAATGTGATATGATTACATTTCAGAGACATTTAATTCCCTATCATATAAAATCACATTGATGTTTGGTTATATTTTCTCTTCTGGTGATGTAGCCATTCAAAGTATTTTACCCATATCAAAGCAGAGATATTATGAAGTTAAAACTAAAGTCATTTTCATCAAAGCTAATCATAAATTTTATTTTCTTAAGTGTTTCCCAGAGTAATCGCATTGCAGGTCTGTAAAGAAGACTCTTAAAAGTACTCTTGGGTCTTGGGTTCTAATTGGAAAGAATCCTATCAAACTTGGGAGCACTGCAGTAAATATAGTCAGGAGAGCAAAAATTAAAAAACACCCACATTTGGTTCATGAAGCTTTGGATGAACCCATTGAACACCAGCACTTTAGGAAGGTATTTCTTAATGTTGAAAGTATAATTGGCCATTCATTATTTAGATGGCCAGCTCTGCAGTGCTTTGCACTCATTTGTATAACTCACGTAAATGTATAAATGCTTCATTTGAAATGACATAAACCTTGAATCACTACATAAACTGGTAAATGATAGTTGCTCGCTATCTTGTACACGAGTCCCTTTCTATTGGTTAGAGAAGGTAGGTGAACATCACAGATGCAAAATGTTTGTTGTTAAGAATGTGTGTTTACAGGTGTGGAATACCCTAAGGATGGGTAAAACCGATATCCTGCTGCAGGTGCAGACTTTAATAAACAGGAACTTGTCTTTCCCTAATCACTTCTCTCCTTTATCATGCTTTTGGATTATCTCAATTCACATTAAGTATCACTTGTGCATAAAGCATATACAGTGTTCTATATTTATTTAGATGTACATGTGACTAGATTTTCTGTGAATAAAACCCCAAATGCATTCACATGAGAAAATGGAGTGGTTTAATTTAAATATTTTAGGAGTGCTAGAATACTAATAAACATCTGGAAGAACAGATAAAACTAGATAAATGTTTAGTCTTGTTATGAGTAACACACTAGCATACGATTAGGTTTATAATGGTTGTAATTTAACAAAACTGTTGTATGAAATATTTTGTTTAGCATTCATTAAAAACTGTTAATGCACTTGTGTCTTCCACGGACTAAATTTTTTGCAGCAGACGCACATTATTAGTATAATACAAATATGCTAAAAAGCAAACAGTTTGGTGTTAAAATGTTTTAAGTCGGATTGTGAAGAGGAATTTTACACCGATCTTTATTTTTTTTTTCATTTTTACAGGGAAAATTTTACCACAAAATCCATATTTTAATGATATTATACCAACTCTATTTTTTAAACTCATTTTGTCACTGTTTTGTAACAGAAACACTGTAAATATTATAGATGTGGTAAACTATTATACTTGTTTTCTTATAAATGAAATGATCTGTGCCAACACTGACAAAATGAATTAATGTGTTACTACGGCAACAGCCACATTACATGCTTTCCCTTTCACAGTAGGCAACAGAGCATATGGTTTTCTCTTAATGGAACGCTAGCTTCTCATTAACATACCAGCAGCAGTGTCAGAACTTACAAACCAGCATAACAGGGAGATGGAAAAACTTATAAATTAGACCCTTTCAGTACTATTGAGAAGGAAATGACTGATGTTCTAAGGTACAATATTTAGCTAATACTGCGCCCTTTTCTGCACCTTCATTCCACAAAAAAAAAAAAACTTTTTTCTTATCATAAATATAAATATAAATATTGAAGTGCAAGTAATTTTTACCCTGCTTCTAAAAGTGATTGGCACCCCGATTTTGATAACTCTTCTTAAAAAGATTTCGTTGCCTTTTTGCTCACAGTATGTTTTAAACAGCTGTATTTCCACCATCCTGTTTCAATACAGTAGAGCCGCTGAAATGTAAAGCTGATTGTCATGCCTTCCCAAAAGAGGAAATCCATCAGGTAAACAAAAAATGAGAATGAGAAAGAAACCTTTTCTGGAGGCCAGAGATGACCATTCCAGTCACAGAAGTGGAGCCGCCAAGAGGTTATGCTCGGTAGTGAGGGAAAAGAAGAATTATTTTCCTTAGTCCCCATTTCGCTGTGTTGTTTAAACCATATTTAGCTGTCTCATACTAATTATGGTGATTTGAATTTTTCATCCACTTTTTTTTTCTTTATTTCAAGATCCTTCTCGCTGAGAATTCAGCTGTATTTGTAGATGGAATATATATCAATGTCAAGTCTTGAGACACATTTTAAAATTTAAACCTATACATAGGGCATCGAAATGATACTTACATATGGATAATCATGACACGACCTCACATTTCAGGAATTCCATAAGATGAAGTTGGTTTTGTCATTTATATATATATTTTTTAATTTCATAATATTTACCTATGATTGGATGGCTGAGTGCTATTAAAAAGTGAAATATCAAGTCCTGGAAAAACAGCCCGTGTATTCTGGGTCACTGTAGAGTAATTGTCGGGAAGAAAGCAGATGTATTAATCCTCTGACAACCAAACCTCTGGAGAGATAGCAAAGTGGACTGATGTTTCTTTCCAAAGACTTTAATGTCTATACTAGTTCAATTCACTGAATGGAAAATTTTACTCCTAAGAGTCTACCCATTTACTAGCCTTTTCCTGCAATATTTGCTGTAGATGTATTCCTTATATCTGGTGAATTACAAGAATCTCTTCTAAAAGAATAATTCAGCAATATGTAGATAATACCAATATCTTTTGAATCTTAACCATAAAGATATAAACAACCTTTCTAACCATTATTATTCTAAATAAGTAATCCACTGATATATGTAGCTTTTTAAAATTACTTTTTTTTTCCTTTTTGGTGGAATTCAAAATTTTACTGAAATTTGATAATTACCCAAAGCTAGAATATTTGTGACTTAGCTCAGTTTCTATAAATGCCTGAAGAATGGCCCAAAGGGCCAGGAATCAATAGTATAGTTACCATAATAAGAAGGTATCCAAGTAATGTTGTTCCCAGAGATCATCAGCCTGGTCTTATGGACTGAATCCCGGTGTTTAATATTTCTCATTTTCCTTTCGCAAAGAGAAAGATACACTTCTATTCACAGGAGACTTTTATTTTCCTCATCCACCACAGGACATGACAATATGTTTCTTTCATAATCATTCTCCTTTTCCCCTGCCTCAAAATTTGCCATTACCCCCAACATGATTGCAAATGCTTTGGAAACTAAGTTAATAACTATTATTGATTCAGGCCCAATGTTATTAATGCAAACTATTAATCTAGGGGTGTTTCCATACTTTCTGAGTAGCAAGGAGCCGGATAACCATGGCCCATGCGGCAGATTTAATCTTCGTGTCAACTGAATCCAGATTTTTCCATTTGGTAAGCAAACTATGATTTTCCACTTTACCAGGATCCAAGAGAGCCACAGGGAAAAATAACTGGCTGCTTGGCACATCCCTTTGCTACATATAGATAGTGTCCCTATAACCCGAACAAAAGTGTGTGAAAAGTCACCACTTCTCCGTGTGTTTTTTGACCCCATGGAGTCAGGACTGTCTCTGCATACAGGTGTTAAAAGAAGCTTCCACCTCATGTCTAGCATTAAAACTTAAACTGATGGCTGTTATTCAGCTGAAGACAGTATCAGTGTAAAGTGTCACCGATCTGGTCACTATCTCTGGGAGGCTGCCAGGGCCTCTACATTGGCTTCATGGTATCGTCTGTGAAGGAAGCCAATTAAGATCACCAGATAGTGGCTGGTAATAATAAACTTCTAATGATGTTCCTGACTGAAAAGAGGTAATTAAAATGTGTATATGGATGACCCCAGCTTCTGTCAGCTCAGTGTAGCTGTTACACTGACAATGGCCATGTTTTGTTTCCGGGAAAAAAAAGTTAGTGTTGCCTAACAACAATGAAAGAAGCAATTTAATAATATAGAAAGGATTGGCTTGGAAATGCACACCAGTTTCAATTTTGTTGCATCCCTGATAGAATTCCGTTGACGGCCGTCTCTTTACTGGATATTTTGTTGTTTTGGTTCCTGACTCCGTAACATCTCCCTCCTCCCCCTCTCCATCCTTCCTGTCAGCCCGCTACACTCCCAACCCCCACCCACCCACCCACCCACACCACCACCACCACCCCGCCCCCAGCCCCCATTTGAGTTTTTGGTTGTTGTTGTACTAGGACTAGGTCTTACCTTCTTCAGGTGCTTCTTGAAATCAAAGACCATGTTTTGAAAAGAAAGACAATTAATTAGATAGCAAAGGAAGCCAGTCCTCTTATCACTCGATCTGGTCATGGACATAAGTGCTTCACACTTTTTCCATTCCCTAACCCTGCAGCACAAAGCTTTCCTGTACACCTGCTCAGCTCAGCTCATCAATTTTCTGTGAGCCAGTTAAGTTCCTTTAAGCCTGTCCACTGAGAGGTGGTGATAGCTCTCTGAGAAAAAGAAGAGAAAGAGAAACAGAATGCTGCTCTGGGCCTTTATCTTGATCACACTGTTTGTTTTCGAATTGATGTCTGTAATGAAACAAAGAGGATTTAATCGTGTTAAACAAAAGCCTGTTGGTACCCAGAGGAAACTCATTTAACTCTTCTCCAAGTCTTAGAGTTTCAGGTTTCTTGTCTTCCTCTTGGCGGATCCACCAGGCTGAGTTTCTTACCTGGGGCTTAAAATTGTGAGGTGTGAAACTCTTCTTTTGTTTTGACAGGTGCTCTTTGCTAAACATCAGCCTAGCCTTGACGGTGATAATACACAGAAGGGGGAGAAAACTTCAGAGACACTAATGACTGTAGTTACCCCACTTCTGCCTTAAATGGGTTTTATTAGCTTCCCTCCTTGGAGTTCTTCAGGATAAAGTGGGAAAACAAATCGGTCTGATGGGAAGTGAGTTGTGAAAAGAGAGTCGCTAAAGAGAAGACCCAGGAACCATCCCGTTTTAGAATTCCAAGAGGAAAATAAAGGTGACGAAACGGGGCCTGGACTGCTCTTGCTTGATCAGGGAGTTCGATGGCAGGGCTGACAACATTAAGTGTTACCTGGGAGAAGAAACAGACTCACAGGTGACATCAGTAACTTGACATTTGCCTAAGGAGTCTCCAGACATGATTCTCAACTCTAGAATGCTAGGAAGGTGGAAGACTGTGAGCTGAGAGCGCTCTGAGACCCAGAAAAATGTCTCTCTGGCTGGACAGAGAAGCCTCGAGGCCCTCTTCTCTGACTTGAAATGACCCCGATGTGTTCCTCTGCCGACCAATCCTTCACAGTGATTCCAACATGTCTTCCAAGATTCCTTTCTGCATTTGTTTAAAGCACTCAGTTCTACCTGCTACTACATTTCTCTGTGCCTCCCACCATCTCCTGAATCACTCTTCCCTTGACATACTCTTGAGGAGTGGGAACTTTCCCCTTCTGCAGACACTGATAGATCTGCTGTGTTGACCAGGCATTCTGGGGTAAGGACAAGCTGAGCCACATTTCCAGACGGTGAAAATAATGTGTTAGGGTTGAGCTTTGTTATCAACCCAGAGAGTTCCACTACTCCAAAATTAAGTAAAAAAACAAAACAAAACAAAAAAACAAAACAAAAAACTTTCTCTTCTTGCTGTATGAAACCTGCTTTTCTCCATCTTTATTTAGACAGTGGTGAAGTACTCACAAGAGGTTCATAGAAAATTATTAAAGAGGTGATATGGGTTAGGGGTTAAAAGTGGACCCAGACCTCCCAGGGCCAACTTGGGTAAAGCTAGTAATGCTTCAGATTCCTCAGCTTTATAAAGTGTATATACTGCAGGGGCGCCTGGTTGGCTCAGTCGGTTAAGCATCTGACTCTTGGTTTCAGCTCAGGTCATGACTTCAGAGTCGTGAGATCGAGGCCTGCACTGGGCTCCGCTCTTAGCAGGGAGTCTGCTTGAGATTCTCTCTCTGCCTCTGCTCCTCCCCCTGTTCACACTCTCTTTCTCTCTCTCTCTCTCACAAAATAAATAAATAAAATCTTTTTAAGAAATAAAATAAAATGCACATACTGTACAATAGCAAAAAGATCACATGGTTGGTATAAGCATTTAATTAATTTATATCAATGCTTAGAAGAGTCCCTAAGTGATAGTTTGTGTTCAATAAGTGTTAACCGTTATTACTTACCACTGGATAATCTTCTCAAAGCAGGTTGTAAATTCACTGAGCCTCATCTCCTTCACTGTGTGGTTCATCTTCCAAGCACTGGCCTCACTTGGTTCCCAGGCTTTTGGCATACGTGGGCTGCTTTTTTCATGTAAAAGGACTTTGCCCCAGGAACCATTCTGTTTCTCAGTAAGCAAATCACCCTGATTTCTTCCCAAACACCCTATCCCTAAAATACCTAGTCAGGTTGTTTAGCCTTTCCTTCTTTTCATTCAAGGTCTTCAAGAGGATGGAATTACATACTTAATTTCAGTTTTTTTTTGAGCAAGACCAAGCAGTAAGTGTACAAAGAAAGTAGATCACGGGGCTGAACGTAATTACTACTACCACCCGTTACTGCTGCCTTGTACCTAAAGTTTCCATCTTAGACAGAGGGCTGGTCTTGACTCTTCGATTACAGTTCCTTGCAGAGTTAATTATAAACTGATATATTTGTAGAAAAATTATTTGTTAGGGACTGACGCAGGTGAGAGGGTTTAGTGAAAAGGCCAATAACTTGGTTACACTTTTCAGAGACCAGAAAATGATGGGCAAACTGTAGATCTGGTTGATTCCTTAAATCAAATACCAGCAAATAGGCTAAAAGATGAAGAAAGAAAAAGTGGTGACCCTGACATCTTCCAAAACAGGAATATATTCATCCCTTATAGATGCATTTATCATGATCTTGACAAAATATCCTGTATTTGCTTTAAAAATAACAGTTAACACATAAATAGCGGGGGGGGGGGGGGGCGGCATTCAAACACCAATTACCTAATTGGGAATAATTCAAGCTGAATAGGTCTGAAATTGAAATGGGCATTGTGGCAAGTATCTTGGGTACAGACTTCATGTTTAAGTTCTTCTCAATAAACTGTAAAAGACAAAAAAAAAAAAAAACCCAAAAAACTAGTGTCATCTCTGACAGTAGAAGCAATCAAAAAGAATATTTGTTTCACCAAATTCCCTCCCCCTCCCCTTTTATTTTGGCTGGAAAGCATATGGATCAGTCCATTTTATTCCTTTCAGTGTAATCATGTTACCTTTTCTAGTTGGAGTTTTCTGCAGATTTATAGAGAATTTTCTTATAATAATGATTCATGCTAGCTAGGTATTCACAAAATAAAGAGTAATAAGGAAAATGTTCTTTTTGGTTTTTCCTCTCCAAATAAAAATTGTCTGACTCAAAAAGAGCAAGTCTTGTCTTTGGTTTTTCTCTTTTTTATCCTGCATATCCAAATACAGTGAACTTGCCTTGTATTTGAATGTACAGAGGGCTCTAAAAGTTCACCTATGGCACACAAATTATTTTGTTAGGGTGCCATCTGCTGGTGTCAAACTACCAAAGACTTATTTTTCTTAAAGATAATTGGTAAGCTTCTAATAAGACTAAAGGCTGAAGTTATTTGATTCAATAACTGTCTTTTCTCATTTATAATTACAAACAGCTGTCTGATGCATAATTCTTTACCACTCCAATATAGTAATATAAGATGTCACTTTATTTTAAAGTTAGGAAAATGGAGGCACCAGACCTAGCCTTGACTTACTGGTTCATGACCTGCTTGGATTCAAATTTCATTTTTTAGTTTCCATGGCTCCCTGACTTTTAAAAAAGTTCTGTTCAATTTTCCCCCTTAGAAAAGCAATTTAAGCGCTTGCTTCGGCAGCACATACACTAAAATTGGAACGATACAGAGAGATTAGCATGGCCCCTGCACAAGGATGACACGCAAATTCATGACACGTTCCATATTTTAAAAAGAAAAGAAAAGCAATTTAATTGCCATGTTTGTATTACATTGATTTCAACACTTAATGTATCTATTCACTAAACTTGCTCTCTATGCCACGATATAAGGCGTGTGCACAATTTGTTGCTTCTGTATAAAGCAAGCTTGTCACCATAGTCCTAATTATTTATGTTCAATATCAGTGCAGTTCCCAAGTATTTTTCCCAACTGACCTTCTATAGGAGGTGAGGAAAAACAACTACTCCCCCTCCTTCTTTTTTTAAATCTCTATCACCTACTATCTGTGTAATGTTGAGTAACTCTTTTAACTTTCCTGTGCCTCTTCCTTATCTGTAAATTTCAGATAATAATAGTAACTAGCTGATAGGGTTATCTATCAGGTTACTGTGAGTGTGTTAAAGAAAGTCAAGGGCACCTGGGTGGCTCATTCGGTTAAGCATCTGCCTTCGGCTCAGGTCATGATCTCAGGGTCCTGGGATCGAGCCCCATGCAGCAGGGAGTCTGCTTCTCCTTCTCTCTCTCTCTCTGTCCGCGCGCTCTTTCAAAAATAAATAAATAAAATATTTAATTTAAAAAAAGCCATACCTAGGGGCACCTGGGTAGCGCAGTCTGTTGGGCACCTGACTCTTGGATTCGGCTTAGGTCATGATTTCCTGATCTCCAAGTTGTGGGATTGAGCCCCTGTTGGCCCTGCTGGCGATTCTGCAGAATCTACTTAAGATTCTCCTTCTCTCTCCCTCTGCCCCTACCCGCTGTGCTCATGTGCGTGCATAAGTGCTGGCTCTCTCTCAAATAAATAAATAAATCTTTAAAAAAAAGTCATACCTATAAAGTTCTTAGAACAGTGCCTGTAACATAGTAAACACACAATAACTGTTAGCTGCTTAACCATAGTTAATTAAGCATGTAAAATATGGGTTAATGTCAATTAGATAATTGTTGCTTTCCAGTAATTTCTGGGATCCTTAACTTCCTCCCAATTGGGAGATATAAAGTGTATATGTGTATTTATATTTTGGAGAATAGGGGAAGAATAATTATTTTCCTACCTTTTATTCTCACTCTATGAGCACTTAACTGGCTTGAAATCTCAACTCCCTTAAATCCCATATAAAACTTTCTTCTTACTTCTCCATCCTCATTTCTCAATATTTTCATTTTCAAACTCTGTATTCCAGCCATAAAAAACTTCTTTCAGTTGCCTGAGTGAGTCATGCTTTCACTCTCCACCCCGTTCCGCAAGCTCTTGTCCCCTGTGCCTGGAACCCCCTTCTCCTCCCAACCTGCTTCCTGTACCTGGATAACACCTTATCTCTCAGCTCTGCAGTTAAGAAGTTTTAAGTCAAAGATAATCCTTCCCGCCCACCCCCCTCCCAGAACACTCAGTACTCTTCTACCCCACCCTTAGGCCAGCACATTGCCAAAGGGGGTGGAGAGGTGGGATCTAGCATATTCGCCATTACACTCCCAGCTTCTAGAGAAGGTGCAGATGCTCAGTTGGGACTAAATATTTATTTCATTGGACCCCCCAGATGCACGTGTTTATTTTGGGGGAATTGAAAGAGAAGGCATGAGTTACCTCTTGCTTACAAGGTTGAATTCTATCTGAAGTAGTGAACATCTTTCTCCAGTTATGGCCATTAGGACACCACTAGGGTCACTCTCATTCTTTAATATCTTTTTTATTCATATATTTGTATATATGTACAATTAAGTATGTATAATAAAAATGGATGTGATGGAGGTTTTTTTGCATGCATGTAGGAATTTATTTTTAATTTCTACGTTGGCAAATCATAAACATTACCTGCTTAACAATTCTAGTTTTCATTAAAAAATCATATTATAACAATATAGTCAACAAATATGGATGGAGTGTCTACTGTTTGCCAGATACTCTTCTAGGCACCAAGCAAAGCAGACAGAAATTCCTAACCTCGTAACTGAGCTCTATGTTTTTGCTTAAGTTTTTCTGTATCTGCCATGAGAAGAAGGAAACGGAAAAGATAGTCCAGCACCCTGGGGCTCACAACAAGGGGAGCTGTTCCTCTCCCTGCCTCCAGAGGGAAAGGGAAGGAGTAGTTCCCTAAATTCTAGTTAGGTGATTGCATGGGGAAGGCTGCATGATGGAACCAGCAGCCTTCAGTAGAGGCTGTAGCCAGCAGTCCGTGTATCTCTAGAGAGGGAACCCGGGAAGTCAATTCTAAGACCCCACTTCTTCCACCTTTCTTCTGCTGCATCCTTCCACTGGCTGAGGCCCAGTGAAGCCTGAAGGCAGGATGCCCAGGTGAGACAGTGCACAGAGCTCAGCCTCCCAGAGCACAGAACAAGTGCCAGGAACAGCAGAGTGAATCTGGAAGGACAAATGGAAAATATGCCTCACTAACCCTGATCGAGAACTTTTTAGTTATTATTTTTAGCCTCTCAATCTTTTCTAAATGCAGAGGATTCTTTCAAATAATTGGCAGATTTTGTGTGGCACCCACCTGTTGGATACTAGGGTTGATTTTTAATAAAACCCCTGTCACTTAAGCAAATATTAATGTTCTATATATTTGGAAGCTCTTTTCTGGTATCAAAAGGACAGAGTTAAGTGATTTAAAGTGAACAAATAAACATGTTCTAGATTGTGACTCTGAGGCTCACGTCAGAATTTTTAAAAGGAAAGAACACCAGCAGGGTTTGAAATTCTGTGACTATGGAAGAACTAGTGATGATGCCAATTCTGTGCAACCTTTCTGAGCTTCTCCTGGAGCTGTTGCAGAAACAGGCATGGCTTGGTGGTGTAGCTCATAACCTGAAAAGCAGGTCCCGGTAAAGTTACGCACAAATAGAAAAAGGGCTACTGAGGTCCCATGGCATCTTTGAGGAGAGCGTGATTTCTTTTAATGGTGGAAGTTCAATCTGAATATACATAAAATCCAAAGGCACAAAATGCAAGAACACTAAATTAACCTTTGCATCCTACCATCCATTTATCTGTCATTTGTTATATCATTTTTCTTGAAAACCTTACTAGAACTTTGCCTGGTACTACACATAGGATTTATGCTCTCATAGGAAGTGCTATTTTTAGTCATTTATAAGTCAGGTGGATACACTTGTTATACAGTCAAGTTTTTTTCAGAACAAGTTACTCAATTACTTCTTCCTGAAACCACACCTTTGCACTCCTCTGCCCCCAGTAAATATTAATTAATTAATCTAACAGCTTGGTACTTAACCCCAACAATGTTTTCCATATTGTGAGGTTACCAGCTTGTATGACTTCCTTCTAGAAGTTAAAAATGAAAGAGTACTTGGGAACACTAAGAATGCCTTACAAATTGTACTATAAAATTTTCACAGCATTGTCATGTGCATCTTTGAAATTGGATGCTCATGATATTCTTTGCAGCAAGACTTTGACTCCTATAAAAAATAAGAAAGCCAGGGGCACCTGGGTGGCTCAGATGATTGAGCATCTGCCTTAGGCTCAGGTCATGATCTCCAGGTCCTGGGATCGAGCCCCACATCGGGCTTCCGGCTTAGCAGGGAGTCTGCTTCTCCCTCTGCCTCTGCCTCTCCCCTGTTTGTTCTCTCTCTCAAATAAATAAATAAATCTTAAAAAAATAAGAAAGCCAAGAACGTAAATGAGTCTGTAAAACAAATCAATCTATGAATTTGGGCTCTGTGGTGCACCCACTCTCTGACAAATAAACAGTGCTCCTAGGATCCTCAGAAGCCCTGGCTTCTATTCCTGGTACATCCATAATGAGTGAGTTTCTCTGAACCTCAGCTTCATCTTCTCCACAGCGAAGGGCTGGCCCAGATGCTTTGGTTCCCTTCCAGAGTCAAGCTTCTATGGAATTATCTCTGTGAGTTTTGACATATTGTCCCTTTGATTTTTTAATCTTCTGGATTAAAATCTACTTGAGGGTTGAGTCTTCACTATCTAGCAGAGTGCCTGCAAAATGCGTATAGGAAGTCAACAAATACGTGTAGGGCCGAATATTTTGCTGAGCTGTTTAAGCATCACCAAGTCTCTAGAACTATTTCAAAACATTTTGTAACTTCTACAACATTATTTTTCAGCTTCTAGCAATGTACAAAGATGTAGGTCAATGGAGCGTTTTGGATGGGTTTTTTTTGTTTTTGTTTTTGTTTTTAAAGACTTTATTTATTTATTTGAGACAGAGAGAATGAGAGCCAGAGAGCATGAGAGGGAGGAAGGTCAGAGGGAGAAGCAGACTCCCTGCTGAGCAGGGAGCCCGATGCGGGACTCGATCCCGGACTCCAGGATCATGACCTGAGCTGAAGGCAGTCGCTTAACCAACTGAGCCACCCAGGCGCCCCGAGCATTTTGGATGTTTTAGAAAACTTGACCAGGGTTAGAGCTCTCCATTTGATTAGATTTCTGGAAAGAGGATTCAAGTATATTTATCTCAGTTGGGCAAAAGAACATGTTTGCATCTCATATTTTAGCTAAAATTTTACCTAGAATGAGACATTTGGCTCATCTTTAATTAACACCCTGTTTTAGAGGTAATCCTATACAAGTGCTATGGACTGAATGCATGTGTCCCCCCCCACCCCACCCCCGCCCAAATTCCTATGTTGAAGCCCTAACGCCCAGTGTGATGGTACTTGGAGGTGGGGCCTTTGGCAAGTAATTAGTTTGGATGAGGTCACGGCACTGGAGCTCCCATGATGGGACTGGTGCCTTTGTAAGGGCATGAAGAGACCATAGCTCTTTCTCTACAGTGTGAGGACACCGAAAGAAGACAACTGTCTACAAACAAGGAAGAGGACCCTCACCAGGAACCAAACTTACCGGCCTCTTGATCTTGGGACTTCCCAGCCTCTAGGATGAGGGAGAAATAAATTTCCATTGTTGAAGCCATTTGGTCTATGGTATTTTTGTTATAGCAGCTCAAGCTGACAAAGACAGCAAGTAAATCTGGCTTGTACACAAACAAAACAGAATCTCATGGTTGAGAATTCAGGTTGGTAATGGATTTTTTTATGAGTATAATGAAGGAGTAAGAAATCTAACAATAAGCATGAGGAGGGGCCACATGGAATACTGACACCAAGAGCAGAAATTACCAACTCCAGGCAATCCACAACCTAGATGGATTTATTCAATGGCAGAGATATTTCTAGCCCAAAGAAGAACCCTCCAGAGCTTGCCAGTCTGTGGCTCCACTGCTGGACTCAAACTTTTCCAGATTGAGAATTATATCTTCTTATTGATCTTCTATAAATCCTCAGAGAACATGGGCTCTCTCTGAATGCTGCTTTAAAAAAATACATAAAAGTAAAAATACACTCTTTAGTATTATCTTGGTTGAATCAAGTCACACCATGCAGAATTCAACTCCTGTTTTATCTTCATGCTCTCTACAAAGAATATGCTACCTTTGTTACAAACAGTAGGTTTTCTTCAAACACTGATGAAATGAATGTATCAAGCCATGTGTGTTTGAGAAATCCATTTAAACCAGTCCAACAAAAATATTCTTATTTTACTAATAGAATGGGCTTATCAAAATGAAGTGCAACTAAATTTATCGAGTACAAACAAATTATAGGTGACCTGGTATTGGGACAGGAACCCCTTCATGGATTAGAGCAGCTACTTGCCCATTTATCTTGGCTTTTCTTACCTGTTTGTCTCTCTCCAGCTCTTCTTTCCTCTCTCTCTGTCTTCTTTCTCCCTTTCTTCCCCATCTTTTCTGTTCTTTCTAGCTGCTTACGTTACATGGTAGGTTTCCTTTCAATACATACTGTGAGTTTATTGCTTCCTGAGATTTACAAGTGTTTTATCACTGGTATTCCAAACCTCCTAAAACATATCCCCAATTATAATACTATTGTAGCAGGACACATTTTCTGTGAGGTCCCAGAAAACTTCATCTTTGACTAAAAACATTTGAGCCTAATTCCAGACCCCAGTTCACATCAACCCTCTGTGGTGAAAGGTCAAGTCTCCAGCCCGGACTTTGGGATTATCCTGTCTACACAAGCAGAACTTCTACATTCCTAAGTGAGTGGTTCATTCTAGCGAGGCAAGAACTTAGTATCTGGAACTAGAAATTCTTAACCTTTAAGGGAACTATCTTATCCTGCTCTCATAGACCCTAAACATTGAAATATTTTCATTAACAAAATAATCGAAACCACTCCAGGTCAAGTAGGCACTGTTCTTCCAGCTCCTCTCATGAGGTTAACTACCACCAAGGGTCTGTAATGTACCCATTACCTCATTCTCAATTTACCTTGATTTTTCTGCTTTTCTGTGAAAATTTTGCGTCTCCCATCTCTCTCTCTCTTTGGCCATTCCATGAAAGGCTTGGTCCTGAACTCCAGCTCCCAATTTGCTGATCTTTGGTTGCTTGATGCCTATAGTTTAGAATAATGATGAGGTGATTTAAATAACTAAATAAATTAGGAAAAAGGGAAAAAAGAAAGAAAGAAACTGCGGTGAAGAGGAATTCTGGAAGGAAAAGACCTGAATTCCAATCCTGGTTATGCAGCATTCTATCTTTACATGACTTCTTTGATCTTCAGCTCCTCCTTTGTAAAATGAAGCAAAAGCTATATTGCAGTTTCTTTGTGAATACGTGAGGTAGAGCACAGACCAGCTCCGGCAGAGTATATAGCAATGTAGCATGTAACAGACAGACAACGAATAGCATCTATTGCTATTACTATTCTAAATTAAATTCAGTAAAGAATATTTAAGTAAATTCCGATGAGTGTATTCATAAGACTACCAACAGTGTATTTCATAAGCTCTAAGAAAGTCACTCAGGACTTAATTACTTCTCATAAAAAAATAAACTCCCAACGACCCATTTAACAATTGTCTTTACCGTCCTGGTAGCAGGAATATATGGTCTTGTCTTGTTGGTCTATGCATCTCTATAGTCATGCTTAATCTACAACAAAACATGTACCTTAGCATTAAAAATTTGAAAAGATGATTTAACAAAATCAGTCTTACTTCCCCTAAGTATGTTTGGATATTAATTCAAAGGAGTTTTGACTTAGGATTTCCAAATAGCCACATATTTCTGTAACACTGTAAAAGGTGATGCTATTTTCTGTAATTTTCTAAAATAAAGTGTTTGTTTTGTATTACTTATAATAGCTACCTGATTTCAAGTGAGACCAGAGAAAAAAATAAATTTGTGTGCACTGTAATTTGTTTTGAACAGAAACATGGGGCTTATTGAATGCTGCAATTTGACTTACTGCACATACAAACATCCTTAGGGAACAATAAAAAATCATATGCACTACTTTGTCAAGTAAAATTGAAGTAGCAACATGAGTAGCCAGGGAAATATGTTCCAAGTTCAATGGCTCCCTCTGTCACCACCTAAGTCTTTTGGCAAGTTCTACAAGCAGAAGTTTTTTACCCTCTGAATCAGGACACATTGTTTCATGGTCTTAGGTAAAAGTTGTATCACAAGAGGGGCACCTGGGTGGCTCAGTCCCTTAGGCAGCTGCCTTTGGCTCAGATTGTGATCTTGGGGTCCGCTTCCTGCTCACTGGGGAGTCTGCTTCTCCTTCTGTCCCTCCCCCCACCCCCACTCATGCTCTCTCTCTCTCAAACAAATAAATAAAATCTTTAAAAAAAAAAGTTGTATCACAAGTAATCTGTTGCCAATAATTATAGAAATTGATAAGCATTTCAGAGAAATTAGGGCAGTTTTATTTTTCAACAATAAAAGTGCATTGCTTGTAGTAACGATCATTGGTTTTTACAATATGTCCATGTCCCCATCTACTTTTCCAAGCCCCCAGGCCTCTCCGTAAGATCATGTGACTATCTCTCGGTAATCAAATATTAAGGGGAGTGATGTGTTCCTTCATGCCCTACCTACAAAATAAAAATTGGATGTACTTTATATTGTGTGCTCTCTCCCACTTCCTGCTGAAATCCAGAATCTCTGGGTCTAGGCTTAGAAAAGAGCCACACCATCTTTACCTCAGACAGTAATATGAGCAAGAAATAAGACTTTTTATGTGAAGCCACTGAGATTTGGGGGTTTATTTGTTATCACAGCATAGTCTTTGCTAACCTGACTAATAATACCTTTGTGTATTTCTAATATTTTCCTATTTAATGTTCATGAGTTCACTTGAGGGAAGTATAATTATTTGAGGAATATGAGGAAGCTGAGAACTAGAGACATTTACTAACTTGCCTAAATAGGAAATGGTTGAACTGGGATTTAAATCCAGCTTTCATCTGAACTAATATTTTTTTAACCTAAAAATATTCCTTTATTATATCACATTTAATGTGACTTGCATGTGAATGGAGCTACTATTTTTGCATCAAATTTCCCTGATAGGTGAACAAAAGTGATTCCTTTTATCCTCTTTGATCCTTATGTTTTTCAGCATATCCCTGCTATGACCATCCTCACAGTGTAAGTAAAGTTTCCTGATCCATGAGGAAAAATCCAACCGTGCCCAAGAGAGTTAAAGTTTAACAAGGTACTATGATTTGTTTCCACTACATAGCAGAAAACAATCTGTTCTCTAAGAAATCTCTCTCCTCATTTCTGTTAAAACTGGTGGGTAATTGGTAACAAATTCGGGGCAGAAACTTGTGTGTCCTGGCTACTTGATGGTTCTGGAGGGACTTGGTCCTTTTTGGGACACATAAGCCAACATACTTCTTGAGAGCCCATCATGTAAAAGAAGCACTATGGACCTAACTTTAAAAGAATCTGTAATTTGGGTTGGTTTTTCCAGTAATAGAGATAGGATGCTATCATTTCTCCCTGTGTCTTCTCTTACAGTCAAGGTTGTGTGTTTTCACATGGCTCCTTTACTACTGGTCTAACTTTCCCGAAGTCCCTTCAGTTGAAAAACATGAGTATATAAGCAGTCTATCAACTGTATCACCAGAGCTTAAATGAGTCCAAAGTGTATCTTTTTTTAAAGGAAAAAAAATTAAGGAAATTTAGCTCAGCTGTTCTTTGCTAAATTTCAATGGCATCTCCTATATTTTGAGAAATAAAATGCAGCTTAAGAATGGTAATTGCTATGAAACCATTTGCTCAAAACCCAGCTTATTGCCTCAAGACACAGGGAGCTAGTGACTAGGAATGGCAAGAGACCTCTGTTTATGCCTAAGAAAGAGTCCTAAAGCAAAGATGATGTTCCCTGAGTAGCTTCCAAGACAAATGTTTGAATATTTTGTAGGTTCACAGAGGAAAATCGAATCCCATGTGAAAAGGAATCAGAAGATGAAACAAAAGTACAATGAAATATACAGTAATTCTTCTCTTGCAAGTCACCCAAACCTCTCAAAAATGCATCTGTACCACATTAGTTATCTGGCAATGGCTACTGAACCTCTAGAGACATTTTATTTATTTATTTATTTTTAAAGATTTTATTTCTTTTTGACAGAGAGACAGCAAGAGAGGGAACACAAGCAGGGGGAGTGGGAGAGGGAGAAGCAGGCTTCCCGTGGAGCAGGGAGCCCGATGTGGGGCTCGATCCCAGGACCCTGGGATCATGACCTGAGCTGAAGGCAGACGCTTAAGGACTGAGCCACCCAGGTGCCCCGAGACATTTTAAAAATTCATTTCTCCAGCACATTTGTTTCTGATAGATTGAACTAGAAAAGATAGAAACTAGAGCTTAGCCTAAGCACTCATGGATGCTTTGGTTTGAGTTTTACAGAAAGCTGTCTTATTTATTCATATATATACTCCATATATGCCATGCCATGAGTTTTATTTTCTGTTAAAACCTTAGTGAAATGCAAAAAAAAAAAAAAAAGCTAATATTCAAACTATCAAGAGTAATGAGCCTTTTCTTATTTTTATTAACATTCATTCTGTGTCAAAATAATTACTGTAGCAACACATGGAAAAAACACATTTAAGAAAGGTCCAGAAAGAGTTATCAAGCAAATACCTCAGCCTGCAATAAATTCATCAGATAGATATTCATTTTGGGCATGATAATCCTTTTGTCAAAGTCACTCAAGTTTATTCTAATATATTTGTGCTGGTATTGCTACTAATTAAATATATAAGAGCATCTAGCCATTTTAACAGAAAAGTCTTCAAACCACAGTACAAACGGAGTCATGCAAAGAACTGCAATGACCACAAGGTGGCAAAGTATACAAATCTACATGGTTTAGATGGGCTCTTCCAGAAGAAAAAAATGTCTTTCGGCATGGGGGATGGGGTAGGGGTAGGGCTTCTCATGATTGTCTGCTGGCTAGAAAATAGCAAAATTATACTAATTTCTCAAAATTTGGTAATTACTCCAAATTCTTGGTTCTTGAGATGAGTGTATGTATCATGTTACTATTCTAATTTGTTATAAATTTTTTCTTTTTAGAGCAAAATTGAATTTCTTAAATCCTAAATGTATATTTTAAAGGCAAAATTATTGGGTCCCTCTCTTACAACATTTTAAATCTATTTGATATGTATAAAACGAGTCAGTTGGAAAGTGGGCGTTATTGCTACACAAATTCAGAACCATGATGTGATTGTATGATTAGTGCTAGTTATCACAAAATTACAGTTATTTATATTTCAAAAAAAATTTGGTTTAGAGAAGCTAGATTATAAGACTTCTTAATATTGTTGTTCCCAAAACTCTGTGCTCTGGTTTCTCTTCTCCCTGTAATGTACTTTGAGTAATCAACCAGTTTTCAGTGACCTATAAAATAACGACTCTCAGATCTACAGCTGAAGTCCTGGCTTCCTGAGTCCTTGACCAGAAAATCTAAAATAGCCATCTGGATATGCCATACACAGTTTATATTTAATATATTTAAATCTGATCTCATTATCTTCCTCCCAAAACACCTACTCTTTTCATCTGATTTCTCTTTTGGTAATCCAGTGGACTGTGACATCCCAGTCAGAAACCTAGGACTGCTTAATATCTTTTTTTTTTTTTTTTAATTTCCCTGTACCCTTCATGGTCTGGACGCTGTCTGCTTCTGTCGCTCTCCTGTGGCGGAACCCACCATGTTCTCTCACCCTGTGTGTCTTTGCTTATGCTATATTTTGTTATCCAGCTAGTACTCCTGGGGTTGCAAATTGATATAAGCCTTCTGGAAGCTTTTTGCATAAAATATTAAGTACCTTATAAAAATTCACATTCTTATATTTGTCAATTCCACTTTTAAAAAGGAAATTATCAAAAAGTTGGTCTGACATTTGTATAAATATTATTTACAATAGCAAAAAAGATCCCAGAAAACTTAGATAAAGAGAAATAGTAAAATAAATTACAGCAAAAACCTAAGAACGTTGGATAGCTCTGTCAACAGCATTTTCAAATAATGGTTTGTTTAGAAAAATGTTTATTGTATAACATTAAGGAAAAACCAAAGTTTGGGGGAGTTGAGAGGACTCTGGAGCCAAACTACCTGGCTCATATCTTGGCTCTGTCACTTTCTCACTACAAGCTATTTATTCTCTCTGCTCCTTGGTTTTCTCATCTGTAAAATGGGAATGACAATAACAGATCTGTTTTGAGGATTCTATGGATTAATGCATGTGAAGTGCTGACAGTGGCTGACACATAGTAAGTGTGAAATAAAAGCCTGCTAATGTCACTGTTCAAGACTGGATTTCTGGTGCCATGAAACCACTGACATCCTATGTGGACAGCTGTTTTGATCCATACCCCTTGATTAATTCTCTAAGCAAATGCAGTCTCAGGAAAATGATGAGTCAAATTAGTAAACCAAGTTGAAATCATTCACCTTTGGTCTAAATAGGGTACTCCCTAGAGAAATTGTTTATAATTCAATGGAGCAAATTTGTTACATTTCAGTAACTGAACGGTTAAAGCACAATAATCTCCTTAGAGAAAGGTCTTGAAAAGATTAGCCTCAAACTGAATGTTCTAGACAAAAGCAAGTTTTCATATTCCAGCTTCTGTTCTTGAAATAGAAACTATGATATACTTTTCCCAAATGAATGTTAATGAATATAATTAAAAGCACATTATGATAGTCTACTGATCTACTCTGAGGGTAGCTAAAAATTCTGTAGATCACAACCTAGCTTAGACAAGTAGGTATGAAGGGCCTCATCTTTCCTATGTTTATTATCTTCTGATATAAAAAATAAATAATTTTAGTTTGCTTAGCCAATTGGTTAGAAATTACTGATATTATAATATACCTGTGATATTGTAGGTCAAGATTTAAGACTTTAATATCTTCTTATCCCTTATTAAGCTCATCAAACTGGGACTTCTTCCAGAATATAGAATAATATTAATCTATAGGAATATGTTTTGAAATAAGCAAGTGTCCAAGTGAATTCAGGTAAATTTTAATTCTTCAGCCGTGGAATTCCTCAAGCAACTTCAAAAAATTGAGTGATATGTTTTATAAATTCAAATTTAAATGATTTTTGAACATTCAAAAGAGCTCAGCTAAAATCAATTTTACCTGTGATGAAAGTATCTGCTAACCATATCAGTAATCATATATAATAATATAAAGAATAGTCTCAAGGGGAAAAAAGAAGTTGCTTTCAAATTTAGAGCACCACTCTCATTTCACTGATATGATTCATTTAATAGATTGTTAGCTTTGCTAAAATTATTATATATACTGAAATATAGCCAGATTTTCAAGTATTTTTTATCATTTCATGCTTACCCTAATTCTACCCAATTGGTGAAATTTTTCTAGAAAAGGTTTTTATTTTTATTTTTTCCAACTCAGTTCATTATCCATTTTCTGAGCTGTGGTGGGTTGACTTGTGGTCTCAAAAAGATGTCTATTTGTAAATAAGGCTGCAATAAACATAGGTATGCATATATATTTTTGAATTAATATTTTCATTTTCTTTGTAAATATCCAGTAGTGGAATTACTGGATCATGTGGTAATTCTATTTTTAATTTTTTGAGGAACCTCCATACCATACTGTTTTCCACAGCTGTACCAATTTGCATTCCCACCAATCATTTACAATAGTGAAGATACTGAAGTAACCCAAGTGTCCATCCATAGATGAATGGATAAGGAAGATGTGGTATATATCTACAATGGAATATTATTCAGCCATAAAAAAGAATGAGTTCTTGCCATTTGCAAAAACATGAATGGACCTAGAGGGTATAATGCTAAGTGAAAAAAATCAGAGAAAAACAAATACCATATGATTTCACTCATGTGGAATTTAAGAAACAAAACAAACGACAAAGAAAGAAAAAGAAAAGAGACAAACAAGCACAAAGACAGACTCTTAAATACAGAGAACAAATTGGTGGTTGCCAGAGGGGACGTGGGTGGGAGGAAGGGCAAAATAGATTAAGGGGTTAAGAGAACACTTACTGTGATGAGCACTGAGTATTGGATAGAATTACTGAATCATTATGTTCTACACCTGAAACTTACATAACACTGTATGCTAATTACAATTCAATTTTTAAAAATTGTAAAAAAAAAAAAAGATGTGTCTATATCCTAACTTCTCAAATCAGTGAATGTGACCTTGTTTGGAAAAATGGTCTTTGCAGATGTAATTAAGTTAAAGGCCTCAAGGTGAGACCATCATGGCTTAGGGTGGGCACTAAATTCAGTTACACCATATCCTTATAAGAAACACACAGAGGAGCCACACAAAGTAGGAGGTCATGTGAAGAGTGAGGTAGAGATTGGAATGATGCAGCCACAAGCCAAGGAATGCCTGGAGCCACCAGAAGCTGGAAGAAGAAAGGAAGTATTTTCTACTAGAGCCTTCAGAGGGAGCACAGCCCTGCCAACTGGTCTCTAGCACTATGAGAGAATACATTTCTATTGTTTTAAGCCACCAACTTTTTTGTTAATGCAGCCCTGGGAAACTAATACATGAACAGTCTCTAAAAATTCATTAAGTAGAAGAATTAGTTTGGTTAAATATTTGAAAGTTTGTTGGCTTTTTTCTTTAGAGGTCTGTTAGTATCAGATTGTATTTCTTTGAAAAGAATGTTTTCAATATAATTTTACCTGAATTGATTAAACAAATAAATCCAAGTCGTTATTTCTTATTTAGATTTGCTGCTTATAGCTTATTAGAAGATTGAATGTAGAACAATATTTTTTTTTTAAGTAGGCTCTATGCCCAACCTAAGGGTGAAACTCCAGACCCTGAGATCAAGAGTGGCATGGTTAACCAACTGAGCCAGCCAGGCACCCCTAAAGGTGGAACAATATTTGATATGACTTTTCTAAGAGTCATTTTTCACCCAATCTAACTCTCCTTGCTTCAATGATGGTTTCATTACTGGAGATCATTGGGTAAAATCAAATTATAAATTGGGGCCACTTTAACCTTTAATCTCACAATTGACTGGCCTGATGCTGTTAGGGTAGTGGAACAGTTCCTCCTTAATAGGTCACTTGGGAGATGGAAGGATCCATCAAAAGATTCTTGGTCCCATGTCTGATCCCAATCCTTTCTCCTCTCCACCACACCAGAGGACAGGAATGCTATGAGACAAGGAAGGGGGTAGAGGGAGAGAGGGAAGGGGAGAGAGAGAGACAGACAGAGAGACAGACACTGAGCAAGTGAGCTGAGTCCCTATGACTAAGAAAAGTAACAGGAATTGAGATATGTACAGTTAGGTTGAAAGAGTAAAAAGCAGATCATGGAAGCAAGTTTAACCTGGAGAGAAATGCCTATGGTTGAACAGGCTAAAGAATTTCAAAGAGGTCAGGGATGTCTAACATTCCATTTTATTCTGTCTGCTATGATATAACTCCATATCATTATCCCTAAATGAATAATAACAGCCAACATTTATTACATGTTTACTGTATACCAGGGAGTTTCTTTTCATATGTTCACTTTATGCTCTTAAAAATTGTATGAAGTGGGAGCTATTATGAACCCAATCTTCAGGAAAGGTTTACAAAGCACAGATGCCTCGTGAACTGATAATTTAGGGAATTGAAAGGCTATGTTTCACATTTGAGCAAATACAGACTAGAAAAAAATACAAGGGGATCAAAAATATTTTTTGTAAGTAGGAAGAGATAATCCAAGAAATATCAGACTATGCCAAGAATTTCCAGGAAATCCTGGATAAAACACTGGGTTTCCTACCTCACAAAGAAGATTTATTAATTTTTACAGGATAGAGTGGCTCAACCAGTTGGAAAGACTTAAACATATTTAGGCAACTGATATCAGAACACTATAAGCCAACATTGATGGACCAGTTCAAAAAACATGATATATATAACTAATGACTTAATTTTCTTTTCAGTATTTTTTGATTAATTCTTATTAATATTTTTGTTAGAACAAACTCAGACATTTATATATCCCAATTTTCCAATTCCATAAATACTTTTGTTTTTACAATACTGAGATTTGGATCTATTAGAAAAAAAAAGGCAAAATAGAAAAGAAAAAGTCTTGAACAAATTTGCATAGGTTTTTCTGATTAAATATTGTAAAACTTTATCACAAGGAACACAATCTCCACACTGTATACAGTTCTTTTCTCTAAGAACACATTTAGTGCTTGTTGCAATACATTCTCATATTAAGATCTAATTCCAGATACTTAAGGAAACCTCCAGAGAAGTTGGTGGATTGTTGTGTTTAACCAAATGTCGATGTTTATGTAGCATGTGGGTGAAAAAATATTAATTAGTAGGGTGTTGGTTGAGCTGATTAAGAGTAAGAGTTGTTTGTTGCTGAGTTGAGTAATAAGGTAAAGAGCCAATCTTGTGCTGGGATGCACTTGCTTCCAATCCCCTCTCTTTTGTCTTCATTGCCTTTTATCTCCCAAGGTCTGAGACCACTACAGTGGTCCTCAAGGACCTCCAGGGCCCTAAGAAACCCCACCCAGGCCAGGACCTTACCTGGCCTCAGTGATCTTCCCCTGCTTCAGCCGCTTTTGGGCTCTTCCTTATGGAACTGGAAGTGGGGGGGGGGGCGCTTACTCTCCAAACCTAAAATTCGAGGGAAAAGAAATAAATATAAACACGAGCTTTCAGACAGATTCAACATCAGTTCTGGGGACCTTTCTCTGGGACTTTGTCTCTTAAAAACAAACACAACCTTACTTAAAATGCCAGGCATACTTTTTAGAAATGCTAAGAATCTCTGAAGGAAGAAAATCATGTCAGGACCCTGTGTTCTCATTAATTTTGTCATTGTTTCTTTTAAAATTAGAAAGCAGTGTGGCCCTTCTCAAGCTGGGGGGGTAAACAATCAGTTTTTTTGTTTTTTGTTTTAATTTCCAATCCAAAGCATAGTTATACTTTTGGAAAGTATACTAGAAATGAATTACTATGAGAGTAAAATAAAAACAAGGACAAAAAATACGAATCTGCTTTTTAGTTATTTTATTCAACAACAGAAAGACTATCAAATTGCTATAAAAATGCCTAAACACTTATAATTTCTGTACTCATCTTGTGGTGGCCCAAGACCAGCCTACTCCACAGATTTCACTTTTTATAGGACTACATTAGTGTCTTGGTTGGGGTTTTAATTTTACAAATGAGTGAAAACTATCGATTTTTTTTTAATTAAAAAAAAATTTTTTTTACAGCAGGGACTGATTCTAACAGAAACCTCCTATCCTCCATATGCCCTTCTACTTAACATTAGAGTTTAAAAATTGAAGGGAAAAGGAGATGTGTGTGAATAAATCCAGCTGATACACATATATATTTAAAGGATCAGTGGGCTTTAAAATTGTTTTAATCCCCAAAATATTTTCTCAGTTTTTCTGAGAAGTGGTCATATCACCTCTTTGCCAACTGATCTTTTCTCTCTCCTAAACTTGGGGTAAAATAAGCTATGCTTGTAGCTATATAGTTATACTCAGTGTTCTTCCATAAACACACAATAACACATACACTAAAATAAAACAAAAAGAGAAAATAGAAATAGAATATTAAGCACCAATGTATGATTAAGGGCTTGGTCTCTGGAGCCAGGCTATCTAGATTCAAATCCTGACCCCATCAGTTATTAGCTGTGTGGCCTTGGGTAAGTTACTTAATTTCTTTGTACCCCAGGCCCCTATCTATAAAGTTAAACATATATAAAACGCCTATCATACAACCTTCATAGAGTTATGGCAGAGTTAAATGAAATGCTTGAGTTTTTGGCACCTTTATTACTTAAATCTTATATACCATTATTGTTTTGACATTTGTTTTAGGTTTTAGACTAAAGCACACCTTCAAGATTGGTTTGATGACTAAGATTCAAGAAACATGAACCTTGGTTTCTGGTTCCAATCAAAATGGAGAAAACACATTCCACTCAGTTTCTTCCCCCAAAAGAAACTAAAATCCCTGGACATAATGCAGCAGCAGCCATCTGAGGACTCTGAAAAGTAAATGGAAGTAGGCAGATTGGAGAAGGAAACCAGAACGTGAAGTATCCCCAAATCAGCAATGAGTTTCCCATTTTTTTTCTTCTTTGGTATCTCTAGCAATGAACTCAAAAGCAGCCTGGGACTTGAGACTGTGCACTGAATGTGAATAGAAAGGGCTCCAAGATAAGCTATTTCTTAGCTAATGAGCAAGGAAGGGCCCCCTGGTGTCAGAGAAAGTGAGGGAAAATACTCTGTGCTTTTTTTCTATGATTTCTCACCCCAGCTAACCCTAAAACAGCAGTGACAGCAATGGTAATGACTGGCAGGCACTTAACACTCAAATGAAGGAGCACTTCCCCTTGACCAGAAGAACTCTGGTCCTAAGAGTGTAGGGAAATACCCCATTGTGTCTTTTTCTCTATATATCCTCTTGCTGCTTGGCCCTGGAGACAGACACAGTCATGCTAATTATGTTACAGAGTGAGGAAGCCATAGCCTTGACTTACTAGCGAGAGGACCATTAAAAGGGGGCTCCTGTGACACAGAAGGTGTCAGGGAGATCTCAGAGAGGAGGGCGCTCAGGAAAATAATTCCAAAAGGTTGTATATGAACTTTTGGGCTCAGTCACAAGTTGTACATGCTTAAATCTATCTCTAGTCTGCTTATCAAAGACTTTGAGAAGTGAATGGTGAGGTAGACCATTTCCCAGATCCTAGACTGCCACTGGGTGGTGCACACAAAAGACAGGTCCAAATGACACAGCACAAGTGTTCAAAAGTTAACTGACTTTGGAACTACAGCCCACAGAAGGCAAGTAGGAATTTGTAGCTTGAATCTAACAGGATCTATTACTATTAAAATCAAGAAACAAATAATGCAATCAATACTCTTTACAACATTTAAACAAGACTAAAGAACCCACATACTATTCAAAATATTCATGATAAAATCCCCAAATTTAACATACAGAGAAGCAAGAAACTCTCAACAGATGGCATAGATGTGGAAATTATCAGGAAAAAAAATTAGTGATTTTAACCATACTCCAAAAAGTAATGCCAAATACTGTTGAAATGAATGGAAAGATAAAAAGTCTCAGAAGAGCAATACGAGACATAAAAACAAAACTGAAGGTAAACTTTAGAACTGAAAAATACCATAACAAAAACCAGAAACTCACTGGATGGATTCAAGAACAGAATGGAAATGACAGAGGAACGAATTAGTAAGCTTGAACTTAGATCAAAAGAAAGTATCTCATTTGAAAAAAAAGAGATTAAAAAAATGAACAGGCTTAGGGATCTGTGGGATAATACCAAAAGGTTAAACATTCATCCCTGGAGTTCCAGAAAAATAATAGAAAGAGTGTAGTTCAGAAAAACCATCATAAGAAAGAGTGAGGAAGTACTTTATAAATTTGGCCAGCCATAATTTAAAGATTCATGAAGCTCAATGAAACCTAAACAGGATGAGTGCCAAGAAATCCATGCCCAGAAACACCAGAATCTAACTCCCAGAAACAAATGACAAGCAAAAAATCTTGAAAGCTACTAGAAAAAAATGAAACATTGCATGCACGTAGAGAGACGATATTAAATGATGGCAGATTTCCTTATCAGAATCCGGAAAGTAGTGGTCTGAAGTCAGTGGGATATTTTCAAGTACTGAAAGAAAAGAAATGTCAACCCAGAATTCTACACTTAGTGAAAGTATCCTTTATGAATGGAGGTAAAATAAAGATATTCGCAGATGAAGGAAAACTAGAGAAGCTGTTGCCAGCTGAAGTGCTCTTAAGGAAATGTAAAAAGGAGTTCTTTGGGTTGAATCAAAATGGCATTGGAGGACAACTTGGAATGTCAACAATGAAGGAAGAGGGACAGAGATAGTAAATATCTGGGTAAACATAATAGACAAATCTCCCCTTAACTCTTTTTAAAAATGTATGTTGAAAGCAAAAATTATAACAGTCTGATGGGGTTTTTTCTTTTTTTTTTTTTTTTAAAGATTTTTATTTATTTATTTGACAGAAAGAGACACAGCAAGAGAAGGAACACAAGCAAGGGGAGTGAGAAGGGAGAAGCAGGCCTCCCGCTGAGCAGGGAGCCCAATGTGGGGTTCGATCCCAGGATGCTGGGATCATGACCTGAGCCAAAGGCAGACGCTTAACGAATGAGCCACCCGGTGCCTCTGGGTTTTCAATATAGATGTAATACATATTACAACTACAACATAAAGAGGAGAGGATAAATGATCTACAAGATTGCAAATTTATATATTGTACTTGAAGTTGTAAAATGTTACTTTTACATGCACTGTGAAACTTCAGGTATGTCTACTGTCATCCTTAGATCAACCACTAACAAAAAATTAAAGAGCTATAGTAAAACTCAACAAATAAACAAAAATGGAATACTATAAAGTATTCTAATAATTCAATATAAGGAAAGAAATGGAAAAGAAGGGAATAAAAAAAAGAGAGGAAATGAAAACAAACAAAAAAAATCATGGTAGACCTAAATCCAAAAATAAGAATAATTATGTTAAGTTTAAATTGTCTCAGCTATTTAAAAAAAAAAAAGATTTCATAATGATTTTAAAAATCCAAGACCCAATTACATTTATCTACAAGAAACTCACTTTTTAATATATGGATGTAGGTTTAAGGTAAAAGAATGGAAAAGCATATACCATGTAAAATTAACCAGAAGGATACAGAAGAACTGAACAACACCATCACTCAAATGGATTTAGTTGACCTTTGTAGAACACTTCACCCCACAATAGCAGAATACATATTCTTTTCAAGTACACATGACACATTATCAAGATTGGCCATATCTTCATCATAACAAATTCAAGAAGAATGGAATCCTACAAAATATATTGCCCAATCATAAAGAATAACTAGAAATCAATAACAGAAAGCTAACTGAAAAACCTCCAAGTAGCTGGGAATTAAAGAACATACTTCTAAATAATCCATGGTTCAAAGAGGATGACTGAAGGGAAATTAGAAAATATTTTGAACTTAACAAAATTAAAATACAACATATCAATATTTCAGAGATGCAGCTAAAGTAATGCTTGAGGGCAATATTTACCAATAAAATGCTGTATTAAAAATAAAAGTATCAAATCAATAATTGAAGATATACCTTAAGAAATTAGAAAGAATTCCAAAGGAAGCAGAAAGAAAATAATAAAGATATGATCAATTAAATTTAAAACAAAAAAAAGCAGTAGAAAAAATCATTAAAACTGAAATGTGGTTCTTTGAAAAGACTGATGAAATTGATGAATGTATGTATTGCCTAAATTTGACAGCTTAGATACAAAGCATCAATAAATAAATGCCTAAGATCAGGAATAAATAAATAACATTTTCTCTATTTGCAGATGACTATCCGTGTAGAAATTCCCCAAGAATCTACAAAATTTCTAGAACTACTAAGAGCAAAACAGTTGAACAGACACTACCAAAAGAGATAAACCAATGGAAAATAAGCACAGGGAAGACAGTATGATTATCCACTATGGGAATGCAATGAAAATTACAATGACATACCACTATACACTGATTAGAATGGTTAAAATAATTTTTTTAAGAGTGACAATATCAAGTGCTAATGAGACTATAGAGCAACTGGAACTTTCATACGCCTCCGGTGGGAATTAAAAATGGTATCGACAGGGGCGCCTGGGTGGCTCAGTCGTTGGGCGTCTGCCTTCGGCTCGGGTCACGATCCCAGAATCCTGGGATCGAGCCCCACATCAGGCTCCCTGCTTGACGGGAAGCCTGCTTCTACCTCTCCCACTCCCCCTGCTTGTGTTCCCTCTCTTGCTGTGTCTCTCTCTGTCAAATGAATAAATAAAATCTTTAAAAAAAAATGGTATCGACACTCTGAAAAACAGTTTGTCAGTTTCTTATAAGGTTAACAGACACCATATAACTCAACAACGGTGTTCATGGGTATCTAATCTAGAGAAATGAAACTTATTTTCACACACAATCTGTACATAAATACATATCGCAGCTCTATTAAAAATCAACTCTAACTGGAAACAACCTCAATGTCCTGTAATAAGTGAATGGATAAACAAACTTGATACATCCCCACAATGGAATACTATTCCGCAATAAAAAGGAATAAACTACTGATTCACGCAATAACACAGATGAATCTCGAAGGCATTATGCTGAGGGAAAGAAACCAACCACAACAGTTTATATACTCTGTGATTCTATTTATATGAAATTCTGAAAAAGGCAACTCCATAGGAATGGAGAGCAGATTAGTGTTCACCAGGGGTAGATGTTGGAGAGAGCTTGACTCCAAAGGAGTATCATAAAGAAGTTGTTTTTTTTTTTTTTTGAGTGATAAGACTATTCTGTACCCTGAATGTGATGATAGTTACATTAATCTATATGTGGTAAAACTCATAAAAAATGTAGACCAAAAAAAGTCAATTTTACTATATGTAAATTTTAAAATAAAAAATAAATCTGACTACTCCTTCATCTGCTCATAATTCAATGTGGAACATTAGAAACAAACTGTAGCCCTTTCCTGCCTCAATTTCCTTAGCTCAGATATCTATTTTTTATTGCTTTACTCATAGGATTAATGAGATAATATTTGTGAAATGTTTTGAGCTCCTTAAAAGGAAGTTGCTATGCAAATATAAATGTTGTTATCATTACCCAGGCCCTATTTTTTCTTTTGCTTGTATGATGAAGTTTATGATCATCTTCATTTTCACATTATTTTTAATGAATTGTAACAATAAAATGTGGTAGCCAAGATATAAAATGAAGCACATGTGTTAACAAGGCTAAAACTTTGTAATTAGAATTTGAAACATCAGTCTGTCTAAAGATAATTGGCTCTAATGATTATTTCTCTATGTACACAAGCTACAATTTTATGAAGTCCAAGTGTGGCTTATTCTTCAAGTCACTATCTCCTTTGAGATGTTCTTAGTTTGGGTGTCTGAAGAAAGAGAATCAAGTGCAAGGAAGACATTCATTCACCTCTGAAAATAAGAGTACTCTGTCTTCAAAAGGAAGTAATGAGAGGATAGTCTGTTTAATTTGGACTCTGCTTGCATTATTTTTTTTAAAGCCTTTTACTCTCTATGAACAAAAGCATGACTTAAATATTTGAATTCGTAGAACTGCACCCCCCCCCCAAATTTTCTTTCTTTCTTAAGTGCAAAAGAAAAGAATTCCATAATTCCCCTTACAAAAATTGCAGTTAGCTTCCTACTTATTTTGGGACAAAGGGTGAATTCTTCTTCCTGGTTTTTGAGGCTTTTGATAATTTAGCTCTATTTAACCTGGACAATGTTACTCCCGGGGTCTACCTTCATATTAACCCTTTACTTCATCGGGAGCTTTTCTTCTACTCATGTCAGGTTCTTCTGACTTCCGTATCTTTACTCAAGCGATTCCTCTTACTCCTCTCCCTCAATCTAAAGGGGTGAAAGCTCCTGCATAGAATCCAGCTGGAGATTTTACATGAGACCTAATATTGGTCACACTCAGGTATTTGCCCCTAATTATCCTTGTCTCTGTGGAAGCTAGTGGAATCCAGTAGCCAACCAATACGAGAGAGTTACCTGCCTTTAAATGTGGAGGAAAAATTATGAGGAGAAAATAAAAATCTCCTTGACAATTGAGATCAGTTAAGTGCCCAACGCTCAAGTAAAGCCCAACCTTTGTTCTCAGACTAAGCTACACTAAAATATTTCAAAAGGAGAAGATCCAAGGGTTTTAGGGCATATTTAAAAAAAAACAAAAAACAAAAAACCAGCAGAAGACATGAAGATTCTTCCATTTCCCAGAAAAAAACAAATCTTAATTCAAAGTCTTACCATTTCACTTAAGATACAGAAAGAAGTTCTGCAGCAAATGTTCACACTTTCGTTCACACTTTTCAGCGATCTGGTAGCTCAGATTCACTTAAAGAAACCATCTATTGTCAAAAGTTCCTGGACACAATCTTTGACAAAAGGAGGTCAGGAAAGGATGTGACATTCCCTTTTTCAAAAGAGCATTTGCCCCAGAGAACTAGAAACATAAAGAGAGTTGACAAAAAGTGTACATCATTGGCACCTTGTTGACATTCAGATTAAACCATGCTTTCATAAAATCTATGAATTAGGAGATAATTTAGAAGTCATATTGTCTAGCTTCCTGTTTTGTTATAGAAATAAGAAATGAACTTCAAAGAGGTAAAACTAATTCCTGTCTAAGTCCTGAAATTCTGTGTTCCATAAATCTGTGGGATACATAGAATTCTTATTGAATAGAACTTTATTAATTTTTGGACTCCACAGCTTTTGTAACTTTAAGGAACCTGAATGTATCTTGTAGATAACTGGGAGCAGAGTCTTTGAGGATTTTAGAACATACGTGTAAAAGGATGAAAGCAAATTTGGTGAAGATAAATCTGGCAGTGGTGTGGAGAGTAGATGGGAGGGAGGAGAGCCTGAAGAAAAAGTTCCACCTAGAAGAAGTCTATGATGCAGCTGATTTAAAGGTGAAAATGATAATGCTGATTTTAGGATCTTTAGATAGATAGAGCCTATAAATTCATGGAGAGAGGAAACTGGATTGCTGAGAGTTTAGTAGCCAATATGGATTTGGAAATAAATCATATGAAGAGAAAATATCGAAAAAGAAAATAAGGAAAACCTTGGCAAATGCAAACAGAGGTCAGGGAGAGGAGGAAATTATTTGTTGACCTGCAATACATGCCAGCAATTTGCCTAAGAAATTTACATACTTATCTTAGTTATCCCAACTGCACTTTAAAATAGGCATTGTTGCCACTCTACTCATGAGGAGACTCAGAGACTTTAAAGTAGTTTGTCTAAGTTCACTAACAAGGCCTGGGGCTGGGATTGGATCTATGCCCATTAAGCTTCAAAGTTCACGCCCCTTTCAGTAGCCATCAAAATAAACAGAGTTAGGACCTCAGGGAAAAACAGGTCATAGGCAATATGGACAGTGACCCCACCTACCTCTCAGCTGCTATATTCCCAGCACACAGGAAGTGGTCAAGAGTCATTGCTGAGTGACTAAACAACAGTCAACCACTACTGATGGCTTTATCGACGTCTCAAGCCAAGTATGCACTGAATTGTACGTTTGTATTATTTTATTTAGTCTCTCACAACACACCTAAAGATGTATGAGTGATTGTAGTGCTTTCATGGTCACTCAGAATTCAAGCCAAAGTGTCTGTCTCTACATTTGGGTTTCTAACCTCTAAGCTATGTTGAGAAAATCCATCGTTTTTGAGTTAGAGGCCATTGATGACTTTCGTGAGAGGAGGATTATCAATAATAAAAATGAAAATTTATTCCATGGGATATAAACACAGAAGCCAAAGGGGGAAAAAAAGTGAGAAATTTACCAGAGAAAGAATAGACAGAAATTATTTTGCAAAAATATTTGCTAAAAGGAGAAGCCAGGCTCAAGATGATTTGTTTATATTGTTCTGTTGAAAGTGGGAAGCTGAGCCTGTTTTAAGTCAAGGGGTAATTTGTTGGTGGATACTAAAAATATCTAACAAAAAAGAAGGCAGTTAAAGAGAAGCAGGGGAGCAGAAACGATGTGAGACATAGGTCAAATTCAGGCTTAAAGGATGAATAGGAGCAAAGGCAAGGGAGTGGGGCGGGGGGCCAGAACCATCTTATGGGCAATGTGTAAAGGCTGAGATGAAGGAACTTCTTCCCTTTTGGCCACTGAAAGCAGTTGGCCCTTCTCCATGGGCCTTGGTGGATCTTCAGATGAACCAGTACTTGGTTTCTTAAACCAACTCTAAACAAATGGTCTGCAAACAGAATCACTTCACAGGGGTAGTCAAGCTTTAACACTGGGTAATGGATGCAGAGGAAACAGATGGCTTATTTTCACCACTGTACTTATTTTACACATTCAATACAAAGGTTCATTACATATTTCTCAAAATGTCTCCATCAGAGTGAGTATTCACTAAACACAAAGATGATCTCTTCCTTAGGGACAAATGGATGTATCAAAAGCATCAGTGATCAAAATACTTTTCTCAGCACTGTCCTCTTGCTCAGGACAAATGTAAGAATGGTGGCTGTTTGTGCTGATGGTTCAGGATACGTAGAGACCAGCAATTTTTATGGCATCTTGGGCTGATAATGTCCTTACCTAAGGAATATTGCTTCTGTGACAATGACAGAGGACACAGCCTCCCTAAAACATGCTTTTGTCATTTCTCTTATTTTTGTTAGAATCAGAAGATACTTCTGTATCAAAAATGCTGGGTTGTCTTTTAAATTAAACATAGACTATGGACATGCCCATATCATTTGATACTATGAGATACCACTGATGTGAAGTCTGGACTTTATTGATGATAATTTAGCATAGAAAGTGGGTGCTCATTCAATGAAATTGGATTCTTTGTAGATATTTTGGGTGGAAGAAAAGTGGCATGACTTTCAGTGGCCCCCCTTTCTCTGAAAACACACAGCCGTTTTTTCTTTTTCCTGTGCTTGATGACAAGGCACAATAGATGGTGTCAATAGCACACAGATGTCCTTTTGACATGGCTATTCTGAATGTAGCTGTAGTCATATTCATTACAAAATGCTGGAATGGTTGGTAAGGCTGGCCCCCAAAAGGCTGAAATCATTCTCTCTCCATTGTATTTTCTACTGTTGTCTACTTCATTTTTGAACTTCTTCCTTTGGCTTCTGTAATATTGCTTCATTTAATTCCATCTTTAAGCATTCCTTTTCAATTTTCCTTTCATTCTGACTGAACCTTCTGTATTGGTATTTCTCAGGCTTGTGTCCCAAGATGCCTTCTGTCTCACGCTATCCCCAAGGATCCAAGTCATTCTGATCAACATATGGTGGGATTTTGACTTACTAATCTGTATCTTCAACTCCAGAATTCTCCCCAAGCTCCAGGCACATATATAAATGCCTTCAGGATATCCCAAACTTGGTGTCCTATCGAACTTTATATTCACCATGTTCAAACATGAACTCACCCTTTCTAAGGCTGTAACTCCTTTTGATTAATAGTTCCATCAATCATCCAAGCCAAAACACCTAGGATTCATTCTGGATTTTTTTTAATTCCACATCTAAATTCTATTTACTACTGTTTTATGTCAGGTCCTCATCACCCCAGAAGGGTTATTACAATAGTTTAGCTGGTCTTTTGGCTCACTCCTTATCCTGGCTTCTACCCAGACTTTGTCTTGCTGGCAGAGTGAACTCTATGATGTTGCTTATTCTTCTGCTTGAAAAGTTTCAATTGGTGTTCTGAGACATAAAGAGATAAATAATAACAGAACAGAATAAGGAATAGGTAATGATTCAAAATAGTGACTAACCGCTGGAAAGATGCAACCATTCTACCCCCATCTGTAAATATTGTGTAGCCTTAACACGCTTATCTAATACATTTAAGTGTCTCAGAACACTTATAAAATTCTTCCAAATATTTAAAACATTTCTGTTACAAAGTAACAGTAATACATGCTAATGCTTTGTCGTCTTGCTACAAAGAAAGACAGCCCACATTACCCACTCCTTACCCCAAAGTCTGTTAAGTCCAATATTAGTTTTCTCTTTCCCAGGCTATAGAACTTTACCTCAGGTGGCTTTCTCTTTAGGAATTATTCTCTAGTCTTTATGTGTTTTTGTAGTTCACTTTAGAACCTTCTTGTTTAGATAATATAGAAAGAAATTAGAGCCATTATTGTAATAAATCCTGGTTTTATACGGACTAAATCAGGATGCTACATCGAGACTGCCATTTGTAATATTCTTACTTATGCCTCCAAGTCTCCTGTTTGGTTGTTTTTCTCTTTGAGAGCTCTTTTTTCTACTGGAAACTAGATGACACGCTAGAACAGAAATACTTCATTACACCTTGAAACACATTTTTAGGTTTCATAGTAGTTAAAGCTAAATTCAAAACCATGAGACTTTCTCTGCTTTTTGAGCAGATACCTCTGCTCCTAAATGGCCTAAAAGCAAATGAAAATGATTCAGTCAAGTGGACACATTCTTTGACAAGAATATTTATTTGTTATTATTGAAAAATACACAAAGGCAAAAGGTTGCTTAGCTGCTGATTTTCCACAGTACAGAGGGTATTGTAAGAAAGGGGGAAATATCTGTTACAGATGACAGTTTACATTTCTAAGGCATTTAGGCTTATGAGCGGTAGGCGCACCTAGGTCCACTTATTTGAGTTTAAACATACTGAGGCACACCAGGCAGGCAAAGGATTTGAATCTATACAGTAAACTCTTCCATGCACTTGTGTCTAGGATTGTATATCCATCTCCCATCCCCCATCATTCGCTTTTTTTTTTCCACATGAGTTTTGGAGTTGTTCATAGAACTGGTAATAATCTACTCTTCAAGAGTTTCCTTATAATGACAATGTCAATGGGACACACAGAACAGAACTATTTCATGGACAGGTTCTGTAGACTCTTACCAAATTGAGGCTCCAGTAAGAAAAACACTGATTTGCAAAGGCACAGTGGAGACAGGTTTAATGCATTAAATACAACATGAATCATTCACAATAACAAGTTTAGTGTTTCAGGGAACTTTTGTTAATACAACACAGTTGGTCACACAAAATACAAATGCTTCTGTTGATTTGTCTTGGCAACTCAGATACATCAACAGTGCTAACAGTTTAACAGCTTTGTTCTCATCTGACAGAAAATAATGGCAGTTCTGCAAGGCAAATGTTAAACCTGACCGTATGTATTTATTAATTCCACAGTGTTTTGACAGATTATAGGGGATGGAACTCAGAGGATGCTGACACGCTCACTGAGGGCTTTCATCTCTATTTCTTCTGTTTCAGGACTGTCGCTGTGGCTAGCACTTGGATTGATCAGGTGAGCAGGGTACTGCAGCCCCTGCTCGCCTGCATACTGCTCCCACCGCAGGTCGTCGCTTTCATGGGTGATGTAGCGTTCCCCGATTTTGCACTCTAGCTCTCGCAAATCTAACCAGGTCTGATAATCCTGAGGAAGAAATTCCAAAATATTACCATAGAGACGATTACAACTCATTAAAATACGGTTTCATTTCTTGTTAGTTCCCACAACCGATGAGTTACTCTTTTCCCTTCCACTCTATCCGTGCTGTGTCTCTCATCACGCATCCTCAGGTGACAACATCAGCACCAAAGCCTTCCTATTTACCTAAACTCTGCAAATGCAGACTGTTTATATGATATCATGCATCAAAGAGTGGGCAATTAATGCTTGCAGTCAACCAATTAGGAATACTGGTATTCCTCTGAAATTTAATGCCTATGAATAATCCTTCAGTATTGTATAGTATCATTTTCCTAATGTTTACGTTTAATGTGAAAATAAATATATAAGAGGAAACAAACACATGCATATACTTTATATTTGTTATGCATTTGTTCCATGAATATTAGCCCAGGATTTAAAAACGCATCCTCCAAATGAGTATAGTACATGACCAGATGAGCATCTGCTTGGACATTTATCAGGATTATACATATAGACACTCTTGAAATCTGGTCCTTGGAGTTTTATAATGACCCTTAATTTTTTTTTTGTTTTTCTGTTTTTATTTTTGGTGCATGTGTAAGGACATGTGCATGAGTGTGTAATGTGGTATATTTCTCCCCCGTCAAATATTCTTGGTAGAGAGAAAGAGATCTAGAAACACTAAATTGTTATTAAATACTAAGATGTTGCATGCATTTTGGCAAACAAATTGATATAAGAATAACAATTTTAAGACTATGACAAAAGATTTTTACATATAATACCAGAATCTTGTAAATATTTAGAAGTCCATTTGATTGGGAAAATATCCAGTGATTGATCTTTACCTGTAGCCAAGGGTGACTCAAGGTCTTATCCACGCTATAGCGCTTTCTCATTTTTACTTGCAGCAAGTTATTGATAAGATCAATGGCTGAAAAAAATTTCAATTATTGATAAAAACAGATGACAAATCTGGAACATATGAATAATTCATTTACAGTTTATTTCACACTGTTAAATGCAGCATAGTGATAACAGGCACTAGAACCTGAAGAAAATACCTCTTGAGAATTCTAAAACCTTGGCCTTCATTTTATTTTGGATGTTAAAAAATGAAATTGAAAATAATTATGGAGGAGGAAGTCTGAGTCTTTTGTGAACATGATGTGAATTTCTCTTGGTCTGGTCTTTTTTTTTTTTTTAAGATTTTATTTATTTATTTGAGAGAGAGAATGAGAGACAGAGAGCTGAGAGGGAAGAGGGTCAGAGGGAGAAGCAGACCCCCTGCTGAGCAGGGAGCCCGATGCGGGACTCGATCCTGGGACTCCAGGATCATGACCTGAGCCGAAGGCAGTCGCTTAACCAACTGAGCCACCCAGGCGCCCTCTTGGTCTGGTCTTTAATACACTTTTCCAAAGTAGGAGTTTTGTTTAAATGTACATCATTTAACTATTTCTTACACTAACTGCAGGATACAACTAATATTCAAGAGAAAGCATTTACTAATTTTGTTATAAAATGTGTTTAAAGTTTAAATATGCATAATAGGCTTCAAAGTCTTGAATCAAATGACAGACATCTGGACACCAAAAGAAATAAAATAAAATATAACATGGGCCAAGATTCAGGATAAACTCAGAGCCTAAAAATGGCCCAATAGGAAAACACTCTGGTCTCTTTCACTTTGTTTTTTAAAATATCCAATGAATTGGAATTATATCAGCCTTCATTGTTTACTAGAGGAAGACAGGAAAGAAAACAGGTTAGAACCAGTCTATCCAGCTTAGTACTCTGATTGTGATTGGGATTCCTTCAGAGTGTAATTCAGAGGGTGGGCGGGGAAGTGATTTTTCTAGTTATCTAGTTACAAAGCACCTGAGTTACCATGTGACAGAATTTTCCCTCACCTTTGTAAAAATTATATTTTCAGCCTAGATTATTATTACTAGGTCATTATTAAATTCACTATTACACTTCTTACTCATTCTTGTAATAACTTCCCATATTTCTTTCATCTTAGCATTTTCTTCCCAAGAAAGAGCTTAGCGAAATCTGCCAAACCAATGGAAACATTCACATTTCACCGGAGTTCATTTCTATCCTTAACCTACCCTGGTCATTAGGTTTCCTGAGAGATGGATCTTTCCCCTCCAAATCTTAATCAAATAGGTAGCTGATATAAAAAATGTGAATTAATTCCCCAACTTCCCCAACCACCAAGTCCTGATTCAGGTGACTTTGACTCTATGTATGGTTTATGTCAGCCTGTATGGATCTGAAAATACAGGCAATCACAGGGGTCCAGAGGCAGCTGGGACAAAGACTGTTTCAAACAGAATGAATCAGAATCCTTCTCATTATCGGGCAAAGAGAAATTATGTCTATAGTCTTGGCAATCCAGAGTTCTATCTCTCTCACACTAATATTCCAAGTATTTGTCTGCATGCTTGAACGGCTGGAGAATCAAACACCTAAGAATCCTTCGACTGGAGAAAGTAAAGGCAATAGCACACATTTCAGTGCTGTCTAGGCCCATATACCCTTGCCTCAGCGAGGATATCTCAGGAAACACGTACTTAGTACAATTTCAAACTCCAAGCATGTGTTCCCAGAGAGCTTTTGAAAGTATAGCTCTCTGAGTGAACTGTGTATTGGGCATGTGCTTTAAAACATCCATTCACATGATTTACTCACTGGTGAGTAAACTGCACCTTCCATTCTTGCTGCTGTGAAGTCAGAGAGCAGAAATGGAGGATGAGGGGAGACTCGGGAGAGCTTATATGCTACTCTAAGTGTGCCATGGCATTACGTTTCCCCAGACCCCGCAGGCAATAAATACAGGTTATTAATTCACTCATTCTGCTTTGAATTCTATAATTAGGAAGGTAGGAGTACAGTAACTCAACAAAAGGCCTGGTCTGTGCCCAAATACACCCCAACAGTGAGCCACACTGCCTAATGGGGAGGGAAGGACTGCCAGAGGAGAAACTGTAAGCGTCTGAAGGGAATGGAATATGTGGAGATGGAAAATTTTTTCTGCTGAAGGAAGCACACAATCACAGGTCTGACTACAGCCGCAGTAGCCGGGCGATGTGAATAAACACAGCAAAATAAGGGCAAGTACCACCAAGAGAAAATCGGTTAGGATATAAGGAGAGAATTAGAAGGGATACGTGTGTGCATATAAATATGTGAGTGGATTTGTGTGTTTATAAATATATTTTGTGGCTCTTGGTAGAAAAAAAAAATGGGGATAATTAACTTTGGGCACCTGGTGTTACTCGGAAAATAGGCCCATCATTGAGAGCTCCATTCTAATTGTCGCTGTTCCTGGAGCTCTTAAAACATCCTTTTTATTAATCAAGTCATACAATCCAGCATTAACTGTACCATCCAAAATGCCTTTCACTAAACCCACTTTTAAAATAAATTCTAGTTTTGTTTTCACAATGTTCTCTTTATTGGCTATGTTCCTCACATGGGTCAACCATTCATTTATCTGTTCATTCACCATTCATTCATCAAATCTTCCCTAAGGAATGACTGTTGGCAATTACTTAGGGAACAAAAGAGTTAATGATAAAGCTCTAACCCTAAAAAGCTCCCAATCTAGTTGCAAAGGCAAAACGTGAGCGCGCACAGACACACTGGAGATAGTATGAGACTATCTCCAACGGTCCAGTCTATTTCATATGCCCATGAATACTAGTGACAAGAATTTGTTTCTCCTATAGTATGCCCCAAACTGTCTTTTTATAGCTAACCCACATTAACTTGGCTCTATTTTGTATGACAGTTTTTCAAGTCTTAGGGACAGCAATTCACCTTCACTTCACCTTCTTACAGTTCCTTCAGCTGTCCTTCACACTCCTCATTCTTCCTGTGCACCCTTGACATTCACTAGCTTTTCTTCAATGTTCCTATTCATTGTTGACAGAAGCCTCCTCATAATTAACTGACTTATTTGTACACCCAGATATTATTCAGGTAGCCTAGAACTGAGGGTATTTTAAATTGCACATTCATATTCTTACATAGTCCTGATAACAACCCTATGAAAGTAGTTATTATTTTCATTGCCACTTTATATAAAAGGAAAAGGTCATGTAACTTGGCCAAAGTCAGACAGCTCCTGAGCGGAGACTGAAATCTGGGGGTCTGGCTCCAAAGCCCCTGCTGTTAAAGACTATGGCATATAGCAACCAGATCATACCATTAACTTATTATTACTAACTGATATTAATGTTAAAAGTTAATTAAATTTAACATTTTTTCTAATTTTGGACATTAAATTCTTCTTAATTAGGTTTCTACCACACTTTTATGTTCTTATGTTCTTCTGTGAGTTTAACTCAACATTTTGGCATTCAAAAACTATTTTGAATATGGTATGAGCCCCTCCTATCATAAGGGCTAAGTATCCTAGCTATCTACCACTTCCAACTGAATGAGTCTATCTGCTATGTATTAATTAGATTATTAGAAACCTTTTTTTTTTTTTGGTCAGGAAAATGCTTTAATATGAGGCTGGATGACTCTATCCTAGATCATACTCCCAACCGCCATGCCTACTGGTTATTCTCAGAGCAAGGCTGACAAAAAAAGGCAATCGCCTCCTAGGAGTACTGCCATCCAGTCCCTATTTTATCATCTTTTTTTTTTTAAAGATTTTATTTATTTGACAGAGAGAGACACAGCGAGAAGGGAACACAAGCAGGGGTAGTGGGAGAAGGAGAAGCAGGCTTCCTGTGGAGCAGGGAGCCCAATGCAGGGCTCGATCCCAGGACCCTGGGACCATGACCTGAGCCGAAGGCAGACGCTTAACAACAGAGCCACCCAGGCGCCCCCCTATTTTATCATCTTTTCCAAAGATGGAAGATGGATGGGAGATTTTTTCCAAATGTTTTATTATAGTGAAGGCACATTAGTCCTCAGTAGTACTTATTTTACCATTCTTATTTAAAAAAAAAAAATTCAATTATTCTGGAAAAAAAATTAAGTAAACTAATATTGACTAATACTGACTTTTAGTCATTTCCTTCTAAGGGCCAGGATTTGTTTTCTAAATGTTTGAACACTATCTACTCTATCATTCAGTCTAGGATTTTGTCAAGGATCAATGTTAAGCTTCTTGTTGAATGAATTCAGAATTCATTCTTTACCCCTTTCAGAAATTCAGAAAACTCTGGCCTGTCTTAAGTATCCTGGCATCTCTCTCATTTTATCCATGATTAAAAATTACTCACAATGGCTCTAAGAGCACCACTGTGAACTTCTTTAATATGCAGTCATAAACATTTTTATAGATGCCATCGAGTGTCCTTCCTTTTGTGATAGAAGCTAACTCCCAGCAGAAACTACTAGGTGTAATATTAAGAGTGTAGAGGGTCCAAGCTAAGGGAAGAGGAAGCCAGTAACAAATAAGCTAAAAGACTAGTAAAACTGGAGTAGCCCCAGCAGTCCCAAAATAGAGCCAGCAATCAGAAGAAAAGTCCAGATGGGGGTCTCAACTCCAGTTCCCAAATGTGAAATCAAGACTCAGCAATCTGATCTAAAGGGAATGCAGGGGATGAGGGGGAGGGAGAGAAAATGGGAGAGACAGATACAAAATTGGGCCATTCTGTGAATTTCTCTCAAAACTGAGCAAAGGAAAGAGGGAACATGTTCTGGGTCTGGTTGTGGGAAACAGGAGTAGAGAAGAGGACTGCCTTAGAATGGAAAGTCAGAAGGAAAATGCATGTTGGCACCACAGCAGAGCAGAACTCCAGAGCCCAAGGGGCAAGGTAGAAGGAGGCAGGAACTCCACGTTCCCCAGAGCTCCATGAAGATCTGCAGTCGAAGAGGTTTCCATAGCCCCATGAGAAAGGGATACTGGAGAAGGAGATAATGTCTCAGAAAATCTTGGTATCTTGTACCTCCTTCCCTAGATATAGCAAAAAGGATATATCCAGATACCTGCCTTTCAAGAGTTGAAATTTATTGCAACACAGTGCTGGTCTCCACAGTTCTGGGCAATCAGCAGATGCAATTTTGAATACCTAACACTGGCTAGGGCAAAAGCTATGCAGGGAATCCTTTATTCCCTTGGACTATATATATATATATGTTTCACAGTCTCCTCCTTTTATTCTCTCAGTATGAAGACTCCCCCATCCCTCCCTGAAGAAAACAGGAGAAAAATAGGCAGTGGCTGATTTCTCCTCTTTGCAGTAAATATGGTAACTTTTTCAGAGACTAGTAGGATTACCTTCTGCCATTTATTCTGGGAGTTAGCCTTTCTAATATTCTGAGGGTTTTGTTCCCTTCCTTAAACTCAATCCCCTCCTTCCCTGTCATTAATAAACTGTCGTAAATCCAAGCTCTCTAAACACCTTGGAGAGCCACATCGAGGTGATGAGGGAGAGAAGCAGAAAAATGTTCACCTTTAGTCCAGAAGGCTGACCTATATAGCCTGCAGAGTTTCAATATAGATCAAATACATGCTGGTTGCTACATTCTTAAAGGGTCTCATGACTGCCTGTCTATCTCACCAATAGTTAATATCGAACTGAATGATAAGCACCAGAGAAATCATGTGAAAGTAGTTTTACGAGTAGAAACTCAAAGAAGACATTTATGATCTAATATTCCCTGCATCCTCCCCCTTGAGCACTAGGCATATAAGCACCAGCTTCATTCAGGAAAGGGTAGCTCTTTCTGCCTGCGGGTCCTGTCCCTGTGCTACTTAAATAAACTTATGAAGTTGCACCATAAAACATATCAAGAATTCTTTCTTGACCTTTGTGCCAATGACCCCACCACAGAGGCAATGTGGAAACTCTTTCCCTTTTATTTGTTATTGGAAAATTTTAAGCAATTGTATGGTTCAAATTTTCATTTTTAAAGAATCCCTTATCCTTCATGAGCAAAAGAGCTTTGTGCCTTCTAAGATGTCTCTAGCCATGGATTCACACTGATGTCTCCTATAAGTTAGAAAACAAGAGAAAAGAAAATCTGTTTTTTGAAGCCTGAGGTTTCTTTTTTGCCACAATAAATTCTTGGCTAACATGGTTACTTTCCCCCTAACTTCCTGTATAGCAATTTCTCTCATTGCCCCATCAGCTGAGAGTCTAAAATGTCAGGAAAGCAAAGAGAAAATTGAATCAGACGTTCTCTTTTGCTGGAATGGAACTTTAGCAGATGTTAGGATAGCTAAAGTTCTGGGTAGCCTGTCTGCCAGGTGTACAAGTATATCGGAACAAAACAAAAACTAAATCGTATATGCAGGTGCTGAAGGGCTTTGTTTTAATAGGAAAAGAAATGTTCCATCAGAGCGCTAATTGTATGGATTCCATTTTTTCTGGCATCAAAATTCAAAATTACCTTTGAAATTGTAGAGACTATATTGCAGTCATTCTGTATTTCAAAGTAAATACCACGTGTATGGACAGAATAGGTTCTGTGCGGGGCGCCTGGGTGGGTCAGTCGACTGTCCAACTTTGGATTTTGGCTCAGGTCATGATCTCAGCGTTGTGAGATGAACCCCAGGTTGGGCTCCATGCTGTGTGTGGATCCTGCTTAAGATTCTCTCTCCCTCTCCCTCTGCAACTTCCCCTTCCCTGACCTCTCTCCTTCTCTTAAAAAAAAAAAAGCTTCTCTCTATATAGATTGGTACATTTGCATACGCCATTACTATGGCTAAACTGAAGGACATCCAAAACCTGGAGAAAATCCTACCAAATGAATAGAATTGGACATATTTGAATATATAATAGGTCCCGCGTGTCAAACCTCTCAGTCATTTCCCATTTCCCATCTTGTATTATCTCAGTATATGCCTGTCTTCCCCCCAATTCTTCCCACTAGATTTTAAATCCTTTAAGGTCACACAGATTATGTACTGATTTTTGTACATAAGTTTCATAAATATTTAAAATAAAATGCATCATTCAGCACATTAGAAAAATGCTTGCTAAACGGCATTTGGTAGATTGAATACATTAATTAGAAATTTAAATGGCCACTTTCTCAGCTCTAAGTTTTAATATCCACATTATGTGCATATGGTTTGTATTATTTTGGTTAAACATATCCCTGGATGGAAAGACATCACAACTCTATAAAATGTAATAGATCACAGGATTGGTGACTTCTATCAGAAAATCAAAATAATGCTGAGAATATCTGAAATAGAGATCATGTTATTTTGCAATGTTGATTTTACAGAAGAGAAATTACCTGTGAATCCCATGGGCTGACCTCTTTTTTCCAGAAACAGTACCTTTTCAACACTTCCCACACTGTCTTCTGTCCATCCACAAACTAGTCAGGTACAAATTTTCAAATAGGAAACCAGATCGAAACTATTATTCTAGTGATGGAGCCATCATCTGTCAAACCACTGCGCTCCTTGCCTTCCAGGAGGTATTTTCTTTTTCCCCTTTCAATTCTGCCTCACTGCCTGTCATAGTGTAGTGCTCAGTACTTCTCTTGGTTTGCTTCATGCTGATGGTAAGTTGTGTGTTTATTTTAAAAATCATTTTGCAACCCTTCACATTCCAGCTCTCAACCCAGCAAGCTGTTGCCCGGCAACACTAACCGGGACGCTTCTCCTGGGCTGAAACCAGAGGCTGGCAGCAAACAAGGCCACTAGAAATCATCCTCTCACTCGGTCTGAGTCAATGACCCCAATCCAGTCAAGTGCAGGACCTTTCGAGACTCAAGTCGGTATCTTTCCTTTTCCAGTTCTTTCTTCTGTAGAAAGTTACTCTATCAATGGTTATGCCTTTGCTTTACAATTTCAGTTCCTCCTGAAGACTAGGAACACAATCTTGGAAATCATGAGTTGTTAAAAAACTGCCTACAGCAGCCCCCAAACTGATGCCAAATTGGTTCAAAATTTAAGGTAGAAATCAAAATACATTTACTACATGATCCTAATGATATTCAGGTGGATTTTTCCCCCTTTTTCACTGCACATTAAAATCCTTTGGAGAGGCTTCTGTGTTTCTGGTTTTTAAAAAAATGCTAATACTCAAACCGCAGGTTCAAGTGAAAATCTTTAGGGAGGGGCTTCCAGGTATCAGTATTTTTAGAAGTATCTCAAGTTTTTGCTAGTATGTGCAGCTATCATTGAGAACAACTCTGCCAAGCCGTGCTTCTCAGACTTTTACATGCATATGAATAATCCAGGGATCCTACACTGAGGATTCTGATTTGGTAGATCCGGGGTAAGACCTCAGAATCTATGGTTTAGTGGATCCCGGGAAGAACCTTAGACCACATTTTAAGTAGCAAGGAACTAGAGCTATGAGAACATTGACAGGAGTTAGTAATTGGTTAATATCACCTAAAGGGCCCCTGAATGGATGGATGTAAACATAGAGAAAGGTCTCTAAACATAGAGAAAGGTATCTGTCCTCAGCCCTATCTGGTTCAGTATTCTGCAATGAAGACACAGAAGGGTTTTAGGATTCAGAGGATGCCAACAGGAAGAGCAAGCAAATTGGATTACACAAATAAGTTCCAAAGTAACTGTATCTGCAGCTATGGGCCGTACTAATAAGATAACATTTAAAAGGGACAAATGAAAAGAAGTCCTCTTTTTAGGTCCCACTCCCCCCCACCCCAAGGAAAGGTCTAAGTACAGAATTGGAAAACCTGGCTTACCAACAACATTCTGAGAAAGAATTCAGGATTCTAAATCCACAGTAAACTCAACACTTGTTTACTTACTATTCCCAACTCAACTGTGATTTTATGTCATGCTAAAAGAAATGTGTTCTTTATCATGAGGAAGTGGTGACATCACTTTACACTTAACTAGACTCACGGAACCTGAGTGAGAACAGTTTTGGGGTTCGATTTCAAAAGAACATAAACGAAGATAAGAGTGTTTGGACCAGAGTGAATAAGAGGCTGTGAAGGAAAAGCTGACTGCCGGAGAGGAGAGGAGAGGAGAGGAGAGGGGAGGGGAGGGGAGGGGAGGGGAGAGAAGCAGAGCTCAGGGGTGACATGATGGCTGCTTGCAAACCTCTGAGATGAGCCTCTAATTGGAAAAAGGAGCTGGCTTGTTCTAACAGTGGATATAAACACTGAGATATTTTTGCTCATTGTGCAAGGGTCAAATTCAGAAGAAACAGGGCTCCTCATGAAACTCTGTATTTTCTATCACTGAAGCAATTTAAGAATGTTCTGGATAATTACTCGATATCTTGAACTATAGAGCAGTACAGGGGTTAAGTAAGATTTTTAAGCTGCTGTATTTTGAAGTATTCTGTGTTGTCATTATAGAAGAAAGCAAACTCAGAATACTTAAAACTTCACTGTTCTTCTACCCTGACATTTCAGATGTCATATTTCAACTAAACTATGATATACATTCATAAGTGAAATTTTAATTTTATAATTGAGATATACAGGAAACACTTCAATTGGAGGGGACAAATAAACAGCTGATTTTTGAGCACCTGTAATGCCAATATTCTTGCTAAAACTTCTCAGCAGTTTCTTTCTACAAATTACCATATTTTAGAGAAAATTCTATTCGTTTTATCTTACTCGCTATGAAAATAAACAATTCCTTTCCTGGTGGTACGTCTTTTCAAATATTATCTCATTTGGATTTTGAAATACATGTATATGTACACATACATACATAATAAAGAATTCACTCTATTAGATTAAAAAGAAAATCACTGCTCACAATTTTAAAGTTCCTTATTATTGAATGAAGTGCATGGCTTAGAAAAAAAAAAAGTAAACGTAAGTAACTCCAGAATTTCAAGTGGGGATTATTAAACCCCGTGGAAGTTCGAACCCACATAATTCACTTTAGTTTACCAATCGTGATAGAATTTCCTGGGACTCAGTCAAGCCTTTTGAAGCAGTTCACCAGCTCGTCCCCTCACGTCTCCCCCGTGCTGATATGTCTGACAGTGGTGCTAATATGTTGACAAATCAATCTATTCATTAATATTCAGCAGGCTTGCTGGATCTGCAATCCTCATAAACTGTTACAAACAGAGTTTAATTATTAAAATGACAATTGTCTTTCTTTTGTTTCTTACACCATTGGATTTCTGGGTCTCGTCTACCCGAGGCTTATTTTCAACGGGGTTATTTTTTGTTTTGAACAATATGTAGTGCAAGAGGGACCTACAGCTGGTTCCTTTTCATGGTAAAGTGCTACTTCCAACTTAAGTGTTTAGCGTTCTGGAACACTGTTCATTTTGAAAACATACCATGTGGTATTCTTGGTGCTAGGCTTTTATTTAGCTTTGCTTTGTGTTTGTACTGGCTGTATTTTTCATCTTCAATTTCTGGGGGAAAAACACACTTGTGACCAATTTTATTTGAATTAACCACAGTGAATGGTAAAAATTGCTTTTAAAGTAAAATTGGGATGCTTTGATAAATTTAGTGGTATATTATGATAGCTAGTCCATGACTCGAGATGCCATATATTGTACACTGTGCATAAATCTCACCAAAGGACTGAGACTCACTGGAAGAATAAATTACAGCTATGCTTATTAGGGAAAAGAGGAGACAGAAATACTAACCTTGAGGCTAATCGAGTACACAAGTGGAAAAACCCTATGTCACTGGGGCATCATCATGATTTGATCATTCTGAACTGAAGACAAGCTATAGGATTCATAGCAAGGGGTTTCCTCCCCCCTCCCCTTATATGTGGAATGTGAAAGCTTCATGTCAGCTCTTAATTCTTGATAATACCAACTAACCATGTGACTCTGAAGCTGAGCAGTAACAACACAGCAGGTGATTTGAGAGTAGGTGCTTCTTCAGACTTCACCTGTGAATACAGAACATGATCTCTGTCTGCAGGGGGTGGGGGCTCATTGTGAGACGATTTTCAAGGTTGCCTCTGTGTTGATTACTGCCTGCTTGCCTCCCTAATGGCACATAAAGGAATATCAAAACTCAGAAGAAAAAAAAAAATAGTAATTTCTCTGGTGATCTTCACAGTCTATTACTAACCTTCCTCAGATTTACTATGTGTCTCTAATTGAACACATTGATTCAGTTTGATGATGGAAATGTACTTTTTACTCTAATAAATGCTTTCCCATTGCTGCAGGTTTGTCAGAGTTCTGGTGAGATGACTTGCACTGGAACAAATATGATATCTCACTCTATCAGCTATACAATCCACATCACTCAGTTATCTATGTCACTTCCCTTCTTCCTCTAAGAGTAAAATCTTGGGAAAACAAAAGCTGCCTACTAAAGTCATACATAAGAAAGAACAGTTTAAGATGTATGTTATGATTCTGAGCAACTGAAAGAATTTAGGAAAAGAGAATTTGTTTGACTTTCACACTTGAAAATTCTCCTTTGTGTGGACACAGGTTTAGAGAGTGAAGGTTATGTCTTCTTCATCTGCCCAGTCACGATGCAAGGGTTGGTGTTAAGGAAAAGGAAGCATAACCCTCGCTCTTCAGTGAATGATACTTATATATAAAATATTACATATACTGTCTGTGTATTTAAAATTTTAGACATTTTTAGACCAGGCACAGAAGAATTATATAAAAGGTTGTACTCCATTTATTTCTGGAGCATTCTTTCCCCCCTCACACTTTTGTTCATTTTTATTATTTTTTATATATTTTTTTAAGTAGGCTCCATGCCCAGCATGGAGCCCAACATAGCACTTGAACCCACGACCCTGAGATCAAGACCTGAGCTGAGATCAAGAGGCGGGCGCTTAACTGACCGAGCCACCCAGGCGCCCCACTTTGATTATTTTGTAATAAAAGTATTGCATGCACTTGGTAGAAGATCTAAATTAATCAGGAAAAGGAGTTCAAAATGAAAAGTAAAAACCTCACATCTCATTATGAGACCCACTCTCCAGAGATTACCTCTTTTAACTACTTAAAAAAAAAAAAAATTCTTCTGATTTAAACCAGCGCTACTCAGAGGAGGTCCATGGATCACTGTAAATCTGTGAACTGTTTATTGGTCTACAATGAGATAAGTATAGAAAGTAAGACTAAGTCTTTGGAAACTTTTAGAGCAATATGATATTGCTGTCACATTTATTTTATTTTACAAAGTACTGGTCCATATGTTTGGAAATTAAGATAAAATAAAACTGGTCCTTTATCACAGAGTTTGAGAAGAATCACCTTAAAAAAGAAAACAAAACAAACAGATTCCTTTCCATTAAGGACAATGAATCATCTTATTTTTTTCTTGACCTTATTGTCCTCCTTCCCCCAAGTAATGAGATTATCCTAAGTTAATGTACTGGCCACCTTTGTAATTTAGAACAGTGCCTGGCACACAATATGAGATATCTATCACAATACATATACGTAATATTTATTCACAAGTATTAATTCTTAAGATTAAATTATATATTAAATCATACACAGGTAAATTTGTATGACTCTGTCCGTTCACCTAGGCAGAATCTTATATGAACTCTGTGAAAGCTATGGCTCTTAGAGTTCTCTTTACCTCTTCTCTGTTCTCCTCCTTCTCAGGATTGCAGATGTTTCATTATTTACATTCTTTTGCATAAGTATAATAAAGTCAGACATGCTTGGTCTAAAGGTTATCTAAAATTTTAAATTAATATGTGGAATAACTTATATGTAACTATTATGAACTATAAGATTATAATCCCTGCCTCCTATTCCCTATAACCTATAATATAAAATTTCCAAGCCTATGTCCATTCAAAGGAGAATTTTCATGTGTTAAAAGGATTCTCTTATCCCACATTCCTTTAATTGCTCAAAATCATGGCACATGTTAGTTTATTATGTATTGTATATAACTTTATTATACAACTTTCTGTATTTCCTGGAGTTTATATGTTTTCTTTTTTATTCTTCACAAAAGAAACTGGTCAAGAAGTTTTTCTATTCTTACTACTTTCATGACAATGTATATTGAAATACATTTAACATTTGGAAAAAATTACATGTCCTGATATTAAATATCTGATAAAGAAAATGTGAATGCAAAAAGAGGTTGGGAATTAGAGAGGAGTTTTATAGTTTATTTAAATTTAAATTCTGGGAATTTATTTAAAAAGTTTTTTAGAAAAAAAAATTTTAGAGCACTGTTCAGCTGTTAGGTCTTTCAGAGGATCAGGGCTCTGGAGCAGCGTTTTTGGAAGTGTGATCCGTGGACTTTTTACATTCTCAGGGCAGGATTGCAGCTTATGGGGGTGGAGCCTGGGAATCTCCATTTTTAACTAGCTCCTCTGATGAAAGGGTGGCATGCCAAAGTTAAAAAATGCCTGCTACAGACTTAGAGCTAGACTATGACAGGTTGTTTAAAATGAGCCATAATCAAGAAGGTTCTTCGGCAAAATTATTAGAAATCCCTTTCCTTGCAAATATTCCTGTGTTCTATTAGCTAGTTTTTCCATTTCCCATTTCTAAGCCTTACACCCCTGGTATCTACTTCTTAAGTCATAGACAGAGTCTTGTTTGCAATTTTCTGATGTTTTGGCAATGTCCATCCAAGATTTACCCTTATTATTGTACCAGATGTGCCAAACATGGAGAATAGCCTGGTCTATCCCTTGTTCTTTTGGAATTGCTAAAAATGCAATGAAAGGAAGGGCACATTGACACATGATAAAGTAAGGCATCATTTTCCTTAAGTTTCATCTGATTATCTAAAAAATGTTTAAGTGGAAATGGGCTGCTCTTTCCATAAGATAAAGTAAATTTGCCTAATCAAGTATATATTTTAAAACAGGTACACAAGTCCTTTCAAGGAACTGAGAAAGGTCATAGGATGGATGTGTTGAGGGCCAAACTGAACTCAGCATGTGATAAAGCTAGAGGTGGGAGTGAGGCCATGTGTAATCACTGATGGGTAATAATGGATAAATTGGATGATGTCAAATGCCCATCCAGTAGTCACAATGATGAAATGAAACGAGGAAATGAAACAAATACACAACGCTGGCTTAGAATGAACTGTAATGTTCTCAAACTCCCATCTCATGATTACCTCAAGTCTTCTCTTGTGCAATTATTTGTAATATGATTCATTCTGGAGGGTTTTATTGTATACATGCATTCTTATTTAGTTATATTTGTACAACTGTATTTATAATGTGTGTATTTGGTTCTATATATAAATAACTATATATAACTGTAATTAAATATATGTTTAGTTACATATATAACTTTATATAATTATATACATGTGTGGGTATAACTAAATACACATATAAAGACAGATACATAGATCATGTAAAGTGACTGGAAAACAGAAAGTGTTCATATATTTAAGGTACTCTATCTATGTCAATCACTGTGCTAAGCACTTTGCAGTATAATTTCATTTAATACTTAATATAACCCAGTGAATTAGGAATTACTGTCACCATATTTCAGACAAGAAAACTGAGACCTAAGAGAGTAAGTAACTTGGATGGGGTCACCGTTACACTAAGTGGAAGAGCTCTCAACTCAGGTCATTATCACAACATGATCTTGTTTCCCTGTATTTTAAGACATTATTGAAAATTGTGTTGCTACTGTAGCTCTAAGCTGGTGAAAGCATATTAAAATTTAATGTGACAGCATGGCAAAATCCATTAGAAGGATAATCAAGAGGCTGTAAATGTAGTAGATAAGAGCATCTACCTTGGAGCCAGCTGACAGGATTTGCACCCTGGCCCCACTCAGGCAAATCACTTAACCCTCTGTGTCTATACCACTTCGTCTTTCAAATGGAAACAATTATAGTATCTACTCAAAGGCTGGGGATGATTAAATGAGTTCATATATGTAAAGTGCTTGGCTATAATGCAAATGTCGTAGAAGTGTTAGCCACTATTATTTTTTTCTTTGAAAGTTTAATTTTATTATCTCCCTTGTACCTGTAACATTTGGTGAGTTAAGTTTTCCTCAAATTTTTTCTCATTTTTCAAATCATACCTTGATTCACAAAAAAATCTATTTTTATAATGGACATCTGTTAATGCTTTTGTGTTTGTTTTTAGCCTACTATCCTTTCCCTGCAGGAGCTTACTCTCCAAACTGGAGAGGCTCTCCATCATCCATATGGCCAATCAAAGCCACACTCCTGTGGTGACAATGGGATTGTTCCCAGGGTATTACAGGATTTAAGCAGAGCCAATCAGTGCCCCTTTTAGAGACTCTATGGCTACTGAGAGATAATTATTCTTCCACTCTGAGATCATGTACAATGAGTAGCATGTAAAGCCTGGGGCTGCCGGGGATCACTTGGCATCACATGAAGAGTCACCTGAGAAGGAAGCCATCATAAAGTAAAGCGGAGATGATGAGAGATGGAGAAATAGGACACTTGAACCACCGGATCCAAAGAGACGAGGTTCATCTTTTCGACTTCCCAGTTGTGTGAGTCAATAAATTATCTTCTGCTTAAGTTAGTTATAGGTTTCTATTATTTGCATACAAGAGTCCTGATTAATTAATTCACTGCTAAATTATTAGTAAGCACATCTCCAGAATGCTAGTACTCGGCTTATTCTATCATCATAGCAAAAATAATGAATGAGTTTAAAATATTCTCTATAGGGTCCTAAACATCAACCCATAAGAAAGAAGCACCCTTTCATGTACAACAATGTATGATATAAAGAATGGAGGCAAATAATTTCAAATCCAAGTCCTGCCACTGTGTGACTTTAGGCAAGGCACTTAACCTTTCCGGTTTCTGTCTATTACAGAGACTAAAACAAGTTACATATTGGAGGATTGTTGGGAGGTTCAAGTGGCACAATGATAACTCCAGCACTCCAATACATAGTATTATATTGTATCAGGTACATTTCTATACTAACAGAAAAAAATGCATGACCCAGGAATTTTTTTCATTCTGACCCATCTATGTATGCTACAAGGACCCTACAACTTTCTTTTTTCTTTTGCGTTTTCATGCCAAGAAAAAAAAAATACAACTACAAATATGTCTGAAGAATCCTTGGGAAACATGCACATCAGTTTGCATATAATTTCTAAAATTATACAATCAATTCTTGGTTACCCGCCAGAGCAATTGCTTAGAGCTTAGTGTTCTAGCCTCCTCCTAAATCAAAATCCTTGGTTCACCCCACACCTGCCTTTGTAGATGCTTTTCACATCCTTTATTTCATTCAGTCTCTGTTACAACCTCATTATGTAGGCAGGAACCAAAGCTCAAAGAAGGTTAAGTGATGGCTAATGAGAATGGCAGATAGGATGATAAACCCAACTGCTTGACTACTGTTCCTTACCTTTGATTTTAGAGTCACTGAGGTGCTTAGATTTTTATTTCCTTGTATCCGGATGGTAGTCTGGTGTGGTTTAAAGTATACTGTGACTAAAAATTCACTAATATCAGTTGTGACCATCCTTTACCAATACTAGCTTGCTTGTGTATTTATCAGCTCCTATGTGATTAAAATTATGTCGTACCAGCCCGTTATTACTTTTCATGAGGGAATTATTTGTTCTCAACAAGATAGTGGGATAGACTCCAGGCCAGTAACTACTTCTGTAACACTCCAGCTAATATTAGGACATCTTCAACTAACTTCTTTATATTTGACTATTAGTTCTGTTCATACACCAGCAGCTAGGTAACTCATTTGCCATCCAGAGCCTCAACTGGCAGGCAGTGACAGCTCTTGTGCTTCATAGGCCAGGATGAGTCGGAAGAAGATACTGAGGAGAGAGGCCAGTTAGTTCCCAACTGATACCTGAGTCATTTAGAAAAGTGAGGGGCTATCTGAGCTGGCCTCCACTTCACTTTGTCTGAGTGGTAGGAAATTTTTAGCACTTAGAAATACGTACAGCAAGTCAAATATGTACTTCCTGGTCAAATATAAATGCCTTTTTAAATTTCCCATGTAATTCTCTTTCTGAAATGCTACATCTCTTTCTTTGCAAATTTTGTGCACACACATATATGGGGTTTCCCAACTACAGTTCCTTGAGGCATTAATATTTAGGTCTCTGGTCTCTACTATCAGTGATAATTAAACATTCACAGTCTGTGACTGTTCGATTCCGGCCTCAGTAGGCTGTATCAACACGGCTAGGCCAGCACATTTCCACGGTACCAGAGAGAGGGCATCATTTATTCCACTACTCCAAGAAAAAGATTTTAAAATGTGGAGGCTATTTTCCCAATGTCCTATTCCTGCATAACAGGAAAATGTGACTGGCTTCAGAGGTATTCCCAATTTACACTGCGGTAACAATATCAAGTCATTTTACTGGATTTCTGGACTGCAGGTATCAAGCATAATGGTTAACCGTATTTAAAGGTAGTGTTTCCTAACAAGGATACTGGTCACGAGGTTATTTGATAATTCCACCTTTCTGCCTTCTGGAATGGAAACATAATGATACTTTTGCTTTTTGTCTCTGTTAAATTATCCTAAATATTTCATTAGTGCTTTGGCTACATGATAGTTCTTTTGTAGGTCACAGATTCCTTTAAGATATATCCATCCAGCTATGATTTACAACTAATTAGAGGATGTTAAAGGTTGTTGCTAATAGTAACTCAAAGCCCTGATAATGGATAGCTCTTGCCATTTAATACCAACAGTAGTCTAAGAACTTAATTACCTCAGGCAGTTTATCTACATTCTTTTCCAATTTCTACATCATCACATTCAGTAACAGGTATTGAACAGATGTTTATCTATGACTGTATTTGCCTTTTTAAGTGGCGAAAAATCTGAACAAACTTAGAACTAGACATGGCCTAAAAACTAAAGAAGGACCGGTCATTAACCGGTGGTGGTTAAAGAATGTATGCGCAGATTGTCTGGGTATAAATTCTGGCTCTGCCACTTACTAGCTCTGTGATTTTGGCCTGTGGTGTCCCTTCTTTTGCCTCAGTGCTCTTACCTGAAACCCAGGTGTAACAGTAAAACTTATCTTACAGGGTTGTTGTGAGAATTAAAGAAACTCCAAAGTACGTTCATCGGGTTATTCTATTCCGCAGCACTGGGTGTGCCATTTTCTCTGCCCTGATTGCCCCTCCCACTTTTAAAACTCTTTCTAAGAAGAAGGAAAGTTTTTTTTTAAGAGTTTAACTTTAAATAATGCAGCACTGCCAAGGCAATCTATCCTAAAGAAATCAATCAGAGATACACATAGAAATTATATATAAGGATCAAATAGGAACAACCTAAAAATATAATACCAGGGAAATCGCTAAAGAAAATACCATATATATTCTAACGTCACACGAAGGAAATCAGCACACAAAGAACTGGCATACTAATATATAATATGATAATTAAAATATCACTATCATCATAAAGTTCGTGTGTCCCTAATAAAGTGCTTAATACAGAAACAGGCATATGGTTAGTAAAGATTACTCTTAAAAGAGATTAGCTGTTTCCATTACATCAACGTTTACAAGTTCTAAGGCAATATGCCAAAATAATAACAATTTCTTTTTGTTTCAGTTGTCTCTTAACATGTATCACTCAATTTCTCTATAAAATATGGACATTTCATCAGAAGATGTTTCGGTCTCCATTTCCTTTACTCCTTCCTAATCCAACCTAACCACTTGTGCCCCTACTCCAGTGGACAATTCGCAATGAACATTTATCAATTTAATAATTCACAATTGAATTAATAGTATAACATTTAAGCATTAAGCCATTATCATTTTTGAGTGGGAGATAGTACCTTCGTGAGAGATTTCCTTCCAGGGATTTGGTGGATACATGAAAGCTGCATTCTGGATTTGGTCATGTATGTCTTCATCTTCATTGAACGGGAACGTACCACTTAGGCTTACATAGATGATGACTCCAACAGACCACATGTCTAGAGAGCGGTTATAGCCCTTGTTCCTTAAGACCTCAGGAGCCAGGTAAGCTGGGGTGCCCACCACTGACCTCCGGAAAGACTTTTCTCCAATGATCCGGGCAAAACCAAAGTCGCAAAGTTTCACCTGTTGGTAATAGATGTTTGCAGAAACGGTAAGGTCACAAATGGTGTGTCTGTGTGTGTCTTAGCCCAGGTCTGTCAACGACAATTAGAATACTTCACATATATTGTATAGATTTCTCGTGCATGATAGAAGTAATAGCTATTTTCCATTTTATATATTTGAAGACAGTGGTGAAACGCTGGTACAAAAGTATATTTTCATTCCTGAAAAAATCATCTAAACATTCATCCTTCCTTCCCCCCAACACAAAACTGAGAGATAAATGTGAAAATATGTATACTCAGAAGTGGGTAATACTTTTACAAGGCAGAAAAACCTCATGCAAATCTGGAATGCAAGGGCTTATTATAAGTAAAGGTTGAAGGATCAGCATAGAGACCTGTCATATTACCTACGATGATCCTCAAAATCAGCTCTGCTTGGGAACCTAGACAGAACCTGAAGAGGTCAGGGAAGCAAGGCGGATAGCCGCCTTAGGTCACTTCGGATAGCAGATTCCCTGGGGAGACGTGCAGTTTTCCATCCTCTGAGTTGAGGAAAAGCAGAAACGTTTGCCCTTGCCCCTCAGAACAACACTGAACTTCACCGTCCCTGGGACTCTTCAGTGTTCTCCTCCCTCCCTGGCCAGTGTTTTCAGCACTGCCTGGGGCTGCCAGTGTCCCAGGCTCTGTCTACACTACCAGCTGAACAAGCACAATGAGGAGGCTCTGCACGTGTTGCACTCAGGCAGGCTGAACTGAGAAGCCAGAGTAACAAAGCTGCAGTCCCCAAGATCGAAGAAGGAGACAAATGGATGAAAACGAACAGGTAAAACATGAAACAAATAAAGCTTTTGAGGAAAAAATCCTGCAGGGGAGCCGGCTGCCATCAGCTGGCTTTGCCGAGAGAGGCTTTCATACTTGCCTGGGGGAAAGGATCTGCCGATGCCAGCAACACGTTTTCTGGTTTGAGGTCACAGTGAACGATATTTTTAAAGTGAAGATGCCGCAAAGCCACAAGTATCTAGAGACAAGAAAATCATCAAAATAATCTTATTTTGGTCTATGAGTTTATTTCTAAATGTCTTCTACTGGGACATAAATTGGAAGGGCCACGAGAAAACCCACAATGAACAGTTAAGCCTCTTTACACCAAGACGCTGAAATGAGCTCAATTCACAGGGCAGGTTTCTAAGGAAACGAGAGCAGAAAGAGTAGCATATGATGGTATTGATACAGCAACCAAGACAGGTGTAGATAACAGATGTCAGTAATATCTTCCAGGGAGACCCATTCTTGAATAGTTTCAAAGAACCAGGACTCAGTCACTGTGCAATTGAAAGTTTCATGAGTAGTTTTAATACATGGGCCCACAGACGCATGACTCACTTGGTATGCTGGACTCTGGAAACCACAGATAGAAACGAAATAATACAACAAGCCCCCACCACCTTTCCAAGTGTAAGTCAGACTTGGGACTCAGGGACTAAACAAGGCTAGGAAGCTGCAGTAAAACAGTGATAACATTTGATATTGAATATTATCTTTTTTTTTCTGTCTCTAATTGATTTCTTACCTGAGTAATTAAAAACTTCGTTATGTGCTCTGGCAACCTGCCCTTTTCACTTGACAAGATCATCTCCAGCATGTCTCCATGGAGTTTTTCCATAACAACAAACACTCTTTCAGGCGTCTCAAACATACACTCCAAATTTACAACACCAGGGTGATGAAGGTTCTATTAAAGATAAATAAAGCACTTGAAGAAAATGAGTTTTTTGATACTGTTTGGCAAGCTCACTGATTATATAAAACTGTTCAAGCTTAAAGCTATGGAGAAACCTACACTTCAGATTTTTAACATTTCTAAATTCCACATGTGCTGCCTTATATTTTTGAAATTATAATGTCTCCAAGAAATATATCTTTACTTTCTATGCAGAGTGAAATTATTTTTTTCTATGCTGAAAAACCTAAGTTCCAGCACAGTGAATTGCTAATTAGGTTTTAATTAGAATGCCATATTGAGAAATCTGTAATTTCTCAGGATCATCTCCAATATTAAGCATACCACCCTAAATAAGCATACTAGGCCATCTCTACACACTTGATAGAAAGTTAATGTAGACAAGATGAAATCTGTACTTGCAGCGCATCAGATGGCACTGAGGAAGCACATGAGTCAAAACCTTTTGGAATTGTTCTGCTAAGAGAAGCTGCAGTAGTTGCTACCAACGCTCCTATACAGAGTGAAGATTGCCAGGAAAACAGCAAAAAAAAAAAAAAAAAAAATTATTGAGCCCATGTTTTGTTCGGTACCCATGCCACGTGATAGTCCTGCGTGGTTCTCAAGCACTCAATAAATATTTCCACAATAAAGCAATGGCTAATGAGAGGATGCATTCGGCTTGACATGTTAATTGTCACATATGTCAAGTAAAATTACTCTTAACATTAGATGGACCCTTGTGAGGATGCTTCAGTCTGAATGTTGCTGTGGGGTCATCAACAAAGCCTTCGATCATCTGACCTTTATTTTATTTTTCTTCTGTGCGCAACAACAAAAAATCCTAACATTAAAAGAACTATTATACATTCCTGGGGCGCCTGGGTGGCTCAGTTGATTAAGCCACTGCCTTCGGCTCAGGTCATGATCCTGGAGTCCCGGGATCGAGTCCTGCATCGGGCTCCCTGCTCGGCGGGGAGTCTGCTTCTCCCTCTGACCCTCCCCCCTCTCATGTGCTTTCTCTCTCTCATTCTCTCTCTCCCAAATAAATAAATAAAATCTTTAGAAAAAAAATAATAAAAAAAAATAAAAGAACTATTATACATTCCACTTACATTTCAGCGAGAAACAGAAAAAAAAAAAAATCACCATGAACACAAACTACCTAAAGAAAAAATCAGGCACTAACTGAAATGTACTAACAGCTGGACAGAGAAAAAAAAATAAATGATTTTAGAAAAAAAATTCTCCTTCAGAGATAAAAGTGCACGTAAAACGAAATTTTCACAAACTTCTTGAAACCTGAGACGGCTCGCTCTTTAGACTTCACAGATGGGTACTGGCTGGTGAGTAGCAGAAGGGATCGCAGGTGAGTTCTGCACGGTTGTCATCCTCCCTCTGCCCACGGACAAGGAGAGTCTGGCGTGAACTGGATACGGAGCCTGACCAAAGCTCCCATGATGATAACCCGTCTCTCAGGACTCCCTGCCCGTACCTGGGCCATGCTGATTCTGCCTCAGACACCTGATGGGTCTTTTTGATTTTGGTGCCTTGATGCCCAATCCTGTACCATTAATGTGGTCAGGAAAGAGCAAGTTTCTGAACGTGGTCTGAACAGATGTCTACACTTCTACCCCAAAGCCTTTCACCTCCAGAGGGCTGGAGTCACTGTTCTTGAAATTGTCACACTGTTGGGCGCCTGGGTGGCTCAGATGGTTAAGCGTCTGCCTTCGGCTCAGGTCATGATCCCAGGGTCCTGGGATCGAGTCCCACATCGGGCTCCCTGCTCCTTGGGAGCCTGCTTCTCCCTCTGCCTCTCTCTCTGTCTCTCATGAATAAATAAATAAATAAATCTTTAAAAAAAAAAATTGTCACACTGTTAACTGGTCAAAACTGTCTACTTCAGGATAGACTAAGCCTCTAGCTTCAGAGCTGAAGTACATGGAGAGGGAGTGAGATGAACAAAACTACTACTTTATTTGTCCTGACTGGCTACAAATAATACCGGACAGCTGCTGGGCTTTGACCATTGTGGGGGTGCCAGATCGTTAGGTGGGAGACGCTAATGAAGGACTCTGTGAGTCCATTTGATATGCAGTATGGAGGACCAGTGATAGCATGGCTCGTACCTGAACCCATGCCCAGGCTGTCACATGGTCTTGAATCCCCTTCCTGGATCCAGGAGCCACACCGAGTAGAAAGCCTACCAGCCCCTGGGGTATCCAGGCATCTCAGCTGCCCTCTTTTAAATCAATGATGACAGGAAAGGATTTAAGAATGACATGAGAGTCCTGCCTGAGTTACGATTCTCCTGCAACAAGTCCACTGTGAAATGTGCTAAGTGTACCTTCCTCTTTGAGTATCTTCTGAACTGATTCTTTTTTCTATTTACTCTAACTTTAAGCATTTAAGCAATATTCTGGAGAGTTTGGCTTTCTTTCTTTTTTTTTTTAATATTTTATTTATTCATTTGAGAGAGAGAGAGACAGAGCACAAGCAGGGGAAGAGGCAGAGGGAGAGGGAGAAGCAGACTTCCCGCTGAGCTGGGAGCCTGACACGGGGCTCGATCCCAGGACCCCAAGATCATGACCTGAGCGGAAGTCAGACGCTTAACCGACTGAGCCATGTAGGTGCCCCGAGTTTGGCTTTCTTAAATGACCAAGGCCTTGTTGACTGAGTGGGGAGCAGCAACGATGAATAGGAAAGCAGGAGACAGACAGAAGAAGGTAGCAATGCAAGGGGTCTCCCGCGTAGACCTAGGAAAAACTGGAGTGTGAAGAAGATCAATGAAAAGGAGGCTCAGGAAGTGCAGGGGAGAACAGAAGTGGTGCTGCTTCTGTACCCTGTCTTGGGCTATGAAGGGTGGGGAAGAAGAGGGAGTCAGGAAATGGCCAGGAAGCTCTCCTACCTAAATTAATCCAAATATATATGCAATGTTGATTCTCATGTGCTTCTACTGGCATTCCTCTATGTGAGTGAAGTCTTAAAAGTACTAACATCCTGTGTCAGTATTTCTTTTTTCCTATTCCCTATTCTACAACATGACTTAAGGAGCTCCTATATGAGGCGAGGACTTAAATGGGTTTATCTATTTGGTGTATTCCCAGAATGTTCTAGGCCAAAAGTATGGAACAGATTAATGAGATTATTCACTGTCAACTATCTTGTGCCATGTTCACTGTAAACTCTGAAGCATTCTAAAATGTCCCCTACTAACATCTTTATGAAAGGATAAGGGGAAAGTTTGCTATTTTTAATAAGGGACTTTGAATATAGTTAGGTATATAGATTTATAAAAAATTCAGTAAAAGCATTGAACTAAAAGTCATGTATACACAACTGGTAAAAAGATGTTTTAGAAAAGTTTAGACTAATATGTTTGCTGCACGTGGCCCTTGCTCTTATAAAAACGTTTATGCTTTTCTAGGTTTGCTAAAGAATACACTGAGTGGGGGGCACCTGGGTGACTCAGTTGGCTAAGCAGCTGCCTTCAGCTCAGGTCATGATCCCAGGGTCCTGGGATCGAGCCCCGCATCGGGCTCCCTGCTCAGCGGAGAGCCTGCTTCTCCCTCTCCCTCTGCCTGCCACTCTGCCTACTTGTGCTGTCTCTCTGTCAAATAGATAAATAAAAGATAGCTTTAAAAAAAAAAATCCTTTCCAGATTCCTTTAAAAAAAAAAAAAAAGAATACACTGAGTGGTAGTTGAAAGATTTTTCCAAGAGAAAAATGACTTTTTTTTTTTCCGGCAGAGCTGATATATAACAAATTGACATTTTTAAAGTTTATCATGTGTAGTTGAGACAAGGCTATCACAGATGCTTACTCACGAGCTGTATTTTTTGCATTGACCCAAATGACCAAACTTGTTTTTATATTTGACAGTAACAAAAGAAAAGAGAATAGAAAGAATCATGCCTTATTTATCCATATTCTCCATACTATACTGATGAATACTTCTTTACCCTAGAGAAGATAGTATTTGGAGACTGGAAATAAAAAAAAAAAAATTCAAGGCCTTATTTTCTATTATAATTCATATTACCTTTTTAATTCCTTAAGGGTAACTCTAAGATAAGCTTCAACCCAAGCGGTCCATGTGACTTGTTCACAATTTTACTCTTCTATATAAAATATGAAATAGCTTTTCAACTTTTCCTACTAATGTCCAAAGTAACTGAATTAACTGAAAAGTGGCTTGATGACCACAACACTATGGCAGACTAGTGTTCAGAAGGAATTGTGCTAACTTCTCAGGCCTGCCTCAGGAACTCAGATAATAAATTTCATGGCAGAGTAATCTACTCCTGGACTCTCTGGCCATCTGTTCGTTACATTTAAGCAACTTAATTTTCAGGAAATGAAACATTTGGTCAAGTACAGGAAAGAATAGTGTCCATTCACACTTCACAGATTGATGACATATCCACAGGGTGAATATAAATTATTCTGAAGTCTGGAGGAAATACCATTTGGAGATCAAGACAAAAATTTTCCTGATTCAAGTTGCCTAGAAAATCCTTATGTAATTAATGGAAACTAGTCACTAAAAGCAAAAGCTTTTATAAAGGTTACAATATTTTATCTGAAAAAAAAAAAGAAATAAGAATTTAACTAATCCACATTTTTAGTGAATGCATACATTCTATTTATATTTTTTGGATTCATGTTAAGCAATATTTCATTAGTACTTGTATTCTTTAATTCTAATAGTGTTGCTTTATTTTAATACTCAACTCTGAAGTCCAGTATTCATTCCATATATTTAGCTGTGATAAGTTAAAGGTGTCATGTTTTCCCATTCTTTATTCTGCCTTCAGGATTATTATACTCAAACATATGAGAGGTAGGAAAAGAGGAGACTTAGAATCAACATATCTTTTTAACAGGTTATTTAGGAGCAATATAGCCTTAATATGGGGACTTCTGACTACTTTTCTATCAAACACCTGAATGATTTGGTTCATACTGAGACAGAAAGAAATAAATTTAACAATGATGAGTCCAAGGTCTAAATTCTACATGGCATGCAGAACAGAAGGAAGAATATTCCATTACACAGTGGTATTGGTGGGGACATGAGGTGCCTTTCTCAGAAGTAAAGCATTGTGGCAATGGCTTTGTTGATCCTCATTACTGCCCGTTTGCCAGGGTTGAGAGAAAAGCACACCTTCTTATCTATTTTCCAATCACATTCTCTTAAAATTTATACTCATTTAAGGACCCTCGAAATCACCATCATCTGATGCCTTATAAAGGGGAAAAAGCATGTAATTCCTGGAGAGATGCAACAAAAGTCAATGTAGAAAGCAGATGATTATAAGAAGACTCAGTAAAGATAATACCAAAATTGATAAGGGAAGCTCAGCTATCTCTCCTAAATTCCAGAATCTTATATCCAAGTGTCTTTTTTCATGTAAATGAATGATGCCAACATTGGGATCAGTGTCTTTCCATACAAACTTACTCTTGTGGTGGTGTTTCCGCTCTTGGTAAATGCCCTGCCATCTGGGTCAGAAACCTGAGAGTCATCCTAAACATTCCCTTCCCTCTCACTTCTAACAACCAGTTGGTCTCTGAAAGTTTTAGAGCTCATCCCCTTAATTTCTCTCACACTGAGAATTTCTCTCACATCCTCAACCATCAATGCCTTAGTTTGAGCCTTATCTCTTTCCTAGGGATGGGCCACAGCCTCCCAAGTGATCTCCTCTTAGGTTTTGCTCTCCTCCAGCCCACTCCTCAAAGGGCTGCCACTGTGATTGTGATTATTCCATCTTACTTCCAGTTCATAAGGGAATCACCACTAGCTTGAGGAGGAGATGTACCCTGTTAGCGTGGCACACAGGACCCTTCACCATCAACTACTTATCCTCCCCACACCCCAATATTTCCCCATCTTTTCTTCTTCTCCTACATATCTACCCTTCTCTCTAGCCACAGTAAACTATTTTCAGAACAAGTATCACTCTCTCTCTCCTTTCTACACTTTCACACATACTTTCTCTCAGCCTGAACCAGACCATTTTGCCTGGTCTGAATATTTAGCGGTCAGGCAGCTTTCATTGACTCCCATAGTCTGACTTGGGTGTCTCTCCACCCTCTTTCCTCAATCCTTGATAAATGCTCTTTCAGAAAAGTTAACATGTCATACTCAGTTACTGGTGAACCTGTGTGTCTTATCTACAAGTCTATAAGCTCCATAAGGCCTATATTTTATGTTATATTCCTAGTCAGTATAAGCCTAGTGCCTGGTACATATTAAATGTCCCATGCAAATTTGTTAATTTGATTGAAAGACAAATTCCTGTATCTCCTTACGTTTTAGTATGTAGATAACATTCTTTAGGATTTAAATTATTTTACTGAAGAGATGATAACGCATGTCTGACATATTTGGTCAGCACATTTTGCACTGGATATGGTCTATGCTGGTATCTTCTCTTCATATAAGAATACAGTACATGAATTTTTCATTGTAAGTTCACTTGAATCTGCTAGTAAGCAATCTCAGGATTCTGATGATGACTAATATCAGAGATGCTGCCACTAGTGTGAGTTGAAAAATGATTTTCTGAAGTCTCAGGGGAATGACAAAGACCTCCTAGTGGTTTCTGGGCACCACTCCTTCAAAACATACAAGTTCTGGCCACTGCCCTGGTAAATACTTCAGCATCTTTGGTAGGAAGAAACCCATAATTTTCCTGCTATTTGGGTGATTTGTATTTATTTTATATCTAGTTCTCAATAAGGAGCTATTCATAGTTTCAGCTCATTCTCAAAGGCTACTAAGCAAGAGTTATCAGCAAGAGAAGCAAAGCAGCAGTTGCTGAAGGCCACCGTCAGTATATTCCTTCTAAATTATCCCTTTCCTTCCATGCCACCACCACCGCCCCCCCCCCCACTGTACATGAGTTATGAAAACCTAATTCCTAGGATTTCATTACTGTCCTGAGGATGAGAAATAAAGCAATGAAAAATGGGCTTTTCAGATAATAAGGGTCACCGTACTTCTGCCTTCTTGTGTACTCCCTTGGGACTCCCTTCTCTTTCTCCATTTTTGCTTTAGCCCAGAGCAGGCATGACTACAAGGAAAGTCTCAAGGTGTGGAACAGAATTTCAGGAGCACAGTACCTAGAGACAGAATGCCAGAGTGTACTGGAGCTCTGCACTTCCCAGCTCGACTTCCATTTCTTTGTACGTAAAATGGCATAAGAATAATGTGTCTAACGATGGACTCTGAAAAACAAACTGAGGGTTCTAGAGGGGAGGGGGGTGGGAGGATGGGTTAGCCTGGTGATGGGTATTAAAGAGGGCACGTACTGCATGGAGTACTGGGTGTTATGCACAAACAATGAATCATGGAACACTACATCTAAAACTAATGATGTAATGTATGGTGATTAACGTAACAATAAATTTTTTTTTAAAAAAAAGAATAATGTGTCTAATTTTGAAATGTGACTAGGACTTAATCATTTAATGTGTATAAAATACCTGAAATCATGCCTGATATATAGTAAAGGTTAACTGATAATATTATTAGGCAGATTTTCTGTCATTTTAAAAAGCTCTGGGTTACATTTCTCTCTCTAGTTTGATACCTGAAAGTTTACAGTAAGTGGCAGCAAAGAAAATTTCCTTTTGCCGTTCATCTAACAGAGGCTACGGGGCAAGTGTGAACGGCCACAAACTTGCACCTTCTAATGTGTCCTCCCCCATCTTTCCCCTTGCTGTGTTTTTAGACCTCAGTGATGGCAGAGATGCATCTACTCTGAGGTCAACCAAGTGAGGGCTGTGTTGCACTAGGCGAAGGCCCTCCTGGCCTCAGGTGAGAATGGAGATCACCTGGTTGTTGCATGTAAACGTGTGCCCATTTCATGCTCAGTTGGCCAAAGGCCTACAGTTTACATGAGGTCCTACTTTAAGTAGTTATCTTTTAGCATTTTTGGCAAATTTCATCTGCAAACTTTTAGAAAGGGACTTGATAACAACAACCTAGAACAAAATAAAGCTAACATGCACTGTCAGAGGAATAAAGGCATACAACATTACTTCAACCACAAGACCAGCTATAATAATCCATCCTCTTATATATAGCTATCACTGGCTGACACTGAGATCAATGGGGCCACAATCAAACTTAACCCACTGGACTCTTGGACCTCAGAAACGTTCATATAATTTTTGGTAAGAATTGTCTGCTCATACCATCCATCACAACTGGAATGTAATTTACTTTGGTTGTAGCAGTAGTTAGCACAGATTAATGCTAGTTTAATACAGTCTGAAATTCTGTGAGAGAAACAGTACGTTGAAGCATCTTCATTAACTGCTAAAAACAAGAGATATACCTGTGTTGTGCCTGGCTCTCAAGACAGTCAACTTGCAGGTGGCCAGCTTGTAATGAACAGTCTACTACAACATCTTAAATAGCTTTAAGTCTTGTGTATTGTATTAGGTAACACTGGCCCAAGAAATAAAAAAGAAAAGAAAAAGAAAAAGGACCAATTCAATATTTGCTCAGCAAGAAAATCAACTGAGGGCTGATGCATGATTTTGTATTCATGTATACCCATAAACATATCTACACATCTCTGAGTCATTCTTCTCTTCATCAATTCTGGAAATGCTTCAATCTAGCTTTAGATTCCAGGGTTGCTGCAAACACACGATAAATAGAATGAGTCCTCTTCTTACCCTCTAAGAGAAGCTAAAGGGAAATATATATAAAACAATACTTTAAAAACCCTCCCATCATTTTCTCTCATACTGTTTCCATCTTTTTTTGACTTCTTATCAGGTAGAAATAGTACAAAGCTATGTGATGTTTTCCATCCATCACCAGGAATCCTTTAAATTAGAGGTACATGGAAAATTTAAAAAACCAAATCCAGATGTCCTAAGTCTGTCATCTGGTCTGATACACTGAGGTTTCATTGGAATTAATGCTTATATATGCCTGAGTTTGATACTGTAATTTTTGGGTGAAGGGGCAGTGGTTTCTATCAGGAGAACTCAGGACAGACCCCAACAGAAAGGATCTTGTATGTACTCCAGTACCTACTTCTTGACCCCTAACCAAGGCCAGAATTTTAAGTTGACTAGGTAAAAAGGTGTTGATATATGAGAGCCAACAACAAAAACTTCAAGGACAGAAAATTAACGACTGATCAATACCTTAAAAAAAAATCAATGTTAGCAACATTTCACCCATAAAATATAACACCCCCCTTCTTCCATGCTATTACTGTTTGTGTTTAGGGGAAAGGCAAGAATTAAAGTATGGTTGTTAAAACAGAAAAATTGGAATTTGTAAATCAAGATATGTTTATTGTATATAAAAGCTGAAAAATGGTTCAAATATCTGGATTTTTTTAAAATTTGCTATCAAATGCAGAGCAATGGAGACACATCTGGAACACTTTTTTATTTCCTGTTAATCTATCTGGCTAGAAACATGAATGCATAAATCCAATCCAGTCTTGGTGTTAGATTTAAAGTGTAATTTTTAACAAATCATATCACTGTAGCCCGGCTTCTATATTTAGATGCCAGCACTCCAGAAAGCATAACATTCTATTATAGCGTTAAATGATCTGTGCAGACACATACTCCTTCTGATGTCTTATATATCAGATAATGGGAAGTGGAACAAGTATATAGGGTCTACTGGACAGGAATAGAAGACAGAACGTTATGTGCAAAAAGGTCAAATGGTGATATTTCACATTTGTGTAAGCTTTCTGTGGCAAAACGTGTTTAATTGGCATATTCTCAAAACTAAACGAGTTCTTAATTATGGGGCTTTAATAAGTGAAAAGACTGTATTCACTTCCAAGACGTGGATGACCTGGATATCATACACAGCATTTTCTAAACTGTCTCAATGAGGGAATCTTGACCCCCATCCCCTTCCATGAACAAACTCAAAAGACTAGTGTTCTTCCAAAAATATGCTGGGAAACACTGATTTAAATATATTATTTAATTTAGTTCTCCAAAACATTCTTGTAAACCAAGTACAGCAAGTCAGAAGAATTCCAACTCATAATTAAGGAAATCAAAGTTTAAAAAGATTTACCCCCCCCCCAAAAAGGGGAACAGTTTTGACTTGCAAGGAACCTGGCTTTTTGACACTAAGTTTTCACTATGACTAACTTCTTACTGAACAGAATATCTATTTGGAAAAATTTCTAAGTTCCTTTTCTTTTTCTTATAATACATTTTTATTTCCTTTCTTGCTCTATTTTAGATATGTATATACCTAATCAATGGGCTTCATTTTTTGGAACATGCAGAAGATAACAAGATTACCTCAGAGTTGCAAAACATGTCTTATCTAAAGAAACAATTTCATGAAAATTCTTCATGCAATAAAATACAAAGAAATATTTGAGGAAATATAATAAACAGATTAGATGAAACAGCAGAAGTATAAACAAACCTCTCCCTACACACTGAAAGTCAAATTTTGCCTATTTTTCTCTAGAGAAAGAAAAATTGACTCCTCCATGATTTTTTAAAAAATCACCAGTTTGCAAAACTTTTCACTTTCCCACCCACACTTAGCAGTATTATTCTCTGGTTTTCTATCATGATCACCTCTTCTCCACCTCCTGATCATCCTTCTAGACTAAGAGAACAAAGCCATTTACTTATAAGATATATATTTCATCTTGCTCAGTGAAGACAAATTGCCATGTTTTTAGACAAATGATAAGGAATGCTTTATTATCTTATTGGCATGCTCTGCAATTCTGTATTCCCCTGGTTTCTTCGGTGTGGTGACATAATTGGTTCAATAAATATTTACTAAGGCCTATCAGGGGCCAGGCATATGTTAAGGTATGTTTCAGCCTGAGTCTATGCTTTGAGTCAACCATGTTCTTTGCTATGATGAAACAATGTGTCTTGAGGTTCTCTATTTACGGAATTCAACATCAAGTTATGGGACCCGCTTTCTAGGAGCTAGACTTTACGACCTAGTGGTGGCAAAGCTAGTAACACTTTAGTAAGTATGGAACCTTTACTACCTGCCAGGTACTGTGAAGAGTTTCACAAAATTATCACATTCCGAGTCTCACAACATCTCTACGAGGTTTTCCAGAGAAGGAAACTGAGGCTCGGACAGTGTAAGTAACTTATCCAAGCTCCTGAGAACTCTTAAATAAGTCTGAGCTTTAAACCCAGGCATCTGATTCCAGAACGCATGTTCTTTAAACGCTATATTACACATTGCTTTAATTTTTTCTGTGGACTCAAGTCCATTTAGGACTGGGGTCCTGCCTGTTCTAACTGGTATGCCCCAGGCTCCATGACACTTAAGCCTCTTCACTATGATCTCACAACCCATCTCAGCATATTGTCTGGTTTTCTGAATGCTGCCTGTGGTCAGTCTTCTCAGTGCTCCCTCTGCCTGTTATGACATCCACCTTGACAAGTTGCCTTGATGATTCCTTATTTTCCTGACTGGCAGCTCATTCTATTTCTAAACCCATGTACCACCACAGTATAGTTCTAGGTTACCAAATCCCCTCTTGATCTTGAGGTTCCACTGTCTTTAAAGGTATCGCTCTGACACATTCTCTGACTTCTTTTGTACCTAAAGCCCAATTTTCCCCACAGGATTCAGCTTTTGAGACAGCTGTACATCTGGACCAATTAACAGCTATTCTACAAACTCTTCCTCCTCCTCAAATACCATAATTTTCTAATTCGAGCCTAAAATTTAATGGTTCACGCAAAAGGTTTTATAACAAAGGCCCTTAAAATTTAATACAGTATGTGATTTAAGACAATTTTGTCAAATGTTAACCTATTACTTGTAATGTCTTTACTACTGTGCTAGGCATCGTGGAAACCGAAAACAAGGGTGTTGCTGAGACCTTCAAATTTGTTTATAATATAATTATGACATAAGAAGTATTTGATAAGTATTACTGCTTTGTATGAAGACTAGAAACCATAAGTAAACAGGAGATATGGAAAAGAGCACAAGCAGTCAGAGAGAATTGATACATCTCGAAGATCAATCAAACATGAATAAACCAAGGAAACCAAGATGGGCATCCAGGCTTGGAATTAAAAGCTGAGCAATGGCCAGAGGCTAAGAGTATGATGAGAACAGTAACTTGAAAAGAAGGACTCAGTTGAATAGGAGTGATAAGGTCCAGCATGATCACCTACAATGCTAAAAACAGATTTGATGAAATAAGAAAACTACTGAGCTAGGGAGGGATAGGATGGAAACCCACTAAAGACTCATCTGATTGTGGTCTTCAGGATGGACAGGGGAAAAGGCAGGGTCAGCAAGATGATGACAGAGTGGGGTTGGGGGAGTGGGGAACCAAACTATCAGAATATCACCCATTGCAGCAATCAAGGCATGAATTTAAAAGTCTGGTCTAGGGATGCCTGGGTGGCTCAGTCGGTTAAGCGTCTGCCTTCGGCTCAGGTCATGATCCCAGGATCCTGGGATCGAGTCCTGCATCAGGCTCCCTGCTCAGCCAGGAGCCTGTTTCTCCCTCTGCCTGCCACTCCTCCTGCTTGTGCTCACTCTCTCGCCCTCTCTGACAAATAAATAAAATCTTAAAAAACAACAACAACAACAACAGTCTGGTCTAGACTAGTGCCAATGGAAATGTTAAGGATGAAGCCAAGACAACTGCATAGCAAGAAAGAAGAGGAACAGGGGCACTTTGTCACTACCAGCTGAAAACAGCAAATAGCCTCCAATGAGGTTTTCTTGCCTTTAGACATTTTTCTCTATAATATGCCATCTCCAAATGCTAATTTGATCATAATATTTTTTCAAAACATTTCAATAATTTACAATCACCCAAGCATAATAAAATCCAATCAACTTGGCACAATATCTAAGGTTCTCCATGAACTCACATGAAAGCCATTTCCTGGTCTTACTGAACACTATGTCCCACCACAGCAGTCTCCTAACCAAGTAGGCATACTCTTGGGGAACAGAAAGATTTTTAAGAGATATGTGAGCAGAGCATAGTTTTAGGAAAATCTGTTTTGTTTATATAGTTTTAAGAAAATCTGTTTTGTTTATATCCGTATCTTTACTGTAGCTGGAACACGGTGGGCACTCAAGAATATATGAGGAATGAATGAATGAATCAGACCAGTCCACAAATAACTTATAATACAGATCTGAAAATATCTGTGTAGTTCTCAAATTCTCCATCCACATGTTTCCTTTCATAATCATTTTTCTTCCTTCCATGGATGCTTCTCACTTACTCCCAATATTACTAGAGCACCTTGCCGGGGGGAGAAAAATCCCCTGAGAGAAAAGCAGAGAGAAAATTTGAAATACTGTGCCAGTCTGAAGTGAATGACTCTAACTTGGAAATCAATTCATCTGTAACTTGGTTTCTAATTCATGCTTTCATCAAAATTAGAGATTTAAGGGATTTATTAATGGAGAGAGGACTGAAATGAATTTCTGAAGATAAATCACTGTTTTTGTTTGGGCTTATAACTTGGCTCCTATAGTTTAAAAAAAAGAAAGAAAATTGTTGCTGAATTCTGTCTAATTCAAACAACAATATTCACACACCAATTTATGAACTAAATTAAAAAGTCAATCTCAATAAATAGTGTATTTTCAGTAGCATCTTATTTTTTATGTTTAACAAGTATAGGTAAAATTTTATGGAATTAAGTTTTTACTAATACTTGTAATGATAACTGAACCCAAAAGAATGCTTTGAAACACTTATTAAAAGTGCTGTAATCAAGAAATTTAAAATATATACCTATTTTTACTGTAAATAATTATGAAAGGGGACCAATAAAAGATTTTCAATTATAAAAACACATTACATTAGAATGCAATTTTGTGAGAAAACTGTAATATAGTCAAAGAAAACAAAGCAATATTGTGAATTATATTGTCAAAGAAGAGCCCATTCATATATTTTTTTAAATGGTTGGTAAAGTATATCAAATGACTATGACAATTAGATTCTAATGCACACTTGTAAAGGAGTGATATAATAGCTTTATTTTTAAATATCAATATTTTTAATATAGTGCAAAACTAAAACTCTTTAAATGTCTGATAAAAGAGTTCTAGCTGTCATCTTAAAAATACACAACAAGGTACAAGGTACAACGTTTTTTAGAATTCTTTTTGAGGATACATGAGGAAAAATGTCTGAAAGCTGATCTTCTAAAATGATCTAAATTTTTCTACTCAATCTTCATAGAATATTTATTTTACTAAGGTGGCCCCTCAGCCTAATAACCCTTTCCAACATTTCTTTGGTTATCAAAACCCATGAATCTTTCAAGACTTCACCAATGCCATATTTCTCTTGGAACTGCTCCAACATTCGGGCTTCAGTCATAATCCATGATTTCTTTCACTAGGCTTCCACAGCTATCCTGATTTGTAGTTACTTGTACCTGACTGCCCAGATAGATGATAAACATCTTAAAAGGTTTCATTCATTTTTATATGGCCCAGAGGCTCAGTATATCGCTTTGTATAAAGGAAGGAAGTACTTCATAGGTACTGTTGATTGACTTAATACTTTTATTAATTGAGGAAAAGGGTTCTTGCCTTAGAAACTGGAAGAATGAAAGCAAAACAAAGCTAGGGAGAGAGTATCTTGCAGGATAAGACCTTAGGATTAAGTGTTTGGTTTTAGGCTGGTTGGTTTGGGGTGAGACTGGCCCAGCAAAGTGGAGATGTCCAAAGGTCAAAAATATGAGACTCAAGTGCCTCTGGAAGATCAGAACTCAAAGATAAATTATGGAATGACCTGGAAAGGGATGACAGAGGCTGCTCTTAAAGTGGGTGACCTCATTCCGGGAATGAGTCCCACATTAGCATAGGCCAGTTAGGTGAAAGAAAGGAGAAGTTCAGGAAGAAGTTTGGAGAAACTAGCAGGGAAGGAGAAAGAGGATCTTGTAAATGCAGGGGAACAAATGATCAATGCTGCATAAGGACTGAGATTAGTCAAGTTGGATAAAGACTGAAAAAGAGCCAAAGGGTGACAGATAGGCAGAAGGAGAAAACAAGGCAATGGCAAAAGGACCTTGCATTTTCTTTAAGAAAGGTGTGGAAACCAAAGACAAGGGAATGTATGAACAAGAATGGAAAGAAGAGGAGAGCACAAATCTAAAGTGTGGCCACACAGAAGGGAGAATTGGATGCAGCTATGCAAGGCTAGCCTGGACAAATCAAGACCACGTTTGGCTGTTGCTGCTGTTTGGTTTTTAAGGGAAGAGAGACTTGAATGGGAAGAGGAGTGCCTCACAAGAGAGAAACCAGAATAATAGAGGTAATTTTGGAGTGCAAAGGGATACATTTAATTTATGGCTTATAAAATTCTTATGTATTTTTTCTATATTATGTATTCTATATTCAGTCCTTGTTAAATTCCAAAATGCTTTCACACATTGTATCATAAACAGAAGTGCTAGTGTTGTAATTCTGACTGAACAAGTCCGTGTTAGTACAGTATACTAAATATACCAATACCATTTACTTTAAATTTTAAGTTCCTAAGTTTTGTAAGAGACAGTTGCCATCTCCTTGTAAAAGGTCAGTTTTCTGTGATATTCCTAATCATAAAACAACAATCTTCTTATTCTTATTTTGCTGACATGAATAGAAAAAAAAATTTTTTTTTAATTTGCTATGTCTTTTTTTAAATCAAGATACAACTTTTAACATACTAATATAAGCAGGATCCCTTGGGGATTTTATGAAACATTTAACATGTACATTAACATTCCACTGAAACATAATAATAATAACGAAGTATTCACATCTAACGAAAATAGGCTATTCTAAATGATATAAGTAAGGGATGACTATGCCGTAAGATTCATACATGCCTTAATTTGTCAACTATTCAAAAATATCTGAAGAGCTTAGTTTTCTAATGACTGAATCAGATTTTGGAAAGCCCTGACCTAGGTTATACAGCAAGGAGAAAATGGACAAAGAAAGAATTCTACTATTTCACATATTCCATATTTACACAACTCTGAAGTCTTCTATAAGCAAAGGTACTTTTCTACAAACAACAGAAACACATCAGAAATTGACCAGAGGACTAGAAGAGCTGCATGCGGAGGGATTTCTGCCATCAGTCACTTCAGCCCACACGGCCCCTTCTGGAGAATCTGGAGGAAGGGGACAGGGCAGAACTTGTGAGACTTCAGGTACAACCATAAACTAGGACTCCAGCTTTCCTAAGTAGGGGACTACAAGGCAGAGGATACCAAATGCTTCTAGGAATCACTTTTATATCCAGAGGGATGGAATTCTGTTCCTCAAGAGTAGTAGAAGAAAACCTTGCTCACCATCCAATTGACTTCAATCATGGTACTTTTTCTGAACATATCAGTTAGTGAGTCAGAATTCTAACCCCCACTCTCTAACCCCATTACCACTTTGTCTTTTCAGGTCCAAAAAGATGAATTCTTACTTTTGATAAATATAAAATGAGGCAATGAGGGCTTTCAAAGAACTAACCCCATTAACCGTAGTTAATCCTTCTTAACTAACCAATTAACCATTAATAGCAAATGCAGTCTAGACTTCTGCTACCTGGTTAGATACTATGTAGGACATTTTATGTGACAGGATGGTGTTTCTGTACAATTTTAATTCAACAAATATTCAATCAACAAATATTTGCTAAACACCTGATACGTGCCAGGAACAATTTCTGGTGTTCGGGATATATCAGTAAACAAAAGAATGATATCTACCCTCCTGATGTGTATATTCTAGGGGGCTGGGGAGAGAAACACACAACAAATACAATAAATGAAATTCTTTAATAGAACAGAAGGTGATAAGTGCTATGGAAGAAAAAAACATAGATCAGAGTAAGAGGGGCACAGGGGTAGGGATGGGAGGCGGTTTGAGTGAATTGTAGTTTTCAATAAGGTAAGCATGGTACTTATACAGTTGATGATATTTGAGCAAAGACTCAAAGGAGGTGAGCTTGAACTTCACTGTCTTTGAATACTGAATTAAAATCTTTCCCGAGAGGCTGATAAATCAGACAATGCTTAAAGGGTTAAAACATTTTCTTTCATTTGTTTCAGTTGGGAGATAGGATGAGTCCCCTATATTTGAAATTTTGAAACAATTGGCAACTTTATGATAAAAGTATGAACTTCTGAATCCCGCATGTGCATGTAATTAAGCCAAGGCTTAAGAAGACTCATGGTACATGTTACGTGATTGAAAATTCAACACATAAATAAGTTGCAAACATCTGACTGAAGGTACAGCTGAGTGATTCAAATTAAGACCCACGACAACAGGCAGCTCTTTCTGTCCATGGGACCTGTCCCCATGCTGTAATAAAACCACTTCAAGAAAAAAAAAAAAAAAAAGACCCACAACAAGGATCTATGCGTCTTGTCCCCACTGTATTCACTGGACCTAGGATGGTGCTTAGCTCATGCTATGTACTCAATCAATAGGAGTTTGATGAATAAAGTGAATGGTTAGGGACAGTGGGGATGAGGGATGAGCAATGAGGATTTTTGAGATTCCAGGCCATAATATGAGAACTGTTCAACCTCTTCACATGCTCAAGGGGCAGAATTTGACTTTCAACCTAAACAAACTTTTTTTTTTTTTAAAACCATAATGAAAATTTTGCCAAATGTCTCTTTATTGTATCTGAGTTGTCGACTGTGCCTACTCTTTTAGAAGAGGAGACGGGAGGCAGTTTATGCTCAGGTGTATTTTATTTTTCTACCTCACTATAGAGTCAGTAGCTGATACTTACTGACAAGGCTGGGGAGAGCCAATTATAGGGCCTAGACACAAAGAATTAGACCTTCTACATTGATCCGATCACTCTCTGCCACTGCAATAACATGTAGAATGACAGAGCCATGTTAACCAGGAAGCTTCCCTCTCTCGTGTCTGGCAAGCAAGGATAAATGTCTCTGTACATATGCCAGTCTGGAGGTTGGCATGTTGCAAAGGATCTGCCTTCAGGACACCATACTTGGGAGTAGAGACTGGGAGAGCAGGGGCCAGGTTTGGCATGATGTCATTTACTAAGTTTTCAGACGTCATTAACAGCTCCATGTTGCCAAGTTAAGAATTTTCTAAAAAATCTTTTTTGGTAACTGATTAGCAAGCACTAAGCTATGAATCTATGAAACTGGCATCTTCAGAGCCTGGTTATCATCTTCCCCAGGAAAACATAGAACACTGTGGTAGTTCTCTGTGTTACACAGTTGTCCAAAAGCACAAAAACACCATCTTTAGAAATTCTGAGTCCCAGAAAAGTCTATGTTATTTTTCTATGTATAGCGGGCATTATTTTTGGTTGTCTGAGCACATGAGCTCCTTTAGGGCAGAAATTGCATCTTTTTCAACTTTTTATTGTATGAAACTCAATAAATGGCAGTTCAATGAAACAATAAATGAAGAAATGCAATCTGTTTTGTTAGCCACATTCAAATGAAAATTATTCAATAAAGCTATGAATTAGAAATTATGAACAGCTTGCACAAGTACAGAATTATGGTGGTTATATAAAAAACGGGCATTTATCAATGGCCTGATTGTCTAGACTGAAGAGCTAGGTTGACCACATTTAGCAAACAGTTGCTCAATTTCCTTTCAGTCTGTGGAAAAAGTTTTAATGGTTACAAAAATTATATATACCACATAATATCTTTGACTAACATATTCTGGCTTGAAAAAGGGATTACTGTTAATGAAAGGAGTTAAGTAACATGTTCACTATGAAGGGAAAGGCTTACAGTGAGAGACAAAAAGGACATTAATAATACCAAGACGATCTGATTCTTGGGCATACATTACTCATGTACCTGATATGCTGACAGTTCCATACTCAATTCATATAATTATCACAGCATAAAGGAGGAATGTTTATGAAGGCAAGGTCATTTACGATGTAAAACAAAATGGTCTCAGCATGTCCACTGTGAGCAAATGCTGAAACATTACCCATTTAATGGGCATTAATAATATATTAAAACCCAGAATTAAGTACATAAAAGAGAACAACTACTGCCCAGACTTAGGAAAGATACTACCCAGGCAATAGTCGGATGCTCAAGCTGCCTTTCCTGTTATTTTAAAGCGTTCCAAAAAAAACTACACCATAGATATCTGGAGACCTTTTCTTTGTTCTGCAGAAGTTGGGGGACAATCTTAGAGACTCCAAATGAAAAACAAAGATGTACCTGAAGAATTGCAACCTCATTACGAAGCTGGCTTTCTTGTTTGGTTGGAAATCTTAATTTGTCAATGATTTTAATAGCTACATCTCTTCCTGTTTTACGATGTTTTCCTTTAAAATAAAAAGAGGAAGATATTAGGATAATGTTATTAAGTATCATCTATATTAAAGAACATCAGAATTTACAAGGACAATTTTGGGAATTACAAAAATATTTCATTGAATGCATTAACATTTCTAATGAGCATTGACTTACATCCATCAAGATTTCATTTCTTAGCTCCATTATTCTAAATCAAATATGTACCATAAAATTAGCCACAATTTAGAAAACAAAAGTGGGACATTAAAGTCTATACATATCACCAGCCTGATATTTTCTCATAAAAATATATGATTTAGAAACACGATATTGAGCTAGTTAATATAAACAATCTTATACCACCAGCGAAATGCTCTACTTAAGAAAGTATAATTTTAAAGTCCTGATAAACTAATGCATGTCGTAAGGGAAAGAATAAAAAGTCTTGGTTCTTACTTACTAGCTTTGTGACCCTGAGCAAATCACTTTAGGCTTTCTGAGTTTTAGTTTCCTCATCTTCAATGGTAGGGCTGTTCTGAGCATCAGGTGAAATAAGATATGTAAGGTGCACACAGTGCCCAGAGAATTCTACAAACTCAGAAAACCTTCGTCATCATCACTGTCATTGTCATCACAAGACAGGCCTTTTACATACATTACATCCCATTTAAGCCTCTCAACAAACATTTTAGGGAATCTATAGGGCACCCTCGAGCTCTTAATTTCTACACTACTATACTGTAGTAGGTATAGAATAGAGTAGAATAAGTATGAAAATGAAAATGACCTAATTATGTGGGTTTTTTCCTTCACATACAAACCTGAAATTCCATGATACCTACATTTGTTGTAAATCCAGCGTTCCTTCCCCCCTACACTCTACTCTCACTCTTCCTTCTGACTCCTTCCAGACTCTTGCTGACTTCCTTCTGACTCCTCCTTCCTTCACTCCCAGATTGTCCTGTTTTCCCATTCTCTACTTCCTTAACATCACTTACTCTTGGATGCACTGCCATCTATTCTACTTAGTCATTCCACTCTCTACTCTCTTCAGGGTCAGAGCTTCTTTTGTTTCCACTCCTCTGTCATGATATAGAGTACTTGACCTCTCTTCTGATAGTCGTTCTCATCTGCTTCATCCCCTATGAGACCGGTCTAAACTTTTCAGTTTCCTTGTGGAGGCCTCTTCTTGGGCCTGCTCCTTCAGTGTCGGGTATTAAAATTATCTGGCACCTGCTCATCCCTCTGCCCTCATTTCTCACCCCTACAGGATGTGCAGTTATATTTACTATGTTCTATATTGCGTGACTTTTTTTTTTTTTTTTGCAAGCAATGATTACACTGCAGAGCAATACTCTGTGCAGCACTGTTACACTGTTATGCATTAACAAAAAGCACAATGTCTGCTGACTCATCGGTGGGATTCCCATAAAAAAATAGCATTTGAGCATTCTATAAGAATCAAAATTACTTCTTATTTTTTTTTATTTTTTTAAAGTAAACTCTACACCCAATGTGGGTCTCAGACTCACAATCCCAAGATCAAGAACTACATGCTCTACTGACTGGGTCAACCAGGTGCGGCCCAAATCACTTTTTAGAACAGCATATAACTTAATCCACTAAAAAAGCACGTATTATACTATCATAAACAATAATGAGCGAGACACTGTGATTATTTCAGAGCCCTCCCACCTCACAGAAAAGATAATTTTTTTTAACTGATTATATCCAAGAACTGAAAGTTGTGGTGTCAGTTTATAGGGGAGGTAAAGCATAAGTATTAAATGTTTCTTAAAGACTTGAAAAATATAATTGAACCGGCTAGAATCTAAAACAGCAGTTATTCACCAAATAGCTTGACAATAAGGAAAAGGGTAAAAACCTAGTATTTCATTTCAAAAATTTAAAAAATGACAACCTTTATGAAATACATTGTCACAGATTTTAGAATTAAAAGATTATTTGTCTAGTTATGTGAATGGATTTCTTGTAGAGTTCTGATCAAATATGCTAAAGGGAAATGGAACTAATTTATGAATTATAACTTCCTTGCTTCTCAATAGTTTGTCTAAATAAACCAATATTTAACCAGCATTGTGTATAGACTCCGTCAACAGTTAAGCAAAAGAAGTTTTTTAGGAGTAGAAAAACTTCTCTTACAAGACAGAAATATCCAGTTCTCCAGATAGTGACTATCTCAAGAGAAATTTCTGAAAAGGTAAAACACAGAGAGATATACATACAAATATATGTACACATAGGTCTTGTCTATTATATTTTTCTTGGAGATATTACTGTTCTAAATGCACGTAGCTAAAATTCCAAGTTAATAAAAATACTAGTGAGCTAACCTACCTCCATAAACAATTCCAAATTGCCCAGAACCCAGTACTTCATCAGGAAAAATCTGATATACTGTGCTGATGTCCTACAGGTGCAAGTCCAGGGAAAAACAAACATGAAATGGAACAGAACATTAGTCCTGATCAATTATATGTCTATTACATACATTACTAATATTATTAGATATTTTAATGTAAATGATAAGATTGTAAATGCTAGATGAAATGTGCAGCATCACTATAGAACTCAAAGCACACTCTTCAATTAATTTAATAGTGTAATATTTTTGCAAACTATTTGGTTCTTAAGCAGCAGAGGTTTCATAATGTTCAGTCAAATATGTTTTAACAGAGAGAAATAAGACTTATAACTATACTACGCTACTTACTCTAAGTATTCAAAAAGAGATTTGCTTGTGGGGATGGTTATTTAGAAATTTCAGGTTAAATAATCTTGGGTCCCAATCACATGTCTGTGTAAGTCCTGATTCCAATCACTTCACTCTTTATGGCTAGGATGGTGAGGATGCTTCTTTATCAACCATCCAACCCAGATGAATCTAAACTGAAGGGGCTCAATCACTGTGAGTTGGAGACACCACAAAAGGATGACAACCCACTGTGAAACTCTCATCTGTGAGGTAGCTATTTTTACCACTTTTGGAGGTCACAAGATCCAAATGTCTAGTCTTCTCTCTTTGAAATAATAATTACTAAAGAAAGCATTATATTTTAATCTATGTCGTACAGTCTCTATTTGATGATTACACTCATGAAAACACAAACACCACTTTCCACTTTATGTATTCCTATTATATCATACTGAATTTTCTGCCTGTCCTCCACTCTTACAGTCTTTGTCCTTTCAGAAAGCGAGTCCTTTTACATCAAATCCCTACCCTCTTCATCTCCTACCCACTCTTATCTTTTCCTTTGTGCTCCTCCCTATAAAACAACTACCAGTTGTCTCTATTCTGTTATCCCTTCAGAGTAACCATGGAGTGAGTTCAAGGTTGTCTGGAGACAAGAAAACAAATTAAAACTGTTCCAGTATTTTGAGTCCCAGCTTCTCCATCTTTTTCATATGGCTTAATGGCCCACCCCAAATTTTCAGTGGATAACAGTGGCTGAACAGGGTGGAATGACTTGACAGGTATCTAGAATTTTCCAAGAGGCTTATAGATTACCTTTATTTCCCAAAGTCTTCTCTGGCTGATCAAGAGCAAGAGGAATGTGCAAGTGTTTAGAAATATATTTCAAGATTAACAGCATAAGACTACAACTAACCTTCACTATGAAGTTTTCCTAATTCTCTTCAATTCAGCTTTGGTTTTCAGTTTACTTTATGCCAATTTAGCAAAGGATGCAAAGCTATAACTAGTGATGAGCAGAGTTTCATGGATTTTATTCTTTAAAAATTAAACTCACATAAGTGTAAGTAAGGCTGTAAACATTTTGCTTTCAGTCATAGGTATAGCAGGGAAAACAGAGCAAAAGGTCTGAGTCACAGGACGGGGTAGGAAAGGCTTTATTACATGTTGGCTGCCTGTCATGACAAAATATAATAAATTATCTCATGTTTATGATTTTCAAAAACTGAGTTGAAAGGATGGAGTTATGTGGCATAGCCGACTAGGGCGTTAGAATATGAACCCATAAAATATAATGATTTATGAAGTTTTCTGAGGACTTGATAAGCATAAGTGACTCTAAAAGCGTTCACAACTCCTTGTCATAAGACAGCACTGCTAGGTAGCAATCAAGGAATGAGAATTTAAGGGTCACTTGTGCAACTCAAAGAATTTATTTTGTTTGGTATTGTGTTATAGTGACCATTAAAATTCCAATACCAAGGTGGGCAAATGTGAGAAAAATCAGTCACTGCATTATATTTGTTTATCTGAGATGAATAATAGTATTTAGCTCTCCACACTACAGGATATAGAAAAATCACTTTAAAAAATCCACATAATATAATGTTTTTAAAATCTTATGGAAGAAAAATATCCCAATAGACCCTATTTTACTTTCTAGAAAATACTGAAAAATTAAAATGTTAGATAAATAAACGTGTATTTAGGATACTCTTATTTTCCAATAAAGAATCACATTACCAAGTTTTATATTAGTAGGTACACACTCACCACATTTTCTTGAATCTGGCAATTGGATACCGAAATACTCACAGAAATATCTCCTGGAAATACATGTTAAAAAATACACAAAAGAAGTAAGAGAAGTAACATCAAAGCAAGCAGATTACAGGCTTTACTAATCAAGCTACAGGCTGTTTTTAAATCACAGCAATTAAATGTTTCTAGGAAAATGTTCATTAGAATATTTCTTTCCTTTTACAATTACAGATTTACTCTGTACTTGGCTTTGAAAAATAATATTTTGTCAGTTTAGAGTCTGGAGTTCTGAAGCCTTGGGTTAATGCTGGCTGCCGCTTTACCACTCTGGTAATGTTGGGACAACTTAATCTCTCTAAGGCCTGATTTCCTCACCTGTAACACAGGCAAATCATTAACGTCCGCCTGTCGGGGTTGTTTTAGGCATTAAAAGAGACCTCACGTAAAATGCTTAGCACCAAAATAAACATATATAACCTATTTATATGTACATTGCTTTACAGATCAATTGAAAAGTTGTGATCAATCACCAGATAACTTATTGCAATACGAAAAACAGGTTCCCCCCCGATAAGCTTCATTATTAAGAGCCATTTTGAAATTTAAAATTACATATTTTTACATAGATATTCCTCTAAAATATCTTTTTAAAATTCATCCTCAACACCTAATCACAGTTGCATTTTGGTAAAATCTGTCTCATTCTACTAATGAACAGAGATTTCTTTCTGGGATACAGTTATCAAGAATTTCCAAGTACTCTGCACACCAAGTATCCTGCACAGAGTACCATGTTAGGGGGTTTTGAGGAAACATGTTAACTCACATTTGCAAATAACAAGACTGGCATTCCAGATCAAACGCAAGATGACTAGATTACTCCTTCTTTTAGGACCAACAACAGCTCTAGATTCCTGCTATTACCTAATACACAGAGTTTACATGAATTTGTTCAAATTTTCATATAAAATAAAGAAACCAATAACATATGATCATTTAATGAGATACCTTAGTAGGTGTAGCAGCTTCTATTTGAGAGACCCAATGTTCTCTAATAAACTAAGTCATCCCCAAAGAGGCTCTCTTCATCTGTTCTAAAGACACAAAACTAGAGCAGACTCACTGTGCAAGTTGGTTCCTGAACCTACAGTCGAGCCCTTGGGAATGACGGGCATGAGGGCATGCTGAATCGCCATCTCCCACATCCTGGCCACATCTGCACCAACACCACTGGTGAGGACACTGCTATTGGGTGGTGGGCTGGAAGGATTGACCACGTTTTCTCCCACGTAATACACTACATTGGCTGTGGTGATCTCAAAACAATGAGGATTGGCTCCATTAGGAATTAAAGCTGAAGCTTTTGCTGGTCCCAGAGATAAAATTTCTGATAAAGGAATTTCCTGTGGAAGAAAGAGTGTACTAACTGCAGTTTATCGCAAGTCTATAAACTTTCAAATAAAATTCATGCTAGGCACATGTGACAAATGACATTACAAATAGCCATCGTTCATGTAAAATAGTTTTATTAAACACAGAATACTGTTAAGCTTTACTGGGGGAAACTTTATCATCTCCTCTTGCCAGAAAAATTCAAGTGACTTTTTTACTATGTTCATGTGGCAAGAAAAAGTACAAATAGGTATAATGATTTTGAACCTGCATCGAGATCTAAGAATATAAATGATTAATTTTTATAATGGTGAGATAGAATCACAACACTTTTGAAATGCACTTGGGTATGCCTGGCTGTTGCTAAGTTTTAACTATCCTTTTAGGCACTGAAAATGAATCACATAATTTGATTCAACAGATGTTAATATAATAGTATAGCCAAATGAACAGTTTTAGTGAGGTAGACCACAGAGATTGATTTTAAAAGCCGTTGCTTTTAAGACAATTTTGACAGCAAAAAATAATTAATCACCACATTATCTATGCAGAGGTATGGCGTGACTAAGAAATAATAACTTCTAAAATAAATTTTTCATTTAAAACTTAATGAGGTTTCCTTTTTCTGTTAGAGCTGTGTAAAGTAGACGCTGTGAGTCATGTCAACTATGGCTGAGGCTGCATTAATTTTGAAGGAGCAAGAATATACTGTTTTCACTATGAACTTCTTTTGGAACCATGTTTTACTGGGTGATACATTATGTGACATCTGTACTATTTCACGTAGAGAGACAAAGTAGAAACTGCTGCCAAATTTTTCTCTAGAGGAAAGTGCTCCTTATGCATATTGGCAATGCATGGAGACATCATACAATGTTTCTTAACCCCCTGGGGAATGTGTTGTAAGACTATAGATGAACAAAAAACCTGGATGTAGTGGATTTCAAGAATTTTCTTGTAGCTAATCTGCTGGACTTCGAATTTTCTAGTTAAAATGCACATATCTAATATACTCAATTAAACTTCCTCTTCCCCACCACCATTTCCTGGGGCCAGAAGCACTCCTCAGGGAAATCTGAAATTCACAGATGACTAACTTGGGGTCACAACCTGATTCCCCCCAGATCTGTAAACTACAGAAAAATAATAAATATCTCCTGGAACAAGCACAAAACTGTCATGTCTGTTAGACGTATTTTGTATTCTTAACACCCTACATTCCCAAGAAGATAAGAGGGAGCAGGAGACTCCAATTAAGGCAAGAGCCATCCTTACCTTGTAGTACCTGCTTCCGGTGTCATTTTGAAAGAGGGTAATGCATTTGCTATCCAATCTCCAATAGTGCCGTTTCCGCTGAAACAGAAATTAGATTTAGGATATTTTAAAAATTTTAAAAATACCAAAGATTAAAAAAAAATACCTAAGAATGATAAAACCAAAACATTTTCCCAATGGAGACATAAGATCTGATGGGCTTTGGACCAGGAAGACTCACACTGAATTTTAGACTCTAGAAAAAGATGACTATTTAGCAATTGTGTGATAAGTTTCTCCATCTCCATTAGAGAGTTAGGAGTAATAAAGGAGATAATATATTTGCACCCAGTGTAGCGCCTGGCACTTAGTGCATGCATAGTAAATATTTCTATTTTTTAAAAGATGTATTTATTTATTTGAGAGAGAGAGAGAGTGAGCACACAGGGGGTAGGGGCAGCAAGAAACTGAAGCAGACTCCCTGCTGAGTGTGGAGCCCAAGGAGCTTGATCTCATGACCCTGAGATCACCACCTGAGCCGAAACCCACACTTAACCTACTGTGCCACTCAGGTACATTTCCATTTTTTTATTTTTCATTTTATTTTTTTTTAAGATTTTTTTTTAATTTATTTATTTGAGAGAGAGAATGAGAGAGAGAGAGCACATGAGAGGGGGGAGGGTCAGAGGGAGAAGCAGACCCCCTGCTGAGCAAGGAGCCCGACATGGGACTCGATCCCGGGACTCCAGGATCATGACCTGAGCCGAAGGCAGTCGCTTAACCAACTGAGCCACCCAGGCGCCCCAGGTACATTTCCATTTTAAAAATTTATTTGACTGCTTGCAGAACTAGAGGTGGATTTGTAGTTTGTAATAAAATAAAAAGGGTTAGATATAAGAGATATAATAAGAGATAATAAGAGATGTAGAATTTATGTATACTCATTATTTCAGAACATAAGGAATACCATGCTTATCCAGTCAACTATTCTGGCCTCCATTAGAGATGGAAGAATTCTGAATATTACAAAAGAACTAAAGAATATTTTGTTGGATGTCAAGTCTGACTCCATGACATCAACGTAACAAAGTCAGGGGAATGCACCAAACTCTATGTTCTCTTAAGTTGACTACAGATCTAAACTTCCATGATTTGGTGATAAGGTCCTTGTTCAGCCTAGGTATATGTTCCACAATTTTAGGGTGTGTGTGTGGGGGGGGGGGTGTATTCATCCTTTTAGACCAAAAAGCCCTAGCAGTATTCTTGATCTGAACCACAACTTATCTTAGACCAGTCAAATATATTAGATATGCTTTAAATACTGTATGTCTGCCATGTCTAGGAAGAACTAGAGGATGATATTCAATTGGATCCTATAGTAAGTCATGTAAATCTCTCTCCAGCAGAGAAGACTGATATTATAAATAGAGTAATTAGGTTATGGGTGTCTATTTTTCTAAAGAAATGTTGGGGATCCTATAGATAGGAGGTGAGTGGAAAACACTACCAGTAACTAAGAAAGATGCTTATCAGCAAATGCCAATTAGTTCAACAAAAACGAAGATTTTTCTTTTCTCTCTCTTTCACACATGCACAAATCTCATTCATCACCTATTAGAAAAATCTGGAGTAGTGAACACCTCAGACTACATTTAAAACATTAAAATATGTTGTCCTTTATCTAATAAAATACAGGATCAATGTATTCCCGAATAGGTCAGTTGTTAAGTGATCACTTAATTAAGGATTTAAAAAGTATATAATAGTTATCATTGTTTTTTTCTCTCCCTAAAATGCAGTGTTTTGGTTTTTTTCTTAAATTCTGAATCACAAAGGAGCATTCTGAAAATACATGCTGTCATTTTCATGACTGCTATAAAATGACAGGTAGACATTCAAGTTGTTCGGAGATCATCTCAAGTAACAGAGGTAAATGACTTTGTTTCCCTGAGATTGCTGTCTACACTTTTTTCTAACTCAGTTGCTTGCTCAACTACATCTGACACCCAGAGACTATTAATGTGTTCCACCAGATCCTACGCCATGCCCAAGCAGAGGTTTGCTCCTGCTAACTCACACATCCCGCGGGTCTTGACAAGGCACTAGCAACTCTTCTAATGAAAGCTAGTGAGCCAAGAGTAAACGGCTGGCTGTGGATCTTACCAGGGTGTCCTTGCTGGTGTAGTGGACCATCCATCCTTCTTTCAACACTGTGCTGCTTTTCCTCTTTGTGTGTTTGACAGACTGCACGACTCTCATGAGCGGGATATTGTTGCTTGTTGATGGACTTGAAAAGTCAAAATATTTTGGGAGAGAAATGTTTTTAGATACAGATCTTTTCCTGCATAAAACCTTATTTCAGCTATTTCAGAGGGAAAGTCAAAAAACATTCACATCCCATTTTTGGTGAAATGTATTGTCAGAATACCATGGTTCAGAGTCTGGATTACTCTGAGTGATAGGCACTTCACAGGTACACTTTAAAAATCCTGAAGCAGGATAATAATCACCTTAGTTTTTTAGGTGGAACCGCATGGTGTTCAGTTTTGGGGAAACACCAGCTAGATTACCGTCTTAGTGTCCTGAGGCCACAGTATTCAGAATCACACATAAAAGCTTATTTGCTTACTTATCATAGACTACAGGCAAAATATTAATCATGTGCATAATATCATAGAACATGAATTTGAGTCTGGATAATTTCATAAAAAGTAGAATCTGCTATTTAAACTCTCTTAAATAGCTATTGTTCACAGGATCCTTCATCTCTTTGCCTTTCCTTTCTGTCTCTGTCTCTTCTTGTCTTCTTCCCTACCCACTATGCATATATGCAAGCACCTCCCCCCAAACTCCCCCCACGTTGATACTACAGAAAGGTACACCTTCAAAAGATAGTTCCGTCACAAGACTAATATTTTCCAGTATATTTTTTATGCCATTAAATGGAAAAAATCCAATTATTTTATCTCTCTACTCATGAACAATTTCAGTTTGCCAATAAATACAGCATTTGTAAAACGGACACAAAAGTGTGAATACATTTTATAATGTAAATCAGAGGCTGGGAAACTTTTTCTGCAAAGGACTAGGTGTAAACATTTTTAAGCTCTGTAGAATACTTAACTCTGCCATTGTGATGCAAAAGCAGCCACAGACAATATGAATGGGTCATGCCTATGTTTCAATAAAACTTTATTACAAAACAGGCAGCAGCCTCATTGGCCATAGTATGCTGATCCCTGATATCAAAAATGGGGATCATCTAGTAATCAAGAAGTACAGATGATCAAATCCCAATATAAAATTTCACATACTTCTGAAATAAAATACAGAACAGTAAGATGTAGACATATGTGATATTTGTATAAGGGGCCAGCTATAAGATAGATGGTGTCCACTGAGGTTGGCCCCTGATCTTTGCAAGTCCAAACAATGAACTCTGAATAAACATTAATTTAGCAGTAAACCTGTGGCTGGCAAATATGAGTAACTTTCACATGCAAAAGAAAAGGGATCACAGAAACAGGCAATGCTAGAAAGGATGCAAAACTACACCTCTCTAAGGCTATCCAGACCTCCTAACTCCACTGGCTCTCCCCTAGTTCACAGCGCATTCATAAACAAATCAAGCACACACTTTAAATTTCTTCTCCAATAGATAAAAATAGCAAAGAATCTTAAAAAGGAAATTCCCCTGCTGGAGTGAGACTGGGAGTGCAGCCCTCACCTGATGGTTCTGTTGGAGTCTTCGGGGTCAGGGTCTGGGTCCTGCATTTCCCCACTGTCATTCTGGCACTCTGCCATCACCACCTCAGCATCTTGAACCATTGCCTCTTCCATGTCATCCATGAGCCCACTGTTCCTTTCACTGTCATTGTCATCACTCCCTTCTTCCATGACCACATCAGACTCTGCCCCAGGGCTAAGCAAATCTAAAAAATTGTTTTGCATCCATGAAGATAAGCCTGGAATCCTAGAGTCAGGGCTTACGAGAGTTAGGCAATCCTTCAACATTATCAATTGGAAGCCCTAAAAATACTTATTTCAAGAATTGATCGTCTCTTTCCTTTTCTTTATTTTTTTTAAATTTTAGTTCATAAGTATTTGAAATTATCAGAGGATGAATAGATAATTTTATAAGCAGATGTTTCTTTTTCATGCCCCTAAGCCTAAAAACATGAAAAGACATGGGGAGCCATGGAAGGAAGCCAAGGGTGGGACAGAAGCAAAGTTCTAGGAACCAAAGTGATACCAGGAACGAGTGAGGAGAAAACTGGTCTATTTCAGTAGCCCAGCCCCAGTGGGAAAAAAGGGATACATGGGAGGATGAGGGAAACTTTCACATGCAAGAAGACCCGGGGTCACTGATTCTTGCTATTCCAGTAACTTTTTAAGTCATGGCTTCCAATATATCACATTGGTCACATAAGCAGCAGTTTTTAAATACTTAAGATATTTGATATTTGAAGTAATACTGAATCCTGTCATCATGCATTTGATGGTAATGCAATAAATTATAATTACAGTTGGCCCTTGAACAACATGGATTTGAACTGTGTGAGTCTACTTATACACAGATTTTTTCCGATCAATACAGTACTGTAAATGTGTATTTTCTTCCTTATGATTTTCTTTTTTTTTTTTTTTTTAAGATTTTATTTATTTGCGAGAGAGACAATGAGAGACAGAGAGCATGAGAGGGAGGAGGGTCAGAGGGAGAAGCAGACTCCCTGCTGAGCAGGGAGCCCGATGCGGGACTCGATCCCGGGACTCCAGGATCATGACCTGAGCCGAAGGCAGTCGCTTAACCAACTGAGCCACCCAGGCGCCCCTTCCTTATGATTTTCTTAATAACACTTTCTTTTCTCTAGCTTACTTTATTGTAAAAATATAGTATATAATACATATAAATACAAAATATGTGTTAATCAACTATGTTATTAATAGGCTTCTGGTCAACAGTCAGCTATTAGCAGTCAAGTTTTGGGGGAGCCAAAAGTTATAGTCAGATTTTCAACTGTATGGGGGGGTTGGTACCCCGCCAATCCCCAAGTTGTTCAAGTGTCGACTGTACTTACAAATGCAGAGTACTTATTTTAAACTGAAAAATAGATCCCGGACCTCAGCCTGCCAAGCTTGGGAAATTCACGTTTTTACCAGATTCTTCTGACTGGGAAAATGCAATTTCGAAGTAATCAACAATATCAAAAACTGCACTGTTTCCCCTTAGTTCCAGTTATCAAGAACATACTGACATTTCCTGGGCCTGAAAAAGTCAATTCCACATGCCACAGAAAGTGGGAAGACTGCCAAGATTTCCATTTTGGCAGTTAATCCATGAATCTCCAAGGCAGGAACTAGTATAGAAATGCTTTCCTTGAGAGATTTCCCCTCTTCTTCTACTAGGTACATATTTCTTCTAGAGAAGAAGGTTCTGGAGAAAAGATAACCCTTTATTTTTCAGCGTTTTAGCATTAAAAATACTCAATTTTTTTCTCTGGTCTTCTGTCCACCATTTTTTTTCCCAGAGGAATCACAAAACTGATATTTGACTCAAGGTATAAAGCAGTCCACTGTCTACAGAAAAAGTCAGCCTGGGGTACTAAGTCAAATATTTTACTAAGACTCCATTAGGAATACTACTCAGGAAGAAAATGTCAGCTGTTCCTTTAGGACATGATGTTTTACTTAGGAATCTTTCAAAGTTAATTTTTACAGTTAGAGTTTTCCCAAAAGAATATTCCCAAGTATAAAAAACAATATATATTTTTAATTGGCTGAATTAAAGTTCTTTTTATTATTATTAAAGATTCAAGTTAATAAGCACACATATAACCGAATTAACTGGGTGGAGGAAAGAAGTGGGTGATTATTTCTTGATGGGTCGGTCTCTGATTCTTCCCTCCCTTTCCTCCCAAAGAAAAATTAATCTTTGTCCCAATGCTTGGAAGGAGAAGGATGGAGAAAAAGAGACTGAGAGCTATAACTTGCAGGCATTCCAACATTTTCTACATTTCTGAACAAACTAGGAAAGAAGTATTAAGAAGAAAGCTGAGAAAGAAATTCTGGACATCCAAGTTTTTAGTACTAGCTGTGCACTGCATAGAAGTCAAGCTTTTGGTTTTCTTTCTTTTTTTTTTTTTTTAAGATTTTATTTATTTATTTGACAGAGAGAGACACAGCGAGAGAGGGAACACAAGCAGGGGGAGTGGGAGAGGGAGAAGCAGGCTTCCCGCCAAGCAAAGAGCCTGACGCAGGGCTCGATCCCAGGACCCTGGGATCATGACCTGAGCTGAAGGCAGATGCTTAATGACTGAGCCACCCAGGCGCCCCACGCTCTTTGGTTTTCATCAAAACTCAATGACGAGCGTTTTTCTAAAGTCAAATAGAACAAGCTGAGCCCATAATTTACTTTGGGCTGGGTCACAAGTAACAAAAAAAAAAAATCCTGTGAAGTCATTATGGACACACTCTTGAACAGGGAAGAAGCACAGATGTGACGGCTGATCTTTCACTTACCTCCATTAATGGTCACTTCACCAAGGCAGTTGTTGGGTACTTTGGATGCACAACGTTTGTGACAGTTGAATCTGCAATCTGATCACAACGATTGTAAAAGGAAACAAAAACCAAGCACTCATCAGAAAGAGGAGTTGTGAACTAAGAAAAAGAACAGTAATTTCAAATGGATGAGGACTACTTTCCAGATCAAAGTGAGGCTGGCGACAAATGTCTGGTGGCAAGATCCTCCTTACCTTTGCACTGGAGGCCCTGCCGAAAGAGCCCCTTGAGCAGCTTCTTGCAATACTGGCACACGGTGGGCCGGGTGTATGAGTGGATGACGAACGTGTGCGGTACTTTCACCTTAGACATCAAAATCTTGTCGAGCTGAATCGGTCGTCCAATGTATGACTGAGAATTCGACCTCTTCTCTCGACCAATAAAGGACTCTGATGGTGACTTTTGCTATGTTTGAAATACAGTAAAGGATAATACGATGTAAGAGATGACTTGATTTATATATACATATAAACACATATATATATATATATCTATATATATAAATTGTTTTGTTTTACTGTTTAGTGGTTGGGTCCATAAGGAAATGAGAGGAGTAAACTAAAATTGTGTTTCTGTTATTTAACGTAATTTATACCCCCTTTATTTCTAATCCGATTTACCTTATTTTTACAGTCTGAAAAGAAGAAAATTAGAGATCAGAATATTTGAACCTGATTTCTAGAACTTTCAAATTTGGGGCTTTTAAAAAGTAACATAATTAGTTGTAATGCAGAAGTATAAAGTTGAAGGCAAACACACAATGGTCCTTCACCCCACTGCACATGTTATTTCATTGACATTTTCTGAAGTATGACATGCACGTGGTTAAAAAAAAGGCAAGCAGGTCTGCATAGTGCATCATCTGAAAAGTGCTTACGGTTCCTCTGAAGTTCCTCAAAGAAAAAATAAATATGGTTTGATATTATTCCTCAACAATAGAAAAGTGAAGGGTTAAAATTATATTGTCATTTTTATAACTAAAAAACAAAGCAACTAGTGGACTATACAAGACACACAAATATGGGTGTTTGGTTATAATTACATCTCTGTGACTCTTGTCTCTCATTTTAAAATTATTTAATCAGCCCAGTACATAGATTTTTTAATTAAACGAATTAAAATTAAATGAATTAAATAATTCATTTAAATTTATTACATTTATATATATTCATTATTATACATGTTATTTATATATAAATTTATAACATAATTATTACATTATTACATTCAAATAAATTTAATTAAATGAGTTAATTTAAAATAAAATGAATTAAAATTGTTTCTATGTTTTTGGGCAATTTCATGTAGCTCTTTTTTTTTTTTTTTTAAGGTTCTATTTATTTGACAGGGAGAAAGACAGCCAGAGAGGGAACACAAGCAGGGGGAGTGGGAGAGGGAGAAGCAGGCTTCCCGCGGAGCAGGGAGCCCGATGTGGGGCTCGATCCCAGGACCCTGCCGAAGGCAGATGCTTAATGACTGAGCCACCCAGGCGCCCCTCATGTAGCTCTTGATATCAAGGAAATGTACTTGGGAATGATCAGAATAAATGTATTTTGGAATTATCAGAATAAAAGAGGAATTGAGTTACTTTTTAATAGTTACTATACTTATAGATCTCATTTATTAAGCTCCTACCCTCAGTAATCGTTGTATAAGGCACCTCACAAGATAAGCTTTATTATCTAAAGTCAAGGTATCTAAGGCCACAAAATTTAAATATATTCTTTTGAGTCAAATGCTACAAGAGCCAAAACCTGAACCCACGTTTGTTTGCCTCCAGAGCCCTTATAGTATTACCTTACTCAGTTAGTTTCTGATTTGGAATGGTTACTGACAAGATAAGAAAAAAAAAATCATATTTATGTACAATTTCCACCCATTTCAATGCCTATCAGCACCAAAAGGTAGCACCATGTGTTACCAAATGGGGATATTTTGATTTGCAGATTTACTAGCTGCAATAAAAAGAAATCTGAGATGAAGTTCTACACAGGGATATTATGTCTACAGTTAAATTTGTAATTACAATCCTATAAAAGAAAACTACAAAGGATAATTACTCTGGAATGGTTCAACTCTTGCAGAGAAGTTGAGGGAGCTTCTAATGATAGGCCAAAGGTTTGCCAGACCAGAATCATGACTACGAATATACTGAATAAATATCTTCAATGGAATTGAAAAATAATTAAATCCACAGGGTTAGGTCTCAGTTTTACGTGTCCTTCTTGAATAACTGTAGCTAACGGGACAGTTTTAAGCATAGACTAAAATGCAAATTGGTACTTTTCCATAGTTGGAAAGTTTCAACACTCAGAATAAAAGCTGACCTGGTGTCACATTTTAAAATGGTCTCAGATTTGGAAAATCCTATGAAAAGTTGACCAAATCACTCTTCAACTATTTTCCTTAATTTAAGACACCTAATTCTAGGCTATGTTAACAGAACCAGTTTCACAAAGGGCTCTTTACTATACCGTGGAGTGAAGTCACTCAGAAGAGCAAGAGGCAATCTGATAAATTGAATGTTTTCTTCTTAGCCAACACGGTAACATTCACATAAACACTGCCTTAAACTACAAGTCATTTCCTTTATTACCTTCAAGGCAGGATTGCATACGGAATTTTAAAATGTTATATGAGTTTAAAGAAGAGAAGTTAGCTGTCACTGTGGCCTAGAGACTGTATTATACACACATTCAGGCAACGGTGAGATTCATACAGCCACATGTGTGCTTGGCACGGAATAACAACTCAAATTCTGTAATTTATAGTGTCAGAAATTAAGACTTTAATAGCACTTAAGATTTAATAGCGATTTAAGCTTTTAGTAGCATTAATAAAGAGTGCCCTCCTGGCATTCATGACATTTTAAAATTAAAATCAGCTAGCATCATGACCAGAAATACATATCATCACCTTTTCTTATAGTTCCAAATACATTACTTAATTTCAATGTGGCCTATGTTTCTAAATTAAAAAGTAAAGCTTTAAAATCTTGAGATGCGTTGCATGCATAGTGATTTATGTGGGAACTGATTTACTGCTAGAAGGAGCTTGTGTCTAATTTTACTAGATAACACACACTCTGGGAAAGGGAGAATGGGAAAGGCTTTGGAAGTTTTGTTTGCAGAATTATATTCTATTTTTCTGGAGTATACACACACACGTGCATGTGGTTTTTCCTACGAGGATGCAAATCTCAGAAGCTAAGACAAAAAAGGAAGAGTGGGTCACTATTTGATAACTCTGTAAGTGCTTATATTTATCCATTCTTCAATCAAAATGCAAAACAAGGCCTTCACTGATACATAACAGATTGTAAAACAAACAAAAGCCTATGAAATAAGGCTATTGCCCTGTAATACACATTTATCATTGTTTATGTAAATGTTAACGCACCAACTTTTCAGTAATCCTGCCAATCATCCCTTTGAAACTAATTCTAATGATGTGAACACAAACCAAACATTCCTAAGGATTTTCAGAATCAGTGATGCATTTTTCCTTAATAATTAATATTCAGTTACCATTTTAAGCCAAAAAATGTAATTTCAACTATGTGAAGTTTTATTTGAAGGTATGTGGACCAGAAAGCCATAATTATAGTATTTTGTTTGTTGTATCAAAGTAGGCAAAATTTAGAAATTGGTAATGTTAAAAAACAAAAAAAAACAAAAAAACCAGATCCTTAATAAAATCTCCCTGATCTAAATCCAACTAGCTTGGTCTTTAAAATAACTTCAACATGAAATTAGACGTAGTGGTGAGTCAAAGTCAAGGAGTAATGTTGACTTAAACAACTGGGCTTTTGTTCATGTTGATACATTATCATACAACATAAAGAGAAATAGTATTGTCTTATCTCTTCCTTAACTTCATTTTATTTTTTTACTTATTTGTATAATTATAATGTGCACAGTCCTTTAAGATCTTCCCCTTTTTTTCTTTTTTTAAGTAGGCTCCATGCCCAGATGGAGCCCAACGTGGGGCTTGAACTCATGACCCTGAGATCAAGAGTCAGATGCTTAACCGACTGAGCCACCCAGGTGCCCCATAAGATCTTTCTTTAAAGTCAGCTCTGGTAAAGAGAAAATTCTTTATTCATCAACACCAGTGAAGGTTTTACTAGGTTAACTAAGTGATGTTTAAATTATTTCCCACTGCTACTTGCTGTTCCAGTTTGGCACCATGTATTTGGTGAACCTGAGCAACCTGTAGAATGAATGTTTTTTATGGGAATAGGGGAGGAAAGTTGAAATGCTCTGGAAAGGGAACAGCTACATTTTGTTTCATTCTGCTTCTTTATTATGTTCAGAGCAAAAACTGGCTCAAAACTCACAGGACAGATCTCAAATTCCCTTCTCTGCAATTATGGTAAGTGCATGCAGGAGGATGTACTTCTAAAAATTTACATTTCTACACTAGCCAGTGGTATTATGAATTGTTCTTTTCCTGAGTGGAGGAGTTTAGACCAAGTTACAGGTGTGCAAATTTTGGGAGAACTGACATAACTGAGAAGTATGGTACTCAGACGCCTGTGTACAAATGATTTGATTTGGCAAATTATAGCTGATGCAAAGCATCAAGATTTCTTCTCTGTTCTCAGTGTAAGATGTATCCACATCACAGACAGGGGAGAATATGAGAACACAAAAATTATGAAAGCTGATTTTTAAAGCCCGGCTTAGAGATAAAATAAAGATTGTAGAAATGAATTTTTAAGTCTGTAGTGTTGTAAAGTGTCTGTAGTCTTCTTATGCTAACAGTATTCATTTGAAATTACAGCCAAAGTTAAAATGATATGCACTGAACACTTACTTACACAGATAATATACCCTGCTTCTCTAGAGACTGAATTTGCTTTTTAACCTGGTATGCTAAATTAATGACTCAGCAAGTTTGGAACCTTCCCAGGAAATGATGGCTTAGATTACATTATGGAAACTCCAACTGCCAGCACTTCTTTAACATTTAACAGGACTCTGAAACCACTTCCCAACAAGGTATATTCCACTTCGTGGTTCAAAATGAATTCTCTGCATCAGTAAAGCTAGAAAACAGAGGGGGAGGAGTTGCCTTTCCTTGTCGTTTGCTGATTACCATTGATGTAAAAATCAAACACAAGATTTTGGAAGATAAAAGTCACTTTACATAATGCCTGGTTCAAATAAAACTGCGGTATTAATATATTTATATTCATTAACTAGAATTCATTTCACAGCCTCATACTGGGAATGGATTTGGGGTGACATAAGCTCCCCTTGAGTGAAAGAGAAACAGAAAAGTAGAGAACGCTTTAGCATACATGTTGACATCCTTTTTGGACTTGTCTCAATCATAAGGCAATAAGCTCCTAAGAGAAAAACACTGTCTTAATCACATTTGTCCTCTGTGAATGGAAACAAGTGCCTGGTACATGATAAACAATAAACATTGCTTGAACTGAACAGAATTAATGTTTTAAAGAATTAACTGCATGGAAATAATGGATGTGACACTTCAATAGAGATATGCAAATACAGACTATTATATAAGCCTTTTTAAAAAAAAAAGATTTCATTTATTTATTTGAGAGAGAGAGAAACAGCATGGGACAGGCAGAGGGAGAGAGGTGGGGAGAAGCAGGCTCCCCACTGAGCAGGGAGCCTGATGCGGGGCTCTATCCCAGGACCCTGAGATTATGACCTGAGCCGAAGGCACCCAGGCACCCCAAGCCTCTTTTTAAACATGTTATATGGGTTGTAACTCTGACATATTTGCTTTACAGGATTTCAATTTTAAGAGTACAATTTGCTAAGGAATGTTTTTCATTGCAACTGCTCTCTGTACTTGTCTGCTTGCTCCTCACCCCTACTTGGCATATCCAACACAAATACAAAATCTGTCAGAACTCTTCTGCTCTAGAAAGAGAGGGACAGTAAGTTCAAATACTTGTAGGTTGCTAAGATCAATGCGTAGCCCCCTTCAGTATCAGGGATGCAATAGAGAATGGTGGAGACTATGGTAAATTGGAGGAAGGTTCAGAATAAAAGGGATGGCCCCTGCTCATAGACTGCTGATAGCTGCCATGTGAGTATGTGAGCCCAGTGTTGTCAGGCCTCTGAGTTTTTCAAAACAAGCAGAAAAAAATCTAGTTGTTTTATGAAATAACTGTATTTTTAAATGTTGGCAACTCTGAAAAAAATATGAAACATTTTACCAGTCAACTTACTTGGGGAATAAATCTGGCCCGTGGGGATTCCGAGACCTGTGAACTAGATAATGACATAAAACACTTTCTTTAACCTTTATATGTGCCAAGCTCTTTTCATAGCATTTTATGTGCATTAACTCATTTAAACTCCACACCCAACTAGTGTTATGACCCCCCATTTTACAAATAAGAAAACCGAGTCTCAGGGAGGTTACATCCTTTGGCCCAGGTCACACAGTCGTCAGTAGCAGAACTCTGAATTCAGGTAGTCTCATGCCAGGTGATTAACAGTGATTCCTCTTCCCTAGCCCCTCCCAGCTCTCACATCCCCTGCTTTTATGCTAATATGAAAGTAGAAAGGATTTTCTTCCCTTCATTTAAATCATGATGGAAGAATTCTTGGGGGGAAAGTGAGAATAATTAAGTAATAACATGTTCTACATGTTATAATGCTATGTGAAAATATTGTGAATCCCTTAACCTTGACCTACAGAAGAGACTTCCAACCAGCTTGTCTGTGCTTAGAGGATAGCATCTGAGTCGTGCATGTTTTCTAGAACAAAATGACTAGCAGAATAAACAGCTTCTATTGTATGAGCATCATCACTCAGTTGTCTGCCTACTTTCCTATTCAGGTGCTGTTATACTTAAAAGATACTAGCACAACTGTGTGAAAACATCCAACCAAACAATCCTTTATTTCAAAAGTTTTAGGATCTAGCATTTTGGACTATCATTCAAAGAACTGTGAGGAATAGTGCCTTATGATAGTTCTCTTCTCTCGCCATTATGATTAATCTATTTAATTTAACAAGCATTTCCTGGGGCAAATCTTAACCTGAAGGCCCAATTCAGATGCTGCAGGACATAGAAAGACCAGTAAATAAGTCTCTGTGCCTGATAACTCTAAATCCAATAGAATTCTGGAAACAACATAAGTGTTACTATCAACAATCACAATATGTGCTTTTCCCTTCTTTCTGCATACAGGGTTCTGCTTTATTCTTTAGATTTCAGTTCGTATGTCACCTTCTCCAGGAGGCCTCCAGACCACCCACCTTATTGCTCACTCCCCGTTCATTCTCTCTGGCATGCCATCCTATCTCCTCCCAGAGCTCTTACTGAAGCCTGCAACTGTCTTATTCGCCCACTTGCATATTGGATTTTTACTGTTTCCTTTCAATAGAATATAAGGGCCATGAGGAGAGAATCTTGATGGTTTTGTTCATCACTGTATCACCAACTTCTGAAATACTGTCTTGCATAGAATAAGTACCCATATATATGAAGGTTTGAAAAAAAGAGAAACCACCCCCATGGTGGAGGCAGAGGGGGTCATTCAGAAAAGAGGCTTCCTGAAGAATAAGCATTTGGTGTGGACCCTGAAGTGACTCCTGCCATGAATGACTATGTTGAAACTACACGGAGATTTCTCTATTTACTTTGATACCTCTTTATCTCTCTTGGAAATGATTATCTAACCCTACCCCTAGTTGCTGCCAGTAAAACAACACTGTGAATGCTCAGTCTGAGGCTGACTACTTTCTGAAGCAAAAAGAAATGGAACACTACATCAAAAACTAATGATGTAATGTATGGTGATTAACATAACATTAAAAAAAATAAAAAAAATTTTTTAAAAATTTAAAATTTTTTTTTAAAAATGATCAACTTCTCTCAACAGCACTTAGATGAACACACTACCTCTCACACAAGGAGTGAGGGATTTTCCAGCACAGACCAGTTGTTGGGCAAAAGATACGTCTGAAGACCCCTGGGAAATGGAATTCATATAGGAACACCCCTGTTTCCATGTCCTGTACTTCACTGAGTAGAGGGAAGGTAGGGTGCTTGGTGACTTTCGATTGTTCGACGCTATTCCGTTACAATTCTGATTCTACACCCCTTGAGCTGCCTGCCAAGCATGCCAGATAAATGAGTTTGCCTCCTCACTCAGTTGGATACCCTAAATATATATAGCATATATAAAAGCTAATCAACACCTTTTCATAACAGTGAAAAGAGTTGCTATAGGGCAGGAAAAAAAAAGGGTGCCCTTGCTTAGTGGTGACCGGTGCTGTATTTTACAGCAGAGAATGCATTTCTTAATGTTTCCTGCAATTTGTGAAAGCTTTCAGGGTAATAACATATATATGTATAATCTTGTATTAAACATACAAGGTGGTCTGGATTTTCTGAGTGCTAAAATAATCTTGAAAGTTACATTAACTTTTTTATTGCATCACTCTCTTTTGGGTAAACAGAAATAAAGGGTAAAGGAACCTTACTATTTGCTTAAGCGATCCACCCTTTGCAGGGAAAGCACCAGAACTGTTCGAGAATTGTTGCAAATTACATGTACCGTTCTTTCAAAATGTCAGTTACCAACATCCTACCAATCGTGGGATCTTGGAGGAAAGGGGAAACATAACATAAGATTACCTCTCTTTTTACTTGAAGGTAATGTGACCTTAATGCCATGCACTCTAAATTTACACAATAAAAAAGGAGCACTTCCACTGAGGAAGAAAATAATTTTGCATGTCAACAGTTTCTGTTTCGGGGCTTCAAATGTCAGAATTGGTCTACACATGGAAAGTGAACTAGAAGGTAAATAGATTCTGTGGAAAAATCAAGAACAGTGATGTTAGGAACACCCATTCCCATAGTATCTGACCCTGCCTAAGCTGATAGGGACCTGGTCCGAGAAAGCTGAATGAAATTATCTGGAAAGAGGCTGTCACATTGATTACTGCCTTAGAGACACCAAAGAAAAGCTGGAAAAGCATGCCATAAACACAGTTCAAGGCTATAAAGGTGAGCCTCTCCCTTCAAAAATAAGTATAACTTAAGGGCTCATAGGATAATTTTAGAGTATTTTATAGAATCTTAACCTATAACAGTAAATGGTGACTACGAAGTGCTCTGTGTGTGTGTGTGTACGTGCACTTGTGCTTCTGAAACAACATGGCAGAACCAAAGGCTAGATTTTAATGTAACTCAGTTGAAAAAGAGAGAAGAATAAGATGAGACTTTTTCCTCATCAATTTTGAGTTTAAAAAATACAGGAAAGCACTACCTCAATAAAATTACACCACTCAGTGATATTTTCAATGCATAGCTATAGAAAGATAGGTATCACTAAAAAACTGGGCTATTTGGACAAAGAGGTATGTATATTTATTCATAACTTCTAGACATTGTTTCATCTTGCATTTCACTATATTTATTATCAAAATGGCAATAATTTCACTCTTCTTGAGAAGGGAGAGAGGAATTCATCTGATCAAATAGAACCAAATATTAGAAAACCATGTCTAATGATCCAAGTAAAATCATGTATCTAAATATTTCTGAAAACACAGATAGATATGTTAAGCTGAATTATTTCTCAAGTTTCTGGAAGTCTAATTTATAATACCAATTCCAATCTTCCACTTTCCTCACACTTCATTATTATTTCTCCTACACAAAACTTTTTTTCTGGGTAGAAACCTTCATGAAGACACAAGCTCTCAAAGTTAATTGAGGACCTCAGTAGTCATGGCTGGTCAGCAATTAAATGAGAAGCGACTGAAATCTGGCCAGGTCTGGCTTGAATTAGAACAAATGCCTGTTATTGATAACAAGGGTGGGTGGCTGTTTTGCATCGCAAGGTAGAGAGCCGTGTTTTGTGTCCTAAGGCATGGCTGTGGGTAGAGTTAGGGAAGCCATGGTCCCTCTCCTGAGGGGAACACAGGCCCTACAGAGCCTGCTTTAAAGATCCATTAGTTCCCAAGACCTATATGCTTGTAAGTGTGGGCAAGTAGTAAATGCCCCTCTCCCCTGCAGGAGTTCATGAAGAACACTCCTGAAGTGTTTAATTTAGAGTTACACATCTGGAAGTTTTTGTTCAGAGCATGAATTAATAATGCACATATAGTAAGCCAGACACACTCAATGAAATCAGGCAACAGCTGATTAGTAACACATCAAGTAGACCACACACTCTTAATTTTACTGAAGGGCTCCTTCCTGACAAACCCACCACTGCACATACTCTTCTAACTCTCAGGAGGTGGAGACGTGCTGGTTCAAGAATTCTTGGATGTCTTTCCTCACTGAACATATACACTACCCAGGTCTGAATCTGGAGAAATAGTTTACACAATCATCAAAAGAAATCTTGCAATATCTGGCAAATGTACTACATGGATGTTATGGTGCATATTTCAATGGAAAAATGACTTTTTAATTCAGATGAATCACCAGGATTCCTGGAACCCCAGAACACAAGAGTAATAACAATTTAAGTCTCTGTTTCTAGATAGACTTTGCTGCTTTGGAAAATACCCTGGAAAATATTTATTTGGTCAGAAATATCATCATAGTTTCATTCACGATTAGAAATAGCTTTTTTTTTTCCCATTATTTGCTCATTTGAAAAGAATCTACCTGGATATGATAAAGCATATCAGGATGATATCCAGTAACAGATAGATAATGCAATACTGGTATCCTCTTGTCTTCATTTTTTTTTTTTTAATGAACAAAAACAGTAACTGAATGAATCATTTGTAGGGGAGATTTTTCTAGGAAAGTATTCAAGCAAGAGTTCCTTTTAATACAATGCTTGTGTAATTAAATGTGAGTCAGCAAACGTTATGAAAGTAATAGCAGTTTATGGCAAATTATTATTTAGAAAATATGCACCCTTAATAACAAGTTGAACTGAATATTGTCTTAACTTTCATAAAAACTAAAGGATGCAAAAAGTGAGGATATAAAACAGTCAAACACAGGGAAAACTTTCGGAATGAGCAACTTAAATTCCTGTAAGGCGGTCTGAATATTAGGAATAACCAAAAAGACTGGACTAGAAGCATTTAATTTCACCAAAAATAAATTCTCTGTAGAGCCCCTTAACCTCAAAGCAATAATGGCAAATGCTTCCTGAAAGACATTTAAAAATAATTTTAGGGGCGCCTGGGTGGCTCAGTCATTAAGCATCTGCCTTCGGCTCAGGTCATGATCCCAGGGTCCTGGGATCGAGCCCCACATCGGGCTCCCTGCTCCGCGGGAAGCTGCTTCTCCCTCTCCCATTCCCCCTGCTTGTGTTCCCTCTCTTGCTGTGTCTCTCTCTGTCAAATAAATAAATAAAATCTTAAAAAAAATAAAATAAGATAAAAATAATTTTAAAACTTCAGTAAAGTTCTTACATTTTAAAAATTCCATTAGACCTAACTTATTTCAAAAAAATCTATCATCAATTATACCCTGTGATTGCAAAGGACACCATTGTCTTAAATTCTGCTTCATTTTCTACTTTGACTTCAGCTCCTTTACTTCAGGAAAAAAACATTCTCCACAGTCATTTGCAAGGGTATTATGTTTAATCTGGCCATATTGATTAATTTTCAACAGTCTATCTGTAGTAAGAAAATTAGTGCAAATATGTCTTTTCTCTGTCAAAATAGCAGGGTGGGAAAAGACGGCAAAAGCACACATAAAACTGAAAATATTAACAGAGGATTAATCATATTAACACAGGATTAATTAACAGGGGATTAATCCTATATAAAGATTCTAAGCAACCAATAAGCAACTCAACAGAAAAAAAGGCAATTCACCACAGGTGAAATACAAATGGCCAATAAATATATGAAAAGCTATTTATCTTCCAATAAAGAAATAATATTTAGGCATAGAAATTTTTCACCTGTCAAATTAGTAAAAAAAACAAAACAAAACAAAACCCTTTTAAAATACTGATAAAATCTATTGTCAGGAAGAATATAAGGCAATAGAAATTTTCATACATTGTAGTTCACAGGGTTATAAATTTAAACTTTTACAACTTTTTGAAGAGCTGTTTGGAAAAAAATTGTATATATTCTTCAGTCCATTTGGCTTCTAAGAAGATAACTTACTAAATACATTCAACAAATGCTGACCAAGAAACCTACTAACACTTTTACAAATCAACAACAACAAAAACACAAGTATGCTTATTTCAGCTATGTTTAAAATTAAAAAATGAAAACAACTTAATCAATAGGAGAGATTAAGAAAGTTAATATATATATCATTGCAATATAACACAGGAAGTTTTTACAAAGACATATATACTATATCTATTTGTTTGCACATTGGCCATTTATGCAAGCTCCATAAGGGCAGAGAATTTATGTAATTTCGTATGCTTCCTCACTCCAGAGTTATAAACCTAAAAATGTTAATTGACCAGGACATGAATGTGGAACCGAGGGGTGGTTTCTATAAGAATTCTGCAACTTACACTGTCATGAATATATTGGTCAAATTTTATGCATCATTTTCTTCCAAGACAAGTATAAAAACAAAAGTCTGCTATCTTTTCAACAAACTGGATAGAAACAAGTTCAAGAACAACAGCTTGTGCCAAAAATGCATCTTATTTGCATCAGGAGTCATCCTGTGAAAGCCTGGTGGCCTTTAGAGGTTGTATAACTTTCACAGAAAAGTAGATGATCTCCCTCAGTCCCTTAGATAATCTGTTCCTGATTGCAATGTAGGAGAAGGAAGTGAAAAATGCTTCTCATTCTTCTTTGGCTTCATTCCGAAAGGACAATCTGAAGGGAAAGATACTAATTCCCATTTCAAATTATGTCTGGAAGGTATTGTAAATTACAAAATTTACATTTGCAAGAATATAAAAAAAATTACATTTACCTAGCTTTCACCCTGGACTTTTCTAAGTAGAGCACATTTTGAACTAGGATGATTTTTCCAAACATAGAAATTTACTATTACTGAAGTAGATATCTTCACTTTATATCCTATGAATCAAGATATCTTGACTTCTCAATTTTATTTAACCTAGAACACGTTCTGGTTGTGTTTTCATTAGCTTCCTTTGTTAGAGTTACTTTAACAAGACCATCTAAGAATGGACACTGATAATGGTATTTGAAATTTATAGTCTCATGAAGAAAAATAATATGTCAATTCTCAATTTGCCAGAAGTACGGAAATAAGGAAAACTAAAGATTAATAAGCCAACTGGTCAAAACAAGTTATCATTATAAAAGCATCATTGTATACTCTCCTTTAACACTTGATCTAAATGCCTTTCCTCTTAGTCCAGGCTATCAATTGCTTAAGATAAATAAAAGGCCAGTTTTGGAGGGGGGCTTAATTAAAACCTTTAGGAAGGAAATTTGTGAATTTTGTAAGTATAATTTCTTCTTGGACTGAGACCTTGATATATCCACTTGCATACCATCCTTTTAAAAAATAATTAAATAGATTGTGATAATACATTAAGGATTAAAAAAAGCTTCTTTCTTAAAAAAAAAAGTTATATTCATCTTCAGGCAGTCCTTGTTGTATGCCAACTAAAACCTGTGTGTGTGTATATATATATATATTGGGATGGTGGCCTCACTTTGCATGGTTCTGTGGTACCTGGCTTCGGGATACAATTCCAATATGCATGCATTTCAGTTAACATGTCACCAGGTAAAGTGCGTGCTGACTGTATTCTGTTCTATTCTCAACCTGTCTTTTCAATTTCCTAGAAAAACCTATGGGCTTTCTGCAGTTCAATAGGTTGGATTCTGAGCTAAATTCTGACCTGATTATTCTCACAGAGTTAATACAAATAATTGTCTGATGTCAACCTATTAGCATTATGTTGGTTTGTAAAAGATGGTGAGGCACATTCCTATTGTCAGGTGAGTTAGTACCTACCTCAAAGCCAGGACTCACAGGAGACTGAAACATGAAGTTTTAAGAGCAAAAAGCAGGCAAAGGTGCAGAATAAAGAGGAAAAAAGACAAGAAAATGGTGTTATTTGAAGAAAGCAAGACATGTTATCAGTAATGTTTTATATAGATGCATTTTCAAGCAAAATGTTACACTAATCAGCTTTACGGTCACAGAGACATCTGAGTTAGAAACTACTTTTTAACATTTAAATGGAATTATGAACACTAAGTCAAGATTGCAAAAACACAGTTTACAATTTGTGAGTTGGGAGAGGTAAAAAAAAAAAAATCTACTTGTTAAGGTGTCAGTGATGAAAGACAGCTCTTTCACCTTGTTGAAAATAAATTATAGTCAAAATGAAGCATTTTTGACCTTTACGGAAAGGATTAGATTTTCTTCACAATAATTCATCCTCTCAATGGGAAAAGAATGAAAAAGGTCATCAAAGTAATCAAATGTTACATAGTTGTTATCTGCCTGCAGGCAAGAATAAGCTGATGAATAATCAGTATTACTCAGTGGTTTACAAACCTGGAAAGTCCAACAGTGGGTTAGAGTTTTAATGAGAGAAATATGCCTACAATGCATTCTTTGCTCATTTTAAAATCTTTGTTGCATATCATTGTTTTCTGTCTGATTTCATTCAAGGTTGAAGTATAATTCAAAAGTAGAAAGGTTATTCTGAAAAATTGTTTTAAGAGGAATATCAATGAAAAATGTAAGAAACATCTTGGTTAAGTAAACAACACATATCCTGTATTTACACTGAATATGTTTTTTTCATCCCAAATCAAAACTAAAATATAGCTGACTCTTTTTCTTAACAAAAATGCATGGCCATTGTTCTCTGAACCCCCATACCCTATTCTGCAATGTACAATCTACAATCAGAGACATTGGGAAGTAGTGTACATTTAGACTGAGGTTCTGACAAGATTAACTGTTACCCAGTAATACCTGCTACATTTCTGGATTGACATGAAGCATGTGCAGAACTCAGGGTTAACAACCGCTCATTTGAACAGATCCAAACAGACTTTTAGGGATGTTAGGGAAGAAGACCTTCCTCTGCCTTATGGCCTTGTAGTTGGACTTAGAAGCAAATTGACATGAGACAGATTAACAGGAGAAAATAAATTTTAATAGCTGTACACATGGGGAATCTACACAGACATGAAATTCCAAAAGCAATGAGGCAACATGAAGCTTATATGAGCTAATGAGACGGGTAGGGCCTGAGGATATGTAGGGGAAGAAGGTCTTTAGCAAGAAGGTGAAGAGAGATGTTTGGAAAAACAAAGTTGCCCTATTATGCAGATAAGTTCCTTAGGTAAAGGGGAGTCTCTATTAATAGATCTCTTCCTGTTACAGGCTCTCTTTTCCAATGCAAATTTAGGCAGTTGTGGGGGAGGCAGAGAGCTTTCCCTGCATCTGCTGGGTTTTGATTGCTTTTAACTCAAAACAATCTTTATGCCAAAGTGGCCCATCTTGGGATAGCCCGCCCTGGGTCCCTACAAGGTAAAATTATAACCCTCTTTGTATGTACTTTTATGGAACATTTTCATACAGAGATGGCAATGCTTTCTCTTTGGGGGAGGAAATCAATCAATTTTCTCAATTTCCAAAATAAGGTCTTATCCTTATCCTCATCAACATATCTGATATGTAAAGTTCATGATTTTCCTCCCGTTTGTAAGCTCTGAATACCTTTACTCTGGGCTCTAATCAGCATTCACTTTCAGCTGAATGCTATTCAGCTCATGATATTTGAAGATGATCTATGCAACATATGTTCATTTATTCCACTAAGTTACCATTTCTCAAAGTGTATTTTTCCCCTATAGGATATCCCTAAGTTTTATGAGGAAAAAGGGATTCCATATTTGAGTCAGTATAGGAACACTGATTTCTTTATTCCAAGACTTCTGAGACCCATAATTATGCTTAATAAATATTACGATGTCTAATACATGGATGGACCAAGAAGGACTTCCCAGTATTATCTGACCAGGAAAATTTTTTTTTTTTTGCAGAATATGTGATAGGACCATTACTTTAAAGAAAAAATTGGGGGGGACACACAGCTCTTTCTACTTTGCTATCAAGGTAGAATCACCAGAAAGGTTATTTTTCATCCCAAATAGGTGCCACCTATTCCTTTAGCAGTTGGCTGTAATATTATGCTATAGTTTTGTTTTTATTTTTGTTTTCCCCTTGAAGGAAGATCATCTGAATTACAGTTTTTCATCTGTAGTAAAAGCTACTGTAGAAAACAATGTTGATTATGCAAATGATATGCATATTAGGATGATGTGACACATGACTTTTCTTTAGCACCCAAAGAATTTGTTTTCCTTTATTAAATAATATAATTCCTATAACCCCATTTTCATCAACCAATATTAATTTCAGAAATAAATCTAATTATTAATTATTCTGATTTTATTTTCTCACATGACCTGTGATGAAGAAACGTAATAACTTTATAACTCACTATTTATTTGTTTCTAGCTTTTAGCTATTATGAATAAAGATACAAATATGCTTGTAACAATACCATTCACATTGGCACCGCCTCAAAAAGAAATACTTAGGTATAAATCTAACCAAATATGTACAAGATGTGCATGAGGGAAACTATAAAATTCTTATGAAAGAAATAAAATAAGAACTAAATAATGGAGAAACATTCCATGTTCATGGACAGGAAAATTTAATATTGTAAAGATGTCAGTTCTTCTCAACTTGATCTATAGATTCAATGCAATCCTAGTCAAAATCCTAGCAAGTTATTTTATGGACATCAACAAACAGATTCTAAAGTTTAGGACGAAAGGAAAAAGATCCAGAATAGCCAACATAATATTAAAGGAGAAGAACATAATTGGAGGACTGATGCTACCTGACTTCAAGACTTACTATAAAGCTACAAGAATCAAGACAGTGTGGTACTGGTGAAAGAAGAGAAAAATAGATCAATGGATCAGATTAATGAGCCCCAAAATAGTCCTTTGTAAATAGAGTCAACTGGTCTTGGACAAAGAAACAAAGGCAATACAATTTACAAAAGCAGTTTCCTCAACAAATGGTACTAGAACAACTAAACTTCATATGCAAAAAAAAAAAAAAAAAAAATCTAGACACATACCTTACACACTTCAGAAAAATTAACTTTAAATGGATAGACCTTAATGTAACAGAGCAATGCAATGTAATAGAGTAATGTAATGTAAAAGACTTAATGTAAAACACAATACTATAACATTCTTAGAAGATAACATAAGATAAAACCTACATGACTTTGAATATGGTGATACCTTTTGAGATATAACACCGAAGGCACTATTCATGAAAGAAACAACTGATAAGCTGCACTTCATTAAAATTAAAAATTCCTGCTCTGCAAAAGACATTGTCAAGAGAATTAAAAGACAAGCCACTGGGAGAAAATATTTGCAAAATGTTTGCAAAAGACCCATCTAATAAAAGATTGTTATCTAAAATATACAAAGAACTTTTAAAACTCAACAATAGGAAAACAAACAACTTAATTTTAAAGATGGGCCAAAAATAATAGATACCTTGCTAAAAAAAGGTATAAGCAGGGGTGCCTGGCTGGCTCAGTCAGTAGAGCATGAGACTCTTGATTTTGGGGTTGTAAGTTTGAGACTCATGTTGGGCATAGAGATTACTTAAAAATAAGAATCTTTAAACAAAAAAAAGAAGATATAAGCAGATAGCAAATAAGCATATGAAAAGAAGCTCCACATCATATGTCATCAAGAAAATGTAAATTTAAACAATGAAATACCACCATACACCTATCAGAATGGCCAAAATCCAGAACACTGACAACGCCTAATGCTAACAAGGATGTGGAGCAACAGGAACTCTCATTCATTGCTGGTGGGAATGGAAAATGGTACAGCCACTCTGGAACACAGTTTGGTGGTTTCTTACAAAACTTAACATACTCTTACCTTATGATCTAGCAATCAAGCTTTTTGATACTTACTCAAAAGAGTTGAAACCTTATGTCTACACAAAAACCTATACATGAATGTTTATTAGCCTTATTCATAATTGCCGAAATGTAGAAGCAACCGAGATGTCCTGTGTTAGGTGCAAGGATAAATAAACTGTGGATACCTACACAATGGAATATTATTCCATGCTAAAAGGGAAGACTTGTCAGGGCATGAAAAGACATGGAGGAAACTTAAATGCATATTACTAAGTAAAAGAACCCAATGTGGAAAGGGTACATACTGTATAATTCCAACTACATGACATTCTGCAAAAGGCAAAGCTATGGAAAAGTAAAAGGAACACTGGTTAGCAGGGATTGGGTGAAAGTGAATAGGGAAGAACAGGTGGAACACAGGATTTTTAGGGCAGTGAAAATACTTCATGTGATACCATAATGATGAATACACAAATATACATTTGCCCAAACCCAAAGAATGTACAACAAGATTGAACACTAACGTGGGACTTTGGGTGATTATGATGTGTTAGTGTAGACTCATCAGTATTAACAAAAGTGCTGCTCTGACGAGTGATGTTGATAATGGGAGAGGCAATGCATGTGTGGGGGCAGGTGGTATATGGGAAATCTCTGTACCTTTCTTTCAATTTTGCTAAGAACCTAAAACTGCTCTAAAAAATGAAGTCTAAAAAATTTAAAAGCAAGAAACAAAAAAAAATGCTTGTACATATCTTTCTATACATGTCTATACACATTTCTGTTGAATATAAACCTAGGAGTAGAACTGTGGAGTCACATGATATGCATATGTTCAGCTTTAGAAGATAAATGCCAACCATTTGTCCAAAGCTGTGAACCAATTTATATCCACACAGTAGCAGTGTCTGTGAGTTCCAGTTCCTCAGTATCTTCATCAATACTCGTTATTATCAGGGTTTTTTTCAGTGTTAGACATTCTGGTGTGGACCTATTTCACTGTTCATTTAACTTTAGACTCCTTGATAACTAATGACGTAAAGTACATATTCATGTTTATTGGCTGTGCTCTTTTATAAAGTGCTTTTCAAGTATTTTTGCCTGTATCTTAAATGGAGTTGTCTGTCTTCTAAATTTATGTAGATGTTCTTTATACATTCTGGATATGAGTCTTTTATAAGATGGATACATTGAAAATACCTTTTCCCATTCAGTGACTTGCTTTCCAATCAATGGTTTTTTTTTGCTGAAAACAATTTCTTAATTTTAATGATGTCCAATTTATCACTCTATTCCCTTTGACATCAGTGAGTTGAGTCCTGTTTAAAAGAGCTCTTCCAACCCCAATTTCTTGTAGATACTCTTCTATGTTATCTCCTAGAAGCTCTCAATCTACCTTGAATTAATTTTGTATATGGTGTAAGGTAGGGTCAAGATTCATATTTTCCAGATAGATACCCAATTGGTCCCAGAAATATGTGTTGAAGAGACCATCTTTTTCTCACAGCAGTGATACCCTTGTCAGAAATCAGTTGGCTTACACATACACACAGGTAGTTTCTAGACTCTTTATGCTGTTTGATTGGTTTATTGTTCTGCTCTTGCATAATACCACCTTGTTTTTTAATACTTAAACCTTGTGCAATACTACATTGTCTTAACTACGGCTTTATAATATGGAAATTCTCCAGCACGGTTCTACCTCAGGGGTTCTCAACCTCAGCATTACTGACATTTGGGGCCAGATACTTCTTTGTTGTGGGCGCCTATCCTGTGCTCTGACCTCTCTGTGATTTCCTTCCTTCTGAGACACCAGTCCCTCAAATCCTGATTGCTTTGGTTGCTCTTGGGTATCTTCAAATATTATTTTCTTCTGGTTTCTTCTATTTTATTCAGCTTTTATAATTGTCCCTTGTAGGACAGTTGATCAGATATAAGCTTCTTCATAATTCTGAAAGAGATTATTAACTTTTTGCCTAAGACTAAGTCTCATATAACATGGTTCCAATCGGTTTTGACTTTTCCCAAATAACACAAGAACATTTGTCAATAAAAATAAAAAGATGAAAAAAATAAATAAAAAGATGAGTAAAGTACAGAGAAATGACTGATAGGATCATTTAATCCTGACTTCTGCAATTTTCTTAAAAGTCTATAAAATGGATATAATCTTAATAAGTATACTTATACATAATGATAGAATATATTAATGTAGCCTACTTAAGAACCTATTGAGTTTTTCTCATTTCCTCCTAATACTGGTGATGGTTTACAAAAAGGTATACACCCCCTGCTGAGCTGTTATGCCATAAATTGACTGCATTTGGGGTCTTCTTAAAAGATGGACTGCCTCATGGTTGTTATAATGAATGCAGTTTACAGCCAAAACTGATGACAGATAAAGCCTGTCATATGATCTATGTTGTTATACTTGTTTTTCTATCTTAGCAGCAATGTGGAAATCTGAGATTCAATTTATGTGCCAAAAATGAATAAATTAATAGAATTACCAGTGTCTTCATCTGTCTGTGAAATGGTGATTTTATAGTCAAAATAAGCCATCAAGTATGGACAGGAAAAATCATTTTCTTATGTTTGAGAAAAAATCTATACACTTGTCATGGCAGACTTGCAACATGGATGATATCAATGGGATTAATAAGCAATGCCACCTTTATACCTTGGTCATTGTCTTTTTCAGAAATGGAAAAATATCTTTTATTGCATATATAACTAAAAGGTTTTATTATTATTTCCATAATATTACTTTTGATTAGATAATTCACTATAAATTTTAAACCGTAATTACTGACCTTTTATGTCTTGCCCAGGGATAAAGAAGGACATATCCACTGTACTCCAAAATGCCGGGTAGAGCAGGGTAGTTTTGTCCCTACATAAAGCATCTGAGGCATAATCATGACCCAAGACAACCAGAAAATACATGCCCTCCTCAAAGTGGGCCAGTGTTGGCTTCCTTTCTCAGTTATCGGATAAAACAAGAGATAAATAGGTATACCATGAAGGTACAAAGAGCTTTGATACATGGAAAACATGACTTTGAGAACTAGCGGGTCAAATAGTGTCACAAACATGATTTCCAAAGGCATTTCTCATGTAAAGGCTACCTGCTGGGCATTTTATACAAGGTTATGAAAGTTTATGATAATAATATTTTTCAAAGTATTTTATGGCCCCAATATTTTCTCACCTTACAAATTTCTGATTTGGTCACAATCTTATAAGCTTTCTTGACAGACATGGTTAAAATCTGATTTTTAAAAATATATTAAAAAAAACATTTTAAGCATTCTACTATAAAAATTTCCATTCAGCAATAAAGCACTAATGAATTTCAACATTTCATGTAAAATATAGCTTGTAATCAAGTAATTCAAATGATGAAATAATTATTTAATTTGGTTAAATAAAGCAATTAAATAATTTGATTTAAAAACCCATGTTAAAGACTATAGTTATGTACCCTTAATTATATTTACATATAAATTATATATATTTATAAATATACACATGCATATAATTTAAATATGTAATTCAATTTATACTTATAAAATCTAAATTATATACATAATGTTTTATATTATTTATATGGATGTATGTGTATACATGTGTATAAACATGTATACATATATATGTATATATTATAAAAAGTTGAGATAGATCTAAAAGAAGAATCTTTAGTATTAATCATCTAGATTTCTAATCTATTCTAATAATGAATGGCTTTAGAGTTTTAGATTTCTTGTGGGATGTTAAATAATTTTTTAAGAACTTTTCTTGGTAAAACTGAAAGCAATATACAATTAATTTACAATTTTGTTTCTTAAACTTATTTTTAAGTATTCTATAAACACTGTCTCAGTGACTAACTTAAAAGCAAGAGTAACTACTATAACTTGAAAAATCACTACCTATAAAAATTCAAACTAAATCAAGGAATTTCAGAATTGGGAAGCTGACATGAGTTATTTGAAAAAGTAAATAGCCTTTGATTTAAGCACCTTTCAGTTAGAATATCACTAGTTCCAATTAATGCAACATTATGGAATAATATAAAATTACGCATGTACATTCCGAATAGTTACCGAACATAACATATTCTTCTAGTTAAATGGCAGGATTAAGTATTTGCCTTCCCCCAATAGGTTCACTTCATGAAAGACTGAAAACACAACAAAGTCTCAAAAGAAAGTCTTGGGAAAACAGACTATGACATTTTCCTATTTACCAAAATGAGCATGCATTTGGGCTATATGTCTGGTTTATGCTGTAACAAACAAGGGACCCATTGATACACCTTTTTTTAGAGATGTCTTCAAAAATTTATCACCCTTCTCCACTCCAAGAAGGATAAATTTAACCTTAATGTTGTAATAATTTTTTAAATTTTATATTGTTATGGAAATCACCATACATTACATCATTAGTTTTTAATGTTGTAATAATTTTTAAAGTTTTTCTTTAATTGATTTTTACAATAGTTAGATTCTAAAAATTCTTTGTAATATTCTTTGGGGGAAAGGAGCAACTATGGGAAATTTAATGTCTCACACTGTTAGCTTATGTTCTTATTTTAAAGATTTTATTTATTTATTTGACAGAGAGATAGAGAGAGAGCACAAGTAGGCAGAGAGGCAGGCAGAGGGAGAGGGAGAAGCAGTCTCTCGCTGAGCAGGGAGCCTGATGCAGGGTCGATCCCAGGACGCTGGGATCATGACCTGAGCCGAAGGCAGCTGCTTAACTGACTGAGCCACCCAGGCGCCCCGCTTTGTTCTTATTTTATTAATTAATTAATCAATTTATTTATTTTTTAAGATTTCATTTATTTATTTGACAGAGAGACACACAGCGAGAGAGGGAACACAAGCAGGGGGAGTGGAAGAGGGAGAAGCAGACTCCCCGCCGAGCAGGGAGCCCGATGCTGGTCTCGATCCCAGGACCCTGGCACTATGACCTGAGCAGAAGGCAGACGCTTAAGGACTGAGCCACCCAGGTGCCCCTATGTTCTTATTTTAAATAATTCACATAATTACCACAATTTTTACTTGGTTTTGAATGTGTGGAAAATCCAAATTTAACTGTCTTAAAGAAGACTATTTAAGTCATATCCATAAGTATTTTAGAGCTAATGGAAATATTTAAAGTATTCAAGTCCTGTTTTTCTCTCAGCATTTGTCCATCAGCGTCACCCTGACAATATCGCAGAATGTACGCCAGTGATGCCAAGACATTAAAGACTTGCCTATTTTCATAAGAGCAAATTTAAAATTTTCTCCCAGAATAAATATTCAGCGACATCACAAAGCACTCTAATAATCTCCAGAGGAGAACTTCTTTTATCTCTGGTTTCCAAGTTTCGACGAACTCATGTTTTGCAATATTCACACATTAGGTTTGCGCTGCTCTGGCCCTACGACCACGATGAAACCTCACATATTTCTAATTGCACGAAGCTCACAGATAAAAGCAAACGCAAAGCTGCTCGGTATTTGACGAAGTACTGACCAATCTCCAGCATAGGCCCTGAGGAAACCTGGTCATTAACACCCTGGCTGTGTCCTCCCTCCCAGGGCACTGTCTTGGCTAACACTGTTACCACACTGTCCCACAGGTTCCTCACGTAAATGGATAAATGGATAAACAGGAGGCTGTACCAGAAGGGGCTCGTCAGGGGCGCTGGTAGAGAGCTCAGCAGACACTGTGCGGACGGTGCTGAGCCCAGTGAGGGAAACGTTGGAGAGCCTTCTCCTCCTTACACCACTGCAATTGTTGGGGATTTTAAATGCACATCTCTTATGGTAATTCAGACCGCATCCTGGAAAGAGAAAGTAAAAATGATTTTTGTTCAACCATAAATTAAAAGCTCTTCTGGTATTAAATTATGCTTTTTAAAAATAGTACTGTTTCTTGAGGCTATTTGGAAATTCAGATTTTCTCTGAGCTTTTTCTGATTTCTTTTCACATTTTGTAAATAGGGTGGGTTTTGAATTCTGATTCTATTGGACCAGCTCAGCAACTATTCTAGTCATCTTTTTTTTTTTTTAAATGTTCTTTGATAGAATGGACTTGGGCTCTGAGGGATCTAGCAACAAAAACCCAAAGAGATCACCTGAGGCATTTTTAACTGCTACAAGTTTTAATGCGAGTGGATGCATAAGGGAAAGTTAATCACAGTTCATCACAACTTTTGAACTACGTCGATTTGAATCCTGGCTCGACAATTATTTTGTCCACATGACCTTGCATACCTCAGTTTTGCTGTCTATAAAACAGGAATAAGTTACTTTGTTTTTTTTTTTTTTTAAAGATTTTTATTTATTTATTTGACAGAGAGAGACACAGCGAGAGAGGGAACACAAGCAGGGGGAGTGGGAGAGGGAGAAGCAGGCTTCCCACCGAGCAGGGAGCCCGATGCGGGGCTCGATCCCAGGACCCTGGGATCATGACCTGAGCCGAAGGCAGACGCTTAACCGACTGAGCCACCCAGGCGCCCCAGGAATACGTTACTTTGTTAAGAAAATATGTAAAATACCTTACATGGTAGTTTCCACATGGTAGATCATTAGGAAGGCACCATTTTCTTTTCAATATTCCCCCTATTCATTGTTCACGTAAGACACATAGGTACAAGCTCCAGTCTGCCATTCTACAGCTGAATGACCTTGCATGGTTTGATTAACCTCCTAAATCTCTGCTCATTTTAACAAACATTTATTGAATGCCTACTAATCCAAATCCTGACTGAAGAAGCAAATATTATTTTTAGCTTGTTGCCAAAATAACACAAAAGAAACAAATCTACAAAATATGTAAATGGTGTGAGTGTCAGGTTTCCCAGATCAGAGCAAATATGCTGAAGACAGGAGATGTAACGAAATGAACAGAACAGAATCCACGCACCCAAAAAAATCGCTGGAAGACATCTGAGGGAAAGATGACATTATTGTAGAGGGCACAACATAAGCAGATAGTTGATATGTTCCTGCATGTGACTGACTTGATTGGGGAAGGAAAGACCTTACCTTCACATTTAAGACCTTGACGCACCAACCCCCACAGCATTTCTCCACAGTGATCACAGAAAGCTGGAGCTCTGTATGAATGAACAAAAAGAGCGTGGGGACGAATCTGAAAGTCTTCAAAGGTGGCAGAAGCTGTAGAAATAGTAACATTGGAAAATAAGTCAAATGGATACTCTGATCTTTAGATAATTAGCATACAGGATAATTAATATGCAAGTATGGATATAACTCTCTGGGCAAAGTCAGGAAAGATAAGATGCAAGACTGCTTGGCTTTAGCAGTGAGACTCCATTCTTCCCACCCACAACTTTACCACTGGTGGCTTGGCAGAGCCTCTCTCCCATCTTCCTGCTAGTCAAAGTTTCAGGGCACTTTGAGAATAGGTAAAATGTGGAAGAAAGCATGAATCAAGGATAGTTCAATCAGATTTACAAATACCTGATGTTACTTTAAAATATTTTGCGGGGCGCCTGGGTGGCTCAGTTGGTTAAGCAACTGCCTTCGGCTCAGGTCATGATCCTGGAGTCCCTGGATCGAGTCCCGCATCGGGCTCCCTGCTCGGCAGGGAGTCTGCTTCTCCCTCTGACCCTCCCCCCTTTCATGTGTTCTCTCTCAAATAAATAAATAAAATCTTAAAAAAAAAATATTTTGCTTTTTCTTCCCTGAAAGGCAGTCAGAAATATTAATGAAAAACAAATTTGATGGATTGAATTTGACAGATCAGAAGATGGAATACTTGAATATGACCAGTAGAACTACATGAGAAGGGTAGGGCCCCACTGGAAGACGGATGAGAAATCTAAGCAGCCTCTTCTTTGGGAGATAGAGTTGTTTGAACTCTTAAGGCAATATAAACAAGCATTTATTATGACCTAAAAATAACTAAGCAGCCTCTTCACCAATAGGTAAGAGGGACTTAATACACACACTGGTGAATTCCAGTCCACTCCTTGAGAAATACACTTTAGCAAATTATACTCATGATGTAGGGTACTTTTTGTTATCACATATTGCTACTTATTCTATATGGTACTCCTGCAAAGTACTGAAATTCATTACTTTTTTAAATTATATTTTTCCAAATGATATATTTTTTAAAGATTTTATTTATTTATTTGACAGAGAGAGACACAGCGAAGAGAGGGAACACAAGCAGGGGGAGTGGGAGAGGGAGAAGCAGGCTTCCCGCTGAGCAGGGAGCCCGATGCGGGGCTCGATCCCAGAAGCCTGGGATCATGACCCGAGCGGAAGGCAGACACTTAATGACTGAGCCACCTAGGCGCCCCAAAATGATATTTTTTGTTGTGTTACAAAAGTAGTGTATGCTTTTTGTTGTTGTTCAAGTCAAGAAAGATACAGAGAATTGAAAGTAAAAGACCACCCACTTTCCCAAAATTCTAATGGGTAGGGGGTGTAACTTTCTAGATTTATTTGCATACATAGCCTAATGTTGAGCTTACCCAGGACAGTCGAGTGAGTGTGCTGAGCTGGGAGGGAGAAGAGCTGGATTCAGCTTTGCCATTACTCAAGTGACACCTCACCTAATCATCATGAGCCTCAGTTTCTCATACATAAAAAGAGAAGATCTGACTGATGGTAACTTCTCCAAGCCCTAAAAGTTTACACTTCCATTAAAGTTAGGACCATGTGCACTTGATTTCATAAGGTTTTATTCAAAGAGAATTTGTGGGGTGAGGGGAACTTAGGCCTTAAATACAGTGTTCTATTCTGCTTCTCTCTTCCTTCTGGTTGCCTTCTTGCCTTACTTTTTCAACACACCTTTGTTAAGCACCTTCAGTGTTGTCAATGGTACAAATGGGGATAAAGATCTAATGATGGGTAAGACCTCTCTACCGAGCTTACCAAACTAGCAAGAAAGATAGGTAAAAACAAACAAAAAAACCCCACGGTAAGTATAAAATGACTTCCAAGGTTCAGAGAAACTACAAAATGTGACCTATGATACTAAATAGAACTAAAACTACAACCCATAGGTGTTCTGGCCCCCAGTTCACTGTCCTTTTCATCACACCGGCATTACATCTTATCTTCCCTATCTCCGCCCAAAGAGTTATGTCCAATAGGCCCATGCTGTGGAGAATAAATATGTGCAGTTTTCTTATTGCTGCCTTGGAGAGCAGGCTATAGGCTAACAAATCACTCACTGAGTGTACTTAGGAAGTGCTTACCTTGTTAACTCAAGTATACAAGGTGTCACAGAGTGCATACTGAAGATGTAGGCCATTCATCTCTGCTAGGTAGGTGTCCAAACTTATGAGGACAACTCTGAGGGTAACACATCCCTCAGAGCAAGTGATAATAGAACATGCAGGAAAGTGACTCACTTCAACCAGAAAGAATATTACTGATGGTTCGCAGGACATACAACTGGACCATAATAGAAGATTGAAAATTTTAATGAGTTGATTGTTCTTTGAGCCTTGAATAAAAGCACTTTATTCCAAATCAATGTGCTTTACTGTTGAAAATCAACTTATTAAAATCATGACTTTTACTCAGTTGGAAAGATAATTAAAATAACAAGAATAATTAGGATGTATTGAGCTCTTAATATATATTAGATATTATGCTAAGAGATTTAAGTGTGGGAAGAAGAAGCTGATCAAAGAACCACCAACGACCATGCACCAACACGGCCTCCATGAAGTTCTGACTAGCGTTAATATTCTTTATAAAAAGGATTTCAAATGAAATAAGTTGAAAAATTGCATATTATGTTTCTCACTTCAAGATTCACAATATTATAGTCAATGCTTATCAGTAAAGGAGTATGATTTGGGTACCAATCATCTACTTTTGTGGTTTGGTCAAAACATGTCTAATTTGGGGATGGTAAATTCTCTTTAAAACTGAGCTCTCTGACTTATGGAGAGAGAAAAAAAAAATTGTTTTTATAATATCAGAGAAGGGGTGCCTGGGTGGCTCAGTCATTAAGTGGCTGCCTTCGGCTCAGGTCATGGTCCCAGGGTCCTGGGATCGAGCCCCACATCGGGCTCCCTGCTCAGCGGGAAGCCTGCTTCTTCTCCCTCTCCCTCTGCTTGTGTTCCCTCTCTCGCTGTGTCTCTGTCAAATAAATAAATAAAATCTTTTAAAAAATAAAATATCAAAGAAAATACTTTGTGCCAATCGTTAACTCCTTGCCTCTTCTTTCCCCTCCCCCTAAAAAAGTCACCCCTCAGGACCAAACAACTATGACAATACTATAATACCAATTAGTTAATAATTACTGTAGTTTTCAAAATAAGGAACATTAATATTTGAGAATATGAATACTAAGCTGTGCTCTCAGATATTTTTGAATTAATCAGGAAAAATATAAATAATTAAACTGAAGATTTTCAATGACCACACTCCTTCTCCACCCCCCCACCCCATTTATGCCAGATAAGTTTGTTTTTTCACTTTTTAAAGGGGATTAACATTCATAAGCGGTTAGCACCCTTGACTTATGTTTAAATGCCATTTTCTAAAGTTCAATTTTAATATTCTCCTGTTAATTTTAGAATAATTAAATACATTTTTAAAATAAAACTACCAAGTACAGGGAGGTTTTACATCCATTTGAAATCAAAGCACAACATCCATTCATTATGAATTTACCTGTTCTGCACCCTGGGGGAAATCAGCATTAGCTGAGTGTATGCATGCCATCTCGCCTAATCACAAAATTGCACTTCAGAGATAATCACTTAGCACAGGAAAACAAAGTGAATGCTGTAATTCCATTTCACTTAAGTTTTGGAATCAAAATGGACAGATGAGAGTAGGAATATTAAAGTGTCTAGAGACTCCAAGAGAGGAACAATGTACTATCTCTGTCAGTTTGTCATAATCAATCAACCAACCTAAATTAAAAGCATGTGACAGGGCTACAAACCAAGCACAATGGGCCCTTATACTGGTATTTGTGTCTCTTTGATTTGTTCTATTCAAAGTCTATTGTTCTACACCAGTGTGCAAGAGAGGAGAAAATGACATGCTTTCCTTAGTCACTGAGCCTTTGAAACAGGTAATTGAGCCAAAAACTCTAAAATAATCAGTAGTTCTTTTAAGGTTCATTATGAATTGTTGCACAAAATGGAATAAACTGTTTGGTTAGCAGTACAGAAGAAATGAGGCTTCTGAAGCAAAATAAATAATCTCTAGAGGTCAAAATTATTTGCATAATAAAATAAAATAATGTCAGCTCCTCCAAGATTTTCAGTAATTTTTTTTATTGGTAATTTTGGCAATTTCAGAGAAGCATTAACTCTTTCTGGTATCAGCATTTTGGGACAGATATAAGAGAAAAGGTTAACACACTGCAAGTATCATCTCTTTCCGTTTTTCACCAGCAGTCTATGAAGTAGATGTTATTATCCCTACTTTACAAATGAGAAAACTGAGTCTCAGAGAAATTAAGAAGCTGTCCTAGGTAATAGAGGATCCTGATTCAGACAGTCTTCACACCTGAACCATACAAATTCTCTAAGCCGCTCTGGATCAAATTATCGTATTTCTCTGACCATTAAAAACATTATGGATTATAAACTGTATCTTAATTTTATGAATCACTAGAAAAGATATTTAAAAAATGCATTTAAATATAACACACTAACCTCGTATCATGCATCCTTATCTCAGAGATGCAAAAGATACTGGACAGGAAAGGAGTCCATGAAATAACCATAGAATGAAATTAATTCTGTTTGTGATCAACTATCCTTTTAATATGCTTTCTGCATGGACTCCATTTTTTTAAATCCTTCTGCCTCCAAACCAATAGGAGCTAGTAACAATAACTGGTTTTTAAATTGTCACAAAATCAAAGGTAATGCATCACTAACAGCCAGTGGAATTTTTTGTCCACATGATAACCAGTGTTGCCACATTCAACTGGTAAGTCTGGCCAAGTGCAAAACATTATGAAGTTTTTTAAAGCTGTTAAGATTTATTGTAGATAAATTTGCCTTTTCCTTAACCTCCAGAATACTGCAAATAGCTTCTGGGTACCATTCCCACATAAATACACATACTCATCAGTTTTAAGGCTAAGAAACCATTATGTCCTTTAACATCCCATCATTTATCCAGACACCCAAATAGATATCATAAATCATCCTCGGTTCCTTGAGAGCTTCCATTGGTGGAATGATGACTCCTCACAAATCAGTTTATTGCATTTGTGAATATCTCAAATTAGTAGAAAGATTTTTTTTTTATACTGAGACTCAAACACTCCTCTGTAACTTCGACATGGTCCACATCTTTCATAAATTAGCTCGCAGAGGCCAAGTGATCCTACTATCTTCAAGTATGTAGTTGACTAATGCTAGTTTTACTGACGTTATCTACAACCCACTAAGTAATGTAGTATATGTTTGAAAGAGAAAAATGACAAGGAAACGGTACCTGTTATTGAGGGTTCAAAATCGAAGTGAGGATGACAGACCCCTAATAATCATAACAGAAAATGCAGAAATGGAAACAGAAAAGGGTGACTAAAACTGCCTGGATCTGTCAGGGAGAGCTTCCTCAAGGACAGACACTGAACAGAACCGAAGGATGAAGTGCATTGTATTTTGAAAAGTAGACAATGGGATGAAGAGGGAACATTTTTATATAGTCCGATTTTATTTAAGTATAGACAATTTATAGGATTAGCTACATATTTCTTTATAATTATAATTACTGTGAGTTCTTGACATTTCATCTTTGGTGCACTGTCAGGACAGTTAGCAAAGGGACTCCCAACTGTCCATGTGGCAGGCACGTGAAGTTTGACAACAGATCATATTTATGCTATTGTGGCCCACATATTTGACAGTACCTATAAAATTAAGTTTGCATATGTCTGTACTACCTCTGCCCCCCATACACACATATCTACATGGACATCCTAAGGCTGGTCATTTCTTTCTGCTTCTTCATTTGTCTCAGTCACTCCAAGCCATGTTTGTACCAGATTCTCCCTTTGAAGAAATGAGATTGGAATTTCCATTTTTGACTCATATCTGACCAGAAAAATGTTAGCGAGGTGCAATGATGGGAACTTGGGAGGCTATGAATATCCCAGAGGTTATAGCAGCCAAGAGAAAAAAAAAAACCATAAAATGCATTTAGATATGTTGATTAGGCAGTTCAGAAAGTTCTGGGAAAATATTTTATAAGTCCATGGCCAGAGACCCTTAAAAAAACATGGCTCCAGGAGGAATGGTCTCTCAAGCCAGATTGATAGCACAATAACAAGTTATCCTAATTAGGAAGAAAAAGGGGTGGGAGCTAGAGAAACTGACGTAACCTCCCAGGGAACTCTCTGACAAGCTCATACTGAAAAATAAAATGCATGAGCTACAGAAGGGGCAGCAGAGTCCGGTGAAGGCAAATGGCGGTTCTGGCCAGTAAGAGCCACCCCAAGAAGACTGATGGAAAGAAAAAGCCGAAGCTTTGAAAAAGCCTGAAATAGAACAAAAGACCTTGCAGCCGTGTGATATGTGGAAAGGATGAAGCCGAGACAGTCCTGAACCATCAAAAAAAAACAAAAACAAAAACAAAAACAAAAAACACAGCTTAATGCAACAAAATAGAAAAAGCTGAATTTTTCAGTTGTAATTCTTTCCCTATCTTTTCTAGGGGAAGAGGACTATTTTCAAAAAACAAAAAATTAGAAGAACAAATATATTTGAGAAGAAAATAGAGTAGATGAACAAAGATTATCTAAGGGCTTTAACTGAACTATTTTAAATAAGCCATAAGAAATTATACACAAGGGCTCAAAATTCAGCCTTAATCTTAAGAAAACATCTACTGCAATATTCTTACAGAATATTCTAACAAAATCTTATTGGGCCTAATGAAATTATTCTGAAGGCCTTCTGTATGAAAAACAGAAAATATTCTGATACAAACATAAAAGTTTAAAAGCAGAGTAAAGAAGAAATTCAGCCCTAGTTTTTATCAGAATATTCTATAAAACTATGATATTTTGAAAATATGCTGGCTGTAAGACAAAAGTTAAAAAAAAGGTCTTGATAGCACAATAATCCACTCTGTGTATGAATTTAAAATATGACAGAGGGAATATCGTAAATCAGTACAGCAGGAAAACATCTAACCAAATGATTAACAATTAGCTACATGGTGGAAAATATAACTTAGAATCTTATTTCCTAATCTATAGGAAATATATTTTTATATATTATAAATTACAAATGATTTATAACTTATTTATAACTTATAAAATCGATTTTATATTATTTTCTATATTACAGGAGATAGTCCTATACTATAGGAAATAAGGAAACATAGGAAACTTCCTAGGTTATATATGTACGTATATATACATACACACCTATATATGTATTATATATGTTATACCTGATGAATAAAAAGTTCAAATAACACACCAACCTGAACAAAACAGAAGTGAACGCTCATCAAATCTATAAAAGAAACGTGACTGTAGAAAGTAAGGGGAGCTCATAAGTCTTAACAGTGATGGAAGAAAATGAATGGTAAAGTTCATGAAGATGCTCATGTAGTAGGCACTACTGGTTGACTTGCCAAAGGGTCATAATGATAGTCTCTTTTTTTAAGCATGGTTACAATAGATTTATGATAATTATATAAAGCTAGGTCACAGAAAGCTAGTTATATTAACATTTTCAGGTATTCAGAATGTAACTCCTAACATACAAGGAGAGGCCCCTATGCATTGTCAGACACCAGACATGCAGGTGACAAGGCCTATGTTCCGTTATGAAAATTGGGAAGTCTGCATATATGCATTCTTGCTCAGAAAAAAATAAATCCTTCTTCTTTTTTTTCCTCTCTGTTTAACCAGAAGCAAGCAGCAAGACAGTAGGAGTGTTTGATGGCAGGGCTACAACCCTGCTCAGGAAGCGGCTGACGATCTGTTCCTGAACCAGCAGAGTTAGAGTTAATGCCTCAGTGACCGACCCTTTGTTTCCCTCCCAGGCAACTGAACTCTGGTTCTTGCAGAACATCTGCTTTAGAGGCAGCAATGCCTCCCAGTGTGCTCCAACCACTACTGACGTAGGCTTCCCTGTCTTTCACCCAAACCTTTGCTTTGTTTAGCATGTGGTAACCCCAGGAAGCTAACTCTACTCATCCCCAAACTCAGCTCAGTATCACCTGCTCTGGGAAGCCTTTTGTGATACGACCGCCCCCACCTGATGTAAACTGTCCTCTTCTCTGTTCTCATAAGCTCCTGGGCACACCTGTGTTATAAAATGTATCACTCTATATAGCAATCCCCTTCCTTACTCCTTTATCTGTTCACATCTGAGATAACAGATTGCTGGAGGATAGAGATCACACCTTCTCTCACTTTATATGCACATATTAATGATCAATTAATATGATTCAACCATGACTGAATAAATAAAGCAATGCCTTCAAAACTCATATGCTTGTCTGCAGATCCCAGGTTCTATATTTTACGAAATCCCAGCAATCTCTAAATACAGTATTTGAAGTTTAAAAGCAAAGCCCATCAAAACCATAATTTGGATCACATTTTAAAAAGTGTCTAGCAGTGCTTTTCAGAGATGTCCTTGCTAGTTCCTTATTACTGTAAAGGAAGCCTGGTGTCATAGTGACGAAAACCATGGACACAGCGTCAGAGCAGACCTGGCTACTAATCCTGGTCATAGCAAGTGAGTGACCTTGGGTAAGTCACAGTCCACCTCTCTAAACCTCAGTCTCCCTGTCTACAAAACTCGCTTAGTAAAGCTCACTTGACTGGGACATGAGGAAGACACAAAGTAACCAGCACAGTTCCAGCAGTGGTTATCACAAAAACGTCTTGGCATAATTTAGATTAACAGTGCGGGCTTTGTAATCCGAAAGACCTGGGTTTGAATCCCAGTTATTATTAATATTATTTATAATTATTATTGTCACCATCAATATTAATGGAAGGCAATACTGCTTTTAAATCTATTACCAATCCATAGCACTTAAAAAAACCAAGGGCTTTAAAAACTACTACCGTTTGTTCCCTCCATTACCTTATAAAGAATATGTTTCCACTCCAGAGGAAATTGCTTTTCTATCTACTGTTCTGGTTAACACTAATTAAATGAAGCTAAGCCCATAGGACGGTGTCTAGTTCCTTCTCTAAGATGAATCAATTAACAGTTGGGAATTGCTGTGGGGAAAGAAGGGTCACTGTATCCTGATGTGACTGAATGACAAATGCCACAGCTGGAAAGAGATTAGAGAGCATCTCAGGTCAAGAAAGAACATAAATGGTTGCCCCATGTGTCCAACATAGAGGAAAAAGAAAATTAAGTAAAAATGTCATGGAGTCAAATTCTAGCTAATGAGTGCAGGCTCTGCAGGCACCCTGAATGAGGGAAAGAAAGGTCAAGTCTGTTTCTTAGAAAGTTCCGGAGCATACAGGAAATGTTATACCTTTAAAAGGATAATGACCTCATTTACATGAGGAACACCCACATGCAAACCGCCCTTTAGATACTTACAAAAAGCTGGTAGACAAGGCTAGGTACAGTACTATGGGAAATGCTCTGATAGGCAGCAGGGTTTCTGGCAACAAATGGCATCACTGTTGTCAAGGACATCTGCACACAGAGACACCAGACTGAGGTCCTAGATGCTTTGCTTCAAGCTGAAGTCTCACTGTACCTTTCATAAAAACAGATGCTTACTTTTGATTCACAAACAACAGAACCCTTAAAAGCTGTGAAATCTGCTGGGTATTCCCACTGCAGAAGAAGCAAGAGTTCAGTGCGGGCTGAACTGAATCCAGGGCTTGCTGCACACGGGAAAAGTTCTGGCTGCCGCTCAGGGGACCAAGGGAAGGGGATGTGCTGCTGAGGAGCTCCCTGCATTCTTTCTGAAGAACCAGGCTCATTGATTTCATTGGTCTACGCTAGCTCACCAGAATAAGAGCTTTACCCATTGAAAATCTGAGTTGATGCTTTTTAGTCAGGTGCATTGAGGTGCAATTTACATTAAGTAACATCCACGCTTTTTTGTGCACAATTTTGATAAACATGTCATTATGTAACTAACACCATAATCGAGATACGCGCCAATTTTATCAACTCCTCCCAAATTCCCCTGTGCCGCTGTGTAGACAATCCCCTCCTCACCCCTGGCACCCTCCCCTGACAACCACTGATGTATTTTCTGTCCCTTTTTCAAAATGTCATATAAATGTAGCCTTTTGAGTATAGCTTCTGTCAGCATAATGCATTTGAAATTCATGCATGTTCTATGTGAATCTGTAGTTCACTCCTGTTTATGGCTGAGTTGTAGTCCGTGTGGTTGATACACTACAGCCTGCTGACCAACTCTCCAGGTGAATCCTTTCAACAGACCATCAGTTTATCCATCTACCAGGGCATTAGGGCATACGGTCATTTTGAGGTTGAGGGTGGTAGGGATATAGGGTCCAGAGCCCAGGTTCCAGGGGGAAGGCAGAGGCGGAAAGGAATGTTTGTGATCAGTCCAGGACATCCATAACATGGGCTGAAACATGTTTACTGTTGAAAACAATTTCTTTTTTACAACACTGGACAGCATATGACTTTGGGAGGAGATAAGGTGGCTTCACCGCTGTTTCCACCTACCACTTATAAGCTGTAGGATCTCTCTGTACCTCATTTACCTCATCTTTTGAAATGGGTAGAATAATAAACTCAAATAACAGTTTCACAATCATCTTAATGAGAAAATATTTTAAAATAACAGTATTATATTTGGCACTATACTGTGGTAGTACACAAAATATGGTAAAATATAGTAGACATTTTCTCAAATATATATGCATATGTAGATTTATAATAATCTTATGTTTTTATGTCATCAGCAAAAAATAAACTCAAAATAGATCATAGACTTAAACATAAAACCTAAACTGTAAAACTTCTAGAAGACAACCTTAGAGAAAATGTTTATGACCTTGGGCTAAAAAAAAGATTTCTCAGGGCGCCTGGATGGCTCAGTTGGTTAAGCGACTGCCTTCGGCTCAGGTCATGATCCCAGACTCCTGGGATCGAGTCCCGCATCGGGCTTCCTGCTCGGCAGGGAGTCTGCTTCTCCCTCTGACCCTCCCCCCTCTCATGTGCTCTCTCTCATTCTCTCTCTCAAATAAATAAATAAAATCTTTAAAAAAAAAAATTAAAAAAAAAAAGATTTCTTAGATACAACCAACACTTTAATTAATTTTTAAAAATTGGTAGACTTTATCAAAATTAAAAACTTCTGGTCTTCAAAAGATCTCTTAAAATAAAGAGACAAGCTACAATCTGGGAGAAAGTATTTGCAAAATACATTTCGATAAAGGACTTGTATCTAGACTATGTTAAAAACTCTCAACAATATTAAGGAAAGAACCAAAAGAATAGGTTTGAAAGACAGTTGATCAAAGAATCTAATGTAGATGGGGGGCGCCTGGGTGGCTCAGTCGTTAAGCCGTCTGCCTTCGGCTCAGGTCATGATCCCAGGGTTCTGGGATCGAGCCCCGCATCGGGTTCCCTGCTCGGCGGGAAGCCTGCTTCTCCCTCTCCCACTCCCCCTGCTTGTGTTCCCTCTCGCTGTCTCTCTGTCAAATAAATAAATAAAATCTTGAAAAAAAAAAAGAATCTAATGTAGATGGTAAATAAGTACATGAAACCTAGTTCATTGTGGGTACATTGTAGGTTCAGTGGGCTTTGGTACATTAGTTTGGAACTATTATCTCCATTTATGATATTCTTTCAGTTACAAAATCATTCTTGTTCTAAATATTTAATTTACAAATTAATGTGTTTGGGGACATAACTCATATACAGGTCTGTCTATACTTATTTTAGGATCTTACATCACATTCCATCTTTGTAAATGAGATCACAAACTTTGGTCTTACTCAAGAAAATATTTTGGGAGATCATCATTACCAATTTTTAGAAAACACCACAAGTAATTGCAGTTTATGATTTTTAATCTAAAATTAACTATGTTTGGACAAGCTTTAATTAATTTTGTGCAACAACATTCATGTTTTGAATATCAAAATGCTCTGCATGTGTATGGTAAGTGAATTATTACTGTAACTTTGTTCATTTACTCATTCAATATACATTTTAGTCTCATATAGTACTATTACAGTCATATCTGAATTTTAGCATTTAATTCCACTTTCTCTCCCGTTTTAAATTGCAAATCCCAATGTCATTATTACTTAAAGCAACAAAGGGTTAATTTTATCAGCACATAAATTCTAAACAAGCTATCTAGTGATTTCAGGACAACAGAGGATAAATAGCATAGGAAAAAAAAATGTTTAAAAAAAGATAGAGGTAAATTTTTACGTAAATTTGATGTTTCCTGTTGCAGTTTTAGGTAGTAATGTTTTTTTCCAGGGAGATATACCAGCACTGAGAGGGAGGGGAACAAAGTAGTTTTCAAATTATATCTGCAATCCTTGAAATACGGATAGCAGCTCCTTTCCTAGTCTAGGGGAATATTCTCTTGTGATTATCTTGAGTAATGGCAGAGTTCACTCTGTGCTGGGCATGTAGATAACATGGAGGCAGAAAGGACTGTGTTATTCAATGCAGTGTAACAGGTTAGAAAGGCCATTCTGGAGCAAGACTGCCTGGTTTGAAAGCCAGCTTCACCACTTACGAGGTGTCTGAGCCTGGCCATGATTCCTGATTCTGCAGGTCTCGGTGACCACATCTGTAATATGAGAGTGATAACTGCAATAGTAATTCAGGTTTTGAATGTGGACAAATTAGGCGAAAACGCATAGACACTTTAGTGAGGAAAGTCCTGGAGAATAATTTAGATCATCCTGAATCCAGACCTACATATGGATTTTCCAAGTTATCATATCCACTGCAAATTTAGTATCACTTTGCCTGTTCCTTTCCAATATTCCTACTTCATTTCTTTTTGTAGTGTTATTCCATTTGCTAAGAATTTCCTGAACTAGGAAAGATAGCTGTTTTCTTCTTAACCTTAATTGGACTGTGCCTTGCATATTCTTATTAAAAATGATGTTATTGATTTAAGTTAACTACTTCTTATTAAGATTCATGAAAGATTATAAAAATTGACTAATAATGTCAAATCAACTTTTTATTCCTAGAATAACTTACTTGGTTATTTTGTATTATTCTTTTGTATTCTTACAGATTCTATTTTTCTCAACACTTTATTTAGGGCTTTTGTATCCAGAAAGCAAAAATATTTCATTAATTGCATGTAGGTTCTGATTTCAGATATTCCTGGGTTTTAGGTACAATTTTACTCCTAAGTAACTGGGGGCTTCCTGGCAAATTGCTTAACTTTTCTATACCTCTGAAAAAGGCTTATCATAGTGCCTAGTGAATGGTAAGTGTTTAAAAACATTAATCATTCCATTAGTGGACACAGTCTATTCTTCCTGTCTTAGTTTCCTTTCTTAGTCGGCTTGGGCTGCTGTAACAAAATATTACAGACTGGATAGCTTACAAACAACAGTTCTGGGGGCTGGGAAGTCCAAGATCAAGGCGGCAGCATATTGAGTGTCTGGTGAGTCTGTTTCCTGGTTCACAGATGGAGGTCTTTCCTGCCACTAATTGTAGATGGCAGAAGGGGTGATAGAGCTCTCTGTGGTACCTTTTATAAGGGCACTAATCCTATTCATGAGGATCTACCCTCATGACCTAATCACCTCCTAATACCAATCACTTCGGGGGTTAGGACTTCAAATGAAGTTCAGGTACATAAACATTCAATCCATTGCACTTCCTTTTCCTTCTTATGGTGTCTTTTCCAGGTTTCAGTATTAAAATTTTGCTAGGTTTGGGTTAGTTATTAGACAAGATGTTCAACTTTTATGTGTTCTGAAATAGTTTGTGCTTAGGTATTTGATAGAAATTCCACCCAAATTGTCTACACAATGCTCTTTTTTTGAGTGGGCGGGGAGAAAGTTGATACATCTCAAACAAATTGTAATTTTTTTCTATCAAAAAGTGTGTGTATGTGTGTGTGAGTGCATATACCAGAGAGTAAAGAGAATATTTTAATGCATTATTACAAGCCAAATCATATGACAGTGAATAAATCTTACTATTAAAATATATTTCAGTACTCAATTGATTTTAATTGTATCTCTGATGAAGATAATGGATTTTAACATAAATGTGCAGATTTAAATTAATAAACCATGAATACTTGAATCACAACATGATTAGCATACATTTAACATGATAATCCTTACCTTAAATCATAAAATATTATTTGAAATAACAAGTAAGCATTAAAATAAACATTAAAAACAGAGGACAGTTTGTACATCAACTTCCAGCTTTAGGTAATTTAAAAGCTCCAGCCATTATTAAATGCTGCATGTTATCAGAAGGCCATATGGCAGGAGAGAGTGCAATCATTTTCCTGGACTCTTTTTCAGTAATTTTCTGAGATGAAAATGATAAAGAAAAAACCCAGAAACCAAGCCATGTGCCACATTTATCTAAAAAGCTTATGAAAATAAACCCTAAAAGTGAAAATTTTAATGGAAGAAAATTGATTTGATAATAAGCAAAGAATAGATTCAACATGTAACATGTGTCAATTTTAGCCCATCTTCCTAAAGGGTGCTATAAACATAATATTAGCACAAGTGATTCTGAGCAAAATATTCCAAAAGGTGATTTTGCCTGTAGGATTATTACATTTAGTAGAGCTTTGAAGTCTTTTCAAAGGCCATTGTTCTTGGCACTCAAAGATTGTATCTGGCCTTCAACATTTCTCGGCTCACTCCACATTTACAATAACACTCTCTGGATTATTTCTACACTTGACATGATTAAACCAAACAAATATAGCCTCTTCCAACATATTTAAAAGAAAATAGCAAAAAGATTCATGGTCATTCCACTAGGATTTTATATTCTAGCTGAAGAAAGATGGTAAATATACTAAAAAACAAACAAAATAGGCCAAGTAGGCTATAACACAGTATGTAACCAAATATGGATTGGGAGATTGTAAAGGTCAGGAAGAGTTCCTGGGAAGGAGAAGGGAGACTGCACAGAACGATATGCTATAAAAGATGAAGGAAAGTATAAATCTTGGATTGAAGAAGAAACAGAATTTCTCAGATAGAAACACGGTGGGAATAAGGTTCAGAAGAGGAAATAAATGTGGGAAGTTTGGAGTACTGAAGGAATCAACATGATCGGATGGGAAGGTCATTATAGTCAAGAAGTGGGAAAGACAGTGGGCAGTTTATCTGGGATCAGCTGATGGCCAATTTTGGTATCTCAAGTTGAGGCTCTAGAATGCAGTAAGACATCCTTTAAAGTCTTTTTTAAAAAATGACTGGAATTTATTTTAGTTAAAAGTATCACATATACAAAAGAGCATGTAGAACATATGAGTAGGTTAAAGAATAATAACAGGGCGCCTGGGTGGCTCAGTTGGTTGGGCGACTGCCTTCGGCTCAGGTCATGATCCTAGAGTCCCGGGATCGAGTCCCGCATCGGGCTCCCTGCTCGGCGGGGAGTCTGCTTCTCCCTCTGACCTTCCTCCCTCTCATGCTCTCTGTCTCTCATTCTCTCTCAAATAAATAAATAAAATCTTTAAAAAAAAAAAGAAAAGAATAATGACAAACAGCCATCGTACTTTCTATCCAAATGAAGAAAACTACCATTACCTTGGAAACTGCCTTGTGATCCCGTCTCCAGCTAGGTGAAGTATGTAGAAAAGGGTTTTGGTGAGATGAGTTCACTCATGTTTAGAGCATATAAAGGAAAACACAGAAAGTACAGAGACACTTGAGAAAGCAACAAGAACCCAGGGGGCCTTAAGCTAGGAAAGAAGCAGTGGGAAAACAGAAGAAAGGGACAACCTATGGAAGAATGGGAAGACAAATAGGACTCCACTTGTTTATTTTTGGAGTTGTTTTTATGTTTGGCTTGTTTTTGCATGGATGAAACAAAACAATGGCACCACTACTTAAAAAAAAAAAAGGAAAGAAAGGAAGGTTTGAAGGGAAAGCCCATGTTTTAGACCCATAGTTGAGAGAATGAAAGATTTAAGTGTAAAACCTACATCAGTCCAGTAGAGACTACACGAACCTTTGAGAAGAAGTAGAGCAAAGAGTTAAGATTTGAGGCTTGAGGGCTAAGAAATAACCAGGTGAAGGGGTTGTTAGAGGGCAGGGGGACCCAGGAGCTACTCTGTCACAGATGAGGGAGGAAGAAAGCCTTTGGAGAAGGGTGAATTGTGTGGCCTGAGAAAACACCTCCAGACTTTTTCACATCAGGTCAGTTAGAGACCTTTGCAAGAGGGAGTGAAGGGGCAGAGTGCAGCCTGCTGGAAACTGAGGAAGAAAAAAAAAAAGAGAGGAAAGCAGTTACGTAGGTACTTCTTTCCTCATTTAGAAAGCCAAAGGAATCTCCTGTTCCTTTAAGCTTCTCTTATCCACAGCAACTGGAATTATAAGGTAGCAGAGGTCCGCAGTGATGCCTTTAGGGTGACTGGAGCAAGAGCAAAATGTCCTTGGACTGTAGCCATATCATGATAATCCTGCTGAGGTGACCCATAACTAGCCCTCTGGCACCTTTAATAAGCCCAGGGCAGAGCTGAGACGTTCATCACCTCTTTCCTCCGAGCCTCTTTATGCCTTAAGAAGGAGAAACAAGAACAAATACATATTTCCTATTCAGTGTCAAAGCAGTTGGGCTTTCCTAAACTTCCCTGCACTTCCTCCTCACAAACTGCCTGCATCTACTGCAGAAGTTCTTGACCTTGGTTGTGCACTAGAATCACCTAGGAAGCTTTATATCTATGGAAAGTTCTGATCCTGAGCTCTAGAGAATCTGATTTAATTATTCTGGTTTGGACCATAGATATTCATTTTTTTTAAGCTCTCAAGAGTGAACAAGGTTGAAAATCACTGCCTAAGGCTGACCTCACTGATTTTCATGGGTCTCCATACGCTGATAATTAAAAAGGACTTAGAACCTAGCATCAGTTTATTATGTTTCAAGCTATTAAGGGACATATTTGAAGTAAGATGTGATCACCATCCATAATTTTGCTAAGGAGGGAAATAAAACAACATTGTATATAACAATTTTAAGAACATCAAAAGACATATGTGACTCTGAATTGTATGATGACAATCAGTGAGGCTAACACAGTAAAAAAAGTATGCCTGATGCTATGTTTCAAAGCATAGGAGTGAATATGCCAGTTTAACATAAGCCTAGTAAAATCAGAAACCTATGAGAAAGACAGTCTAACTGAAGTAAAATTCTTCAATCTTCCAAACATCCTTTTACCACTGATCAGTGTTTGCCTGTAGATTCAATAACTCTCCAAAGGCAATGCTGTGAACATCCGCCATAAGAACAAGGAGTGATGGGGAACAGGGGCCATATATATGTCATCCCTTGCCTGGCATCTCTACTTTCATTAGCTGCTAGGATAACCAAGGGAGAGAAGCTATGTGTTTCCTCTCTGTGGATTCTAAAATGTACACATAAGTTATTTTTTGGACTTGGCCAGTGTGGCATGAAAGATTACATAAGAGAGCAGAGAGTCTGTTCTCAAAGCTATGGTACCATCCTATTAAAAATGCCACTTATGGAGAGTTGATGGTCCATCCTGGACCCTGATGAAATGGATTCTAAACAGCAAGAAGCAGGTTTACTGAGTCTTCTTTTTGGATAAGAATCATTCACCTCTAACCCTGTAAGCTCATTTGGTATCTACTTTCTGTCTATTCCTTCATCAGAAATTCACATCTGAATTCAGCTTGCCCAGGGGACATCCATACCTAAAGAGGCAGACCCCCTTAAGGGGGGGAACCAAGGTGACCATTTCTGGACAACCACGGTACCTGGTCCATTCTCAAGGGGGAGTTACATTGTAATTAATTGGTCAGATTGCAAGAAACCATGTAGACTGAAGTCCTACAAATGGGTGGAACACTCAGAGGAATAAAGTCGGCTGGGGGTAAGGAAAGGTGTGGTCTCTTCAATCTTCCTTGCAGCCTAAGAGGTAGGAAGTAAGGCTAGCCTTTGATGGTGTTTTCTCTAATTGGCTATGGCACTCCACAGCTGAAGCAACTGCCCTCATCAACTTGACCTATATGTGGAGCTAGGATAGCCATTGCAGTAGAATATGACAGTTCTAAGTCATGGCTAAGAGTATACACTGGGGTCAAAGCGCTGGGCATACATAAGCCTTTGGCCTCCTCCTTTGGGGGGGGGAGTGCGGGGAGGGGGGTTGTGTGTGTGTGTGTGTCTCCCCATTAGATAACACTGTATTAAAGTCTGTCAAAGACATGCTCTGTGTATTCAATCCAAAAATCTAAATCCAAATCTCATGAAACGTTTTTCAACAATTACCACTAAGGTTTTTAGAGAAAAAGTTAAATTCTTGCTATTTAAAATGTGGTCCATGGACCTGAAGCATCAGTACCTGAGAGCTTCTTAGAAAGGCAATCTCAGACAACCACACCTCATACTCTACCCTCTAGAGGGTGGGAACCCTCTACCCTGCCAGACCCACTGAATCAGAATCTACATTTTAACAAGATACCCAGGATATTCAAATGCACATAATGAGATCTGAGACTTCTGAGCTGATGAGGTTTTGGACTTTGAGTTGATTCTATCATGACTTTGGGTGATCTTGGGATGTGGTCAGTGTATTTTGGATATGGGTTGGATGTGAATCTTTTCAGGCCAGAGGGAAGACTGATAGGCCGAACAGTCACTCCCTCCCCTCTTAAAGATGTCTACATCTAAATCCCCCAAACCAGTAAATATGTTATGACAAAGATAAATTAAGCTAGCAGTTGGAGTTAAGGCTGTTAATCAGCTGACTTTAGACAGGGAGATGATCTTGGATTATCTGGGTCAGAACAATGTAGTCACAGTGGTCCTTAAATGTGGAAGAGGGAAGCAGAGGAGTCAAAGGCAGAGTGATGCAAAATGAGGAGGATTCACTTGGTCATTGCTGGCTCTGAAGATGGTGGAGGGCCAAGGGCCAAGGAGTGTGGGCCTTGAGAACTGGGAAGGGCAAGGAAACATGTTCTCTTAGGCCAGTGAGACCCATTTGCATTTCTCACCTCCAGAACTAGAAGATAAATTTGTGCTGTCTGAATATAAATATTCAATATAAAAAATAAAATTTTTAAAGCAGCAAAAGAAAACTGAACAGGGAAGCACTGTTCCATTTGTTTCAGCTTCGCCCTGTAGTGTTCTATACCAGTATTTTGGGACAAATTTCCTGCTGCAAAGAAAGTATTACTGCTTCTTGTTTACCTGCTCCCTTTCATATTGTATATTCTCTTGCTTTCAAAACTGGGAGACTAATGCATTAAAAAAAAAAAAAATCCCCAAACTTTATTTAGCTACTGCCTCCAATTTTTTCTCACAGTAAAACTTCAAAGTTTTCTTATGTTCTTTCTGCTCCCTGACCCTTTGTCTTTTCAGGAGAATGAGAATAGGTGATGAATTTAAAAGCTTAAGAATAAAAAGGAAAAAGAGAAGAGAAACTGGTACCCTGGCAAATTTGTTCTGTTTCTGAGTAATCACAAGCTAATTGTATTTATATGTGTCCATTAAAGAGATGAGTAATATTTTCACACTGGGTGAAGGGAAAGGTGAATAAACTGTCTGTGTCACTGTTAACAGTGTCCACATGGGACCAACCCTGCCTCCCTCACGTCACCAGTCAATGTGTATTTGGAAAGTCATTATGACAGGCATTATTCTCCATTGTATTCTGAGTAATGTGAGCCATGCAGAGACTTCTATTATGTTGAAATTATTAGGCAGGCACTTAGATATGTCAAGCAATTACACACTTGAATATCTTTAAATTAAGTAAGGAAAAATATTATCTTTGAGAAATGTTTCTCTTTTGTCATAGCTATATTTTATTGTCCTTTGTGTAAAATCAGAACCTGCCCTCATGGATCATAGTTTCGATTCTGTGCTTTTTATTCAAATATGCAACATGGCACAATCTGTATTCAAGAATTCACATACTTAATGGTGAAATGCTTTTAGAAGGATCCGTAGAAGCCAAAAACACTAAGAGAATGCTGAGAAAATGAGCAGTTAAGCTTTTGAAATTGCTGAGTATAGATGTAATTCTCAATTATACTACCAATGACATTTGCCAGAGCAAAAAACTACACCGAACCTAAACAGAATGAACAAATGGAAAGTGGAAACTAGCAAAATGGCCATGGATCATTGTACATAATTTAATAGCCACTGAATCATAAAGTCTACATTACATGTCTGTGTGAGTATTCATGTAATTAAGGGTGTAGGTATGCAATTTGGCTTCTGGTTCTCTATCATACTAGTTCATATAGAAATGTAAATGTCAGATCTGGGACTATCAACAAGGTTTGGTAATTATTATGTACTTGTTTATTTAGCATCAGTTAAAGTGAGGATACTGAACTTTGCACACTGGTAGGAAAGAAGATATGTATTAGAAGAATTTCTTTTAACCTCTATCTCAAGGGCTTTTTCTAGTCCCTCCTAAGGACTGAAAGGGTTCAAGGTCTTGTTTAAATAATTTTACTTTCCCTTGTACATTTCAAGTGTTTTGTAAAATTAGCTCAAATCCTTCATGTAATCCATATTGGACCAATCTTCCTGAAATACCACTTTCACCAATATTCCTCGCTTGCTTAAAATTAAATGGCTTTGTCTCTCACTGCATTATTTATTCAAGAAACATCTGTTGAACAGCAACTGCATGGAATACACAGGGCTAGGAAGGGGACAGGCAAGGGGAGGTGGGGATGCTAAGAGAAAAAGTAAAATATGGCTGGGGTGCTTATGGAGATTATGGTCTAGTAGAAGAGATCAAATATATATAAACACTACGTAGCTGTAACAAGTACTGTAACACTGCAGGGGAAACTTCATGCAGAACTTGGGATCTCACCTGGATCTTGAAGGGTAAATGTAAACCTTAAGAGGCAAAGCTGGGAAAGAGGCTGGTATTCTCAGCAGAAGGAAATGCCCAAAAAAGCAAAGAACAGTTCAAGAAGGTCAGCTGTTCAGTTAGGTTGAATCACAGAACACCCAAAAAGCATGTACAGAAGTTTGCCAGGGAAAAGCCAAAAGGTGAGTCAGGGCTTGTATAGAAAGGGCTGGATGCTTAGAGAAATGGGATTCAGCAGATGATGAAATGGAAGGCACTGAGGACTTCAGGCCAGATTACGGTCAGGTTTTTGGAAGACTGACATGTAGAATGGTCATAGAGAGGATGGACTGCAGAGGGGCGAGGACACTAATTAGGAACAGCTACAGGGGTTCTGATGGTAAAAACAAAGGAGAGAAAAAGAAAGGCAAGTTATAAACTTGACAACAGATGCAATGAGATGTTATTGAGAAAAGTGTCAACTGAGCCCTTACAAACTGACCGGAAACCAAATGCTACCATCAAGGATAACAGATCACCAGCAGGAGGGGTGAGTTGAGCCAGAGGAGCAATGAGTTCTGTTCTGGATATGTTGAGCTAGGAGTGCCACTAGGATATCCAAGTGGAGATGTCGACCAAATGGTTAGAAATGTGCTTCAGGAGAGAGTTTCGGACAGAGACTGAGAGTGGAGAAGTCACCCACCCCACAAACAGTTCTTAAAGACACGGGAGTGACAAGGTTACCAACAGAAGGAGTAAAGAGGCCTAGTGGAGGTCTTTGGAGGGATGGAAGAGCTACAGTCAGAGAAGAGGCAGGAGTTCAATGGAAGCTAAGGGAGATGCGATGTCCAAACTGAAGGGTAATTAAACCAGATCAAACGCTGAACAGAGGACTACGGAGTAGAATATGGAGTGAGAAACAGTAATAACTAACATTTATTATGCATGTAGCATGTATCAGGCACTATGCTAAACATTATATGCATGATCTCACTCACACCTGACCCCAAACTGCAACAAGGTAGATCCTACTGTCATTGTCCATTAACAGATGACAAGATTAAAGTTTTCGGAGTTTAAGGAACTTGTCCAAGGACATAATGCTGGTTGGTACCGGCAGACCATGGATGTACCCAGGGCTCTATCAAACGCTAATGACCATTTTCTCACAGTTAACAAATTCCTTGTGTCTACATGTTCACACTCCTCAAAACCAGCCCTTAGGGCCCAGTTCCAAAACCATCATTTCCAGAAAGTCTTCCCGGACTCTCCAAATATCCTCTTTATAATGTTCACAGCCCTTACTCTTTAAGACAAAGAGGATCATTTAGTTCTATGTACTGTCCTTATATTATACATCAATAATTTAAGTGCACTGCTCTCCCCTCAATTAAGTAGCTGGAAGAGGTAAGGAAACATGTTCTTTTTAGGCCCCTGAGACCTATTTATCACATTTTACATTTCTTCTGTGCCCTACACTTGTCATTGAGAGGTGTGGTGTACCCAGTGAGGAAGTATTTGTTATAAATGAACCCATGTCCCCAGATGCTAAGAGAAATTAGAATTGGCTGAGGGTTAAGGGAGCAGAAATGTTCTCAGTTATATGGGTTTAACAGGATGATTCTAAGAGAGCAGAAGGACGTTCCCAGCCCGCTAAAAAGCCTGTGCAAGCTTGAATGGACGATGACGAGGAGGGAAAGACCCTGCTCACTGGGTGGGGCTATGCAGAACTATTCTGAGCTAAAAGCTCTGAAAATACACTTGGCTTCTCATGCAGTTATCACACCCCTGAGATTGTTAACAAATTAAGGCACACAATTTTTCCAGTGGACTCACAGTTTAAGCTTATTTTAGAAGACTTGATTTTCTGAATTCTGGAAGAATTTTTTTTTCCCCCTTTCAGGGAGTGTTCTACAAAAAGTATCTCTGAAACAAAGCTTTACTTTGATGGAGTCCTTCTTTAGAGTAAGATTTAGACAAACTCCAAAACAGAAGCCCCTCAAACGTCCTGGCTCATCACCATCCAGCAGCATTTCTCAGGCTACAGGCCCAAGGCGACTTCTCTCGCAATTTCCCACTCGAAGTGCAGAAGAGCAGCCCACTTGGCAGAAGCTTGACTGCCCTTGGGATTTGGGACACCTTATTTGAACCCAGAACATCTAACTTGATGACTGCTTGAAAGTATGCCCTTGCCCTGCTTTGAGTGCCTGTTTTCAGCTTGTTTAAATATGCTCCACAATGTCAGTCTAAATATATTTGAGAAAGTAAATGCCAAACAAAATGCGTTTAAAACCACTGTTCCTTTTATCATCTGCAATGGAACTTGACTCTGACAGAAATGATAGAGCACATCCAAACATCTAAAAAGTTTCATTTTGGTGAAAAAAGACCATAGCGATGAAGTTCTTTACAAATGAACTTTCTGCATACACCACAAGCTTATATGATTACATTTTTTCTGTAAGTTATCACCATTTATCTCTCTGAAATATTAAACTGAATGATGTTCTTAACTAAACAGAGTTTTTCATCATCTGCAAGGGAAAAAAAGTAAAGTACTCCTTTAATCTCACGGAAATGAATTAGGGATCACGATCTGTTACAAGGGGAGCATTTAATTCAACTTTGGCTTCATCTTGTTCAAGATACTTTCAGCGAACTGAACCAAAAATGTAGATGGTTAAAATTCCCAATCCTGTCATAAACACTGTGACATATTTTCCAGTAAAGGTGATAAATTTTTGGAGGCAAACAGCATCTTTTGTGGATCTTTCATACTTAAGAAAGATGAATAGTTATAATTCACAGAATGAGCAAAGATGTATCTTTATCCTCACTCTTTGTGTGTGTGTTAAGTCTTTTCTATGCAATACTGGACCAGCTAACTATAACTCAAATTTCAGATGTTTATGCTTAGAAAAAAAAATTCTATTTTGGACTGTATAGCTCTCATCAGCATTTAGTTTTAGAAATAGAAACTTTTTAAACTCAGAATTTCTAACAGTAAGACAGATTCTCATTTTGATGATGACAGCTGATTTAGGGAAAATGTTTATTTCCATTTAAAGTCTTCAAAGACACACACATAATAACTTTCCATAGTAGTCGTATTATAAGGGGGAAGACATGATGCAGTTTTGGATTTGGTTTGCACAATACTTACAAAGGGCTTGCTACTTTCTTTAACAGTTTGGGATACAGAGCTCCTGTCCCACCAAGAGCTCAAAACCTCTTCCCTTCACCCTCTTCCTCGTAATTGGAATCCTTTTCGGTTCTTCCTTGTTTGAGTGGAGAGTGTGCTCCATAATTCAGCCGGTGACCAACTTGCTTGATGTATCTGACTCTGACCAGATGCGCTGGGAAGCACCAGGAGTCTCATACTAAGTCTCTGGGTGGAGGCATTTAGGGGAATGATTACAGAGTGTTGTCAGTGGGAGAGATTTGGGGGCTTTAAGCTGGTGCTCCGCCATTGGCATATTACCTAGATACCCGTGTTAATCCACTGTGACAACTGTGTTCTTCAGTCTTCCTCTCCATACTCAGGGTGCTCAAGTCCCCCGTTCTGACGGCTGAATCTTTTCCTCATAATCTGTGCTGGGATCCACGCCTAGGTATGCCCTCTGTATCTGTTACCTCATCTGTTACTTTGCCAGTTTTTATCCCAGAGGTTCAGCCACAGATACGAACTCAGGGGCTGTCATTATCTGACAGATGTTCTGGATTCCCCGTCAAGGGCTTTGTCTATAGGCCATGTAACTCTATTTGCCAATTATCAGCTGTGTGATCTTGGCCAAATTCCTAAACCTCTCTAAGCTTCAGTTTTTCCATCTGTAAACTGGGAATGATAATCACATTGCTTATTGCTTATTTTGCTTAACAAAATATTTTGAAGATTCCTTGTAATGTGATTAAGTTAATATTTGGCACTCTGTTAAATATTCAAGAAGGAAATCTATTATCATTACCATTCTTTCTACCTCAGGTTAGATAGGGCTGATGCTGACCACAGTGAAGAACTTACCACCAGCTGACTATTAACGACATGTCACAGTTCTGTTGTCAGAGCCTTCTCTGGCCCAGTTCCTAAAGCTTAGTCTGTTCTACTTTATCCTTAAACATCATAACCTTGAGCACCTGCTCCCTGCCTCAAGTTCTGTGATCTGCTAGCTCAAGGCCTCCTGAGGCAGAGGTCATGCCCAGTCAGCCACCCCTAATCTTTGCGCATTCCCTAGAGGCCTGGTCGCCATCTGCAACATATTTCTTTCCATAATATGGGCTCTAAAAAATACATATCAGAGCTGAAAAATTTTTGCGTATCTTTAAAAAACAGACTTTAATCTCTTAAGGAGAAGTAAAGTACGTGAAGTTATTTTACTAGCTGTACAAAAAGCCCAGCTGAAATTGTGTGTCTTCAGATTTTTGATGGAAGGAGAAACTGGCTGGGATTAGGGATGGAGAAGAGAGAAGAAGGGGAAAGGGTTTAATTATGGGTACACTTAACTCTTCAGGCAGCTCTACAACGACCTATCACCAGGGACTGAAAAAGTTCTGCTAACTTCCTCAAGGTCAGCGGCATGAGACCCTGAGCTCCTCTAAGACTCCGGCACAGGTTGCTGCACGTAGAGCCATGTGGGAAGGGGGCCCTGACTGTGCGCAGTCTTTGCTTGGGGTGGAGACGCTCGCTTCGGTTAGCACATCCACTCTGACATACTACTTAGCGCTCCACAGATATATAACCACCCCTCATCGTTAACTATGTTTTTGTGCCATTTGTCTCCTCATCAGTTTCCCTGTTACTTCCTATCTACTTAGTGAGTCTAAGGTTAAAATCAATCATATCTGGCACAATTCACCCACACCTAGTGCTCAATATCTGTCACTGAAATTAGTAGAGGGACACATAAACATGCCCTCAGAAGCATGTGCATTTGTATATCCATTTGCTACATTCGAACCTACTTCATATCCCTACCTGACTTCACTACTTCAATACTTGAATTAGTTTCCTACTGCTGCCATACCACAAACTGAGTGGTTTAAAACAACACACCTTTGTTATCTCACACTTCTGGGAGTCAGAAGTCTAAAAGGGGTCCTCAGGGGGCTGAAATCAAGGTGTCAGCAGGCTACATATCTGCCGGGGTCCACAGGGGAGAACTGGTCTCGTCTCTGCAGCTTCTAGAGGTGGCAGGCATTCCTTGCCTCCGGGCCCCTTCATTCCTCCATATGCAAAGCCAGAAATGTCAGGCCAAGTTCTTTTCATGCTGCCATCTCTCTGGTTCTCTCTCTCGTTTCTCTCCTCTACACGTCAGGACTCTTTTGATTATAGTGGGCTCACAGGGATAATCTCCTTATTTTAAAGTCAGCTGATTAGCAACTTTAATTCCATCTGCAACCTTAATTCTCCTTTGCCATGCAGCTAACATCTTCCCAGGTGCTAGGGCTCAGGACATGGGCATCTTAGGTGGGGCACTATTCTGCCCACCACATAACCTTATGATTTAGGTGGAGGCAGAGGTTTCTCCTGGTATGGGTTTAGGAAAATGAAATAAGAACAATTAAATCACTTGCCTGTGGCACAGTTATAAGCCGTGGCAAAGCCAGAACTAAAACCTAGTTATACCTACGTCCAGTGTCCTGACCGCAGACTCCTTGTTCTTTAAACTTTGAAATACAGGCTCCCCTTCTCACTTTCTGAATGAAGTCATCTACTCTCCTGGTTTAATTATCCTATGGATGTTTATATCCCCAAGTCTTTCCCTAGTCCCAACATCTGGTAATGCATATAAAAGCTCATGACAGATATTGGGACTAGGGATTGGCTTGGGGAATATGTTCAGTTCATGGGAGCCTCAGATGTAACTTATTCTAAAACAAATTCATCAACTTCTCCTCAAAACCTGTTTTTCCTCCTAAGGTTCTTAATTTGGTCAAATTGCCCATATCCAAAGCATGGATGCCTTCATCCTCTCTTCTGTCTCCAAATACCCAATAATTCACTCTTATTCTTCTCACAGGCTTTCTACTTCTTTCCATTTCTATTGCTGTGACGGAAGCCACCATTACTTCTTAACTACATTTCTGCTTCAGCACCCCTTCTTTCCGGCTTCACTCTTGCCTCCTTGCTCAATCTATTCTCAGTGTCATGGCAAGAGAGTCAAAACCACTGCTTGTGGGGTGCCTGGGTGGCTCAGTCGTTAAGCAGCTGCCTTTGGCTCAGGTCATGGTCCCAGGGTCCTGGGATCGAGCCCTGCATCGGGCTCCCTGCTCGGCTGGAAGCCTGCTTCTCCCGCTCCCCCTGCTTGTGTTCCTGCTCTCGCTGTCTCTCTCTGGCAAATAAATAAATAAAATCTTAAAAAACAAAACAAAACAAAAAACACTGCTTGTAGGAATAATGACATGACTATAATCCTTAGATCTGTTTCTCTGCTTGAACTTGAACTCCTAACCTTGGGACCCCACTCCAACATCACTGAAATGCTTTCATTTTGTAACAGGCACACACACTCTCCTGGACTTTGAGTTCCTGATTTCCTCAGAATGCTCCCCATTCCTACCCTCTCATCTGACTGAGTCTGACCATCTTTCAGTTTTCAGCATAAACTTCATTTGTCTGCCCTTGACTTCCCTTTTCCCCTCAGTATGGGTAGACACCTTTACGACCTGTTTGTCTTTACCGTGGTCCTGTATGAAAACTGTCTAGTGATTTGTTTACTCTCCAACAGGGCTCTAAGTCCCGTAATGGCAGTTGCATGGCTATTCTGAGCACCATTTTATCCTCATGTTGGCACAGTGCCTGGCACATAGTAGATGCTCAAGACACTGTTGTAACATGAAGAAATGGCAGGTTTAATTATATTAAAGATCAAACTTAAATGGAGTTGAGAAGCAGCCCAATTCTTTTCACTAAAATTCTACTGGGATCTTCTATACAGGTGCCGGATTATACCTACACAAAATGAGTAAGTCTTGGGGATGGTGAAGCACAGGTATTTTTAAAAAGTTCCCCCATGTGATTTTAATAAGGAGCCAAAATTTAAAACCACTGATGTGATCTTTAAAATTACTGCCATGAGAATAAGGGCTTTCTGAGAGCATATGGTCCACACAGATCTAAACAGCTTGAGGCCCACACTGCCCAGCAGAGGTTGCCAAACAACAGCAACAACAGAACAGTTTTATTCTGTTGAGACAACATCTCATCCTGGGGCTGTACTTCGAGGGGTAGAATTAGTTGGATTAGCAGTGTACAAAGGGTTAAATATGGTTGTCGATCACTTCTTCAGCATTTAATATTTATAAAGTTAAAACAAAGATTCCCTCAATTTGTCACCACTATGTCACAAAAAAAAGGGATATATTTCCATCAAACTTTGAAGGTATATTTAGAGTGCTCCACGCTAGCATACAGCTATGGGAGCTTTAAAAAAGAGTTTTCCCCATCTCCCTGCATACCTTAATGAAGAGGCAGCCTTCCTCCGGGGCTTTTCAAAATATGTACATATGATTCTAGGTAGGTGCTCCACCAGAATAAGCAGCATAATCAACTTTCAGGGCGGTATACAAATGCAATATTTTAAATGTGAAACTTAACCCACACAGCCAAGCACTGAGGAAACTTAAATCTTCCCATGAGGGCACTATGTGCTTGAGATAATTAATTTGTAAGTCAGCCTCCTTATGATAATCATGGTCATCATTTTATGTATGTAAAAATGTCTTTAAACAAACTTCACAACAGAATTCTCACTCATTTTTTAAAAATTCTGCTCAAAAGAAAATAGTGTTCCAATACCCTTTGGTCCAAATGTACCTGTTGGATGATTCAATTCTTGCTTTACATCCTTCCGTGTGCACAGTGCCCTAGAGTTTCAGATTGTCTTAGCACTTGACCTCGTTTGGATTTTGAAAACAGGAGAGCACTACGACTTAAGGACGGGTTTTAATAAAGGAGAACCACAGAATGACTGTTCTTGGGGTAGTTTTTAGGAAAAGGATTATTTTTATTTACATGGAGGAAAATTTGCAAAATTTGATGGCCACCAGAAAAAGGGACTTAAAATGTTTTGGAAGAGGAGACAAATAGAATATTTTCCTTTAGCAATTAGTTTAGTTTGAATGTAATTACTGGAATCATTATTGCACTCAAAGTTTAAAAAAATTTTTTTTATAAGAATGACAGTGGCCTGATTTAACACTTATTCACCATCCTCAACTTCCCCTAATTCAGATTACTCTGAATGCTACTATACAAACACTTGATTCACCCACCCTTCCCTTTCAAGAAATTGTCATCATGTCCTCATAGGGAGCCTGATAAAATATAAGATTTTTATGACTCCGGAAGTTATCAGAGATACAAGTTTGCCAAATAATTACAGTAGTTTTCTCTACATTGGCTAATATTGATTCATTCTACAGTGACTAAATTGTACATGACAACAAATATCCTCATATAAAGAAGTGTAGGCCAAATGTAATAAGGCAATTATTACATGGCCCTGCTATTTCTCAAACTATTGCTCAGTAATACATTGCACATGATATATTTTGAAATCTTCTGTTATTTGGCAATGAACTTGTGCATTTTTTCAATGAAATTACAAACATCTGTCTTATATTTAGAAACAATGTCTGGAAAGCATTTGAGTTAAACAAGCAGTGTAGTTCTGGTGCCCTTACTAATTGGTTAAACTCTAAAGATGTTGTACTCATGTTGTCACTGTTGAATGCTGATAGTCAGAAAATACCTCTTCTAAGAAATTGGGAGCTTCCAGTCGTTTGTATTCTACAGCCCATCAAGATCGAATTTTGGGGCGCCTGGGTGGCTCAGTCGTTAAGCGTCTGCCTTCGGCTCAGGTCATGATCCCAGGGTCCTGGGATCGAGTCCCACATCGGGCTCCCTGCTCAGCAGGAAGCCTGCTTCTCCCTCTCCCACTCCCCCTGCTTGTGTTCCTGCTCTCGCTATCTCTCTCTCTGTCAAATAAATAAATAAAAATCTTAAAAAAAAAAAAAAAAAAAAAGATCGAATTTTGAAGGCCAGGAGTTGTTGAAGATGCAGTTAAATCTGATACTTTGTGCTGCAAATTTGGGTCAGATCATTTCATTTATTTACTCACAGTTGTAGCAAATATATAGTTTCCATATTATAACTAATACCAATTCTGGGAAATCCAGAAATCCATGCAAGAAAATAGCAATGTGTGATAACCTTATGTCAACGTAACTGGGTCATGGGGTGCCCACATATTTGGTTAAACATCATTGCTGGGTATGTCTGTGAGGGGATTTCTAGAGGAGATTAGCATTTGACCTAGGAGACTGGGTAAAGCAAACTGGCTTCCCCAGTGTGGGTGGGCATCATCCAATTCATCGAGGACCTGAATAGAACAAAAACGTAGATGAAAGGAGAATTCACCCTGCCTGATGGTTGAGTTAGGACATTGGTCTTCTGCTCTCAGACTGGGACTAACAACACTGGCACTCCTAATTTTCAGGAACTGAGACTTGGATCACAATTTACACCATCAGCTCTCTGGTTTTCAGGCCTTTGGACTTGGACTAGAACTTACACCATCAGTTTTCCTGGTTCTCAACACTTCAGACTTGGACTAGAACTACACCACTGGCTTTTCTGGTTTTCCAGCTTATAAAATGGCACATCACGAGACTTCTCAGCCTCCAAAATCATGTGATCATATATATCATATATCTAAAGACAGTTACTATAATAACACATAATAATAATGTATATATAAAAGGAGATTTATTACTTATTATGGGGAATACTATATATATAATACAGGATTATAACTATAATAATTATAATATAGCAATTATAATATGATTACAAAGAGGAGATTATAAGAAGATATATATAATACTGTAGTATATGCATTATATATAAGGATGCTACAGTTGACCCTTGAACATGGGTTTGAACTATGTGGGTCCACTTATACACAGAGTTTTGACAGTACAGTACTCTAAATGTATATTCTCTTCCTTATGATTTTCTTTGTAACATTTTCTTTTCTCTAGCTTACTTTATTGTAAGAATATAGTATATAATACATACAACATACAAAATACGTGTTACCTGACTATTAATGTTATCAGTGAGGATTCCGGTCACCAGTAGGCTATTGGTAGTTAAGTTTGAAGAGTCAAAAGTTATATATGAATTTTTGACTGCACAGGGAGTTGGGACCCCTAACCTTTGTATTATTCAAGAGCCAACTTTATATTATAAGGATTATTAGATAGAAAAAATTTAAACACTGTGGCTAGGAACTCATAGAGAAGGTACCATTGAGTGAGAGTGGAGGAAATGACTAAATGAACTGCATGGATATCTGAGTCAAGAGCATTCAAGGCAGACAGCACAGCACGTACAAAGACCCAGAAGTGGGAATGGACTTGGTATGTTCAAGGAACAGGCTAAGAATTCAATTAGATCATCTAACTGCTATATTTTGAATAAACTGTGTAGGGGCAAGGACAGAAGCAGGTGAGAGATGATATCTTGAACTGGGGCAGGCACGGTAGAGAAAGGGTAAAGTGATCAGCCTCTGGATGTACGTTGAAGGCAGAGTAGATATGATTTAATAACTGAGCAGATGTAAAGTATGAAAGAGAGAAAGCAAGGATGGCTCTATGAATCTATAGCCTGAGCAACAGAAAGCATGGAATTGCCTTTCACCATGAAGGGAAGAGTACGGGAGCAGCCAGTCTAGGGGAAACAAAGAGGAGTCCAGCTTTGGAGATGTTGCCTTTGTAAAATTTATAAGACATTCCAAACAGAGATGCTGAGTAGGCAGCTGGATATGAGAGTCTAGAGTTCAGGGGACACATCTTCAAACTATAAGAATTTAGAGCGAATCATTAGGGTAGTATCAGAAAAGAGGGGGATTGCCAGCCAGTGGAAACTGGTGCATGTTATCCTAGACTTAAAAAAAAAAAAAAAAGAGGAGCACCTGGGTCGCTCAGCTGGTTAAGTGTCTGCCTTTGGCTCAGGTCGTAATCCTGAGGTCCTGGGATTGAGTTCCGCATGGGGCCTCTTGCTCAGCGGGGAGTCTGTTTCTCCCTCTCACCCCCACACCCCGCCCTGCACTCATGCTCTCTCGCACACACATGCTCTCTATTTCACTCTCAAATAAATCAATAAATAAAATCTTTAAAAAGAGAGAGAGAGAAGAAAGCAGAAAAATGATAGTCCAGTGAACTTAAAATATAAATTTCATATTGGATTAGTAGACAAGTTGAGATCACTGAGGGAAAAAAAAAGTACTGAATAGTTGATTGATTTGAGCCAAATAAAGTCACTTTGTCTTAGGAATTGGTCTTTTATAAAGGTTCATTTTGGTATTTACTCAAAGATGAGGGAATTACTACAGCATAGAGACTCTTATTTTCTACAAAGCATGTGTCAGAGTTGCTCAGGTTAGTCCAATAAATTAAAAAAAATCAAAACAAAAAAACCCCCATGAGCTGAACATTAAGCATACAAATTACAAATTAATGGATTCATGTCCATCACCAGGAAAGCATCTAGTGATACTCCACAGAGCCACGTACTTGCCTATGTATGTGCATATGTATAGGTTTTTGGGGGGTTTTCTTTTTATCAAATAATTATTTCGGATAAAGACACAAGAGACTTGGTTATAAAACTTGAAGTATACAAAAAGCTAGGAAAGGCCAGCTGTTTATAAGACATGAAAACCAAGTTTCCCAAATTTTGGAAAAGAATCTGGATAACAGACTAAAGCTGATTTCCTTTGTTTCACATCTTCTACCACTTTCATACTTTTATTTTTTTTAATTATTTATTTGAGAGAGAAAGAGAGAGATGGATCAAGCATGAGTGTGTGGGATCAAGCAGAGGGAGAGGGAGAGAATCTTAAGCAGACTCCATGCTGAGCCCGATTCAGGGTTTGATCTCACGACCCTGAGATTATGACCCGAGCCAAAATCAAGAGTCAGACCCTTAACTGACTGAGCCACCCAAGCACCCCCATACTTTTAAATGAAGACTGTTAATGGTTATGAGGATTCTTTTGGGGGTGATGACAATTTTTTTTTAAAGATTTTATTTATCTGAGAGAGAGCAAGAGCAAGAAAGCAAGCTTGAGAGAGGGGAAGTAGGGGCAGAGCGAGAAGGAGAAGCAGACTCCCACTGAGCAGGGAGCCCGATGTCGGGGCTCAATCCCAGGACCCTGGGATCATGGCTTGAGCTGAAGGCAGATGCTTAACCAACTGAGCTACCCAGGTGCCCCAACAATTTCTAAAATTAGATGATGATGGCTACACAATGCTGTGACTATACTGAAAACCAATGAACTATAAATCTTAAATGACTGATTTTTATGATCTATGGATTTTATGCCAATAAAGATAATTTTTAAATGTTTATAAGACCTGGTAGAAAGTAAACAAAATTGAACAAAATGAGCCACTTTATGTTACTTAAACATATTCTCTACTTGAAACATGCAGCCATTTCAATTTTTGGTTTTCTGTCACTGGCTACAGACACAGGTCCTACTAAATATTTCTAAATTATTAGGGACACCTGGCAATCGCAAAGATAAGTAGTGACTAATAATGCGGCCTCAGCGACAGGAAGACCATGAAGAGTGGCAGTGACTGCAGTGAACAACAGTGCTGAAATTCCATCGTTCCATCAGCAGGGAAGCTCCCTATGCTGGGCGGGGGGCCTGTCGTGGAATGCTGAGCCTGAGTGCTGGTTCCTCTGAAATTTCAAGACAACCCTGAAGTCCAGAGTTTATGTCAAATCTCCATATTTTTAAATGTCTGCTCTAATTTTCCAGAAAAAAAAAACAAAACAGCATTTTGGGGCTCATTAAGCATCAGCCTTCAGCTCAGGTCACGATCCCAGGGTCCTGGGATCGAGCTCCACAACGGGCTCTCCACTCAACGGGGCGTGGGCTTCTCCATCTCCCGCTCCCCCTACTTGGGTTCCCTCTCTCACTGTCTCTCTGTCAAATAAATAAAATCTTCAAAAAAAAAAAAAAAAGAGTTAAAAAAAAAACCCCACCATTTTGTTGACTCTCAACGCACATCTGCAGGTTGTATCTGACCTACGCACTGCTGGTTTGTCGCTACATTTTGACACACACGAAGAAAAAAAATCCCATACCGGTATTTAAGTCCACTCCTACTCTGACAGGACAGTTTAAAATCTCAGGAGTAGGAGCTGAAACACACAGCTGCATATTTTGAGAAGTGTTCTTAACACTTACAACTCAAACGGCAAATGATAACACCAACACAACTCCTGGCGTTTCTATTGCCTAAGTGAGTGTATGTACACAAGATTAGACATTTAATAAAAAGTTAAAACTTCATCTGAATTACTATCCTCTAAAATAAGGACGGTCTGTATCATGTATGCAGATCTTTTAGTAACATTTTAAATTTCATGAAGCCGTTTTAGGGCAGCCGCTGATTTACAGTATGTTATCCTGTTGCAAACATCTTTTCTATTAAAATGTATGCGTAAAACAAGTTTGGGGGAATAATGTTTTAATATAAAATTGTGTTTCATGAATTGGACTGAAGAAATTTTAGGTAATCACACTTCACTTCTTTTTCATTTTTTTTGACATGATTGTGCCTGAATTTCTCCAGCAATTTCAGCAAATGTATTTTTAACCTTAACAAACAGTAAGCTTTAATGTATTCCTGTTTGACATAATGAAATTGTATAACTCCCACAGCTTTCTACTTTTTTGATATTATATAAGAACCCTGTAATTTTATATGCCAGAGAAGACAGAGCACCTGAGAATAAATGTCTATTCAAACTTGCAAAGCAGTATCTAAAGATGTGCTAGGCATTTCTAAAGTAACCCGAGGTCAAAATTCACATGAAAACAAGAGATGCTCAAAAACTTTACTGAAATATGTCTTTCTGATTACATCTTATAGTTCTAATTTTTCTAAAAACTGTTACCACTAGTCATATGAGATCTGGCAAAGTGTCAATATTTGGAGCATGAACCTGGTGTTTCCTCACTACAAAGATTTGGATATTTGAAACTAAGTTTTAGAAAAATTGAAAAATGACATTTGAAACATAAATACATGTTTCTAGTGACTGTTACCTGGATCATGAGATACTATGTAAAACTTATAAAATTCCTAAAACTATGAGAAGTAGATGTGGTCCTCTAGGATGCCATTTTTCAATGAAGACAACAAGTAACAAGCGCACTGGTGTTATTTATAAGGTAAGCTATTTATAGTTTTGAAATTTCATGAAGTAAGCCTTAATCGAGTTCTGTCAAACTTGACAGGGAAGGAATGAGATATTAAATAATGGCCTATTAAGGAAAAATCCTAGATGGTAGATATCCTTTGACCTCCTAAATTAATTTCTGCCATTCCATGTTATCACTGAAATTTAAATGCCGCAGAATATTCTATCCTTTCTGATTCCTTTCTGGTTCTCTAATAATAAAAGGCACTTATAGCAGATTTCTAATGTGTTCCTAATAACCTTGTAAGAGTATTTTTATTAAATGCGAGAGCATTTCTAAAGAACTGAGAGCTAGAAGGAGAACTGCCTGGTCACGAGTTTGCTTTTTAAAATTTTTGAAAGGAACTACCAAGTTGGCCATCGAAAGAACTTTACCAATTTGCTTTTCAACTTACAGTAGTGAGGCTGCACATTTCCCTGTACCCTCATCAGTACTGGATCTTGCCCAGGGTTTTTATTTTTGACAATCTGCTAGGTGAAAACTCTATCCTATCAATTTGCATTTCTTAGATTACAAATGAGGTTGACCATCTTTTCAAAATTTTTATTAATAGTCTCCCATTTGTCTTCACATATTTTTAGTTCTTCTTTTGTAAACTAACTGTCCAGACCTTTGCACATTTTCCCTTTAATTTCATTTGTTTGCATTTCTGGAGCAGAAGCAGACTCCCTGCTGAGCAAGGAGCCCGAGATGTGGGGCTTGATCCCAGGACCCTGGGATCATGACCTGAGCCGAAGGCAGCCGCTTAACCGACTGAGCCACCCTGGCACCCCTAGAATTTATTTTCTCAGTGGATATCCAATTGTTCCAACATCACATGGCATAATGCATTCTTTTTTTCTATTGATTCAAAATGAAACTAAATGTTCATATACAAATATGTCTCTTTCTTGACTATATTTTACTACTGAGCTGCCTATCTCTCAGTCAAAACCACACTGTTTTAATTTTGTAGATGTATAGGATGTTTTGATATCTGGAAGGTTAAGTGCCCCTCTATTATTCTTTTCAAAGGTTTTTTTAAAAGAAATTTTGCTGTGAAAATTTCAAACCTGGAAAAACAATAGTACAGTGAGCTCCCATTCCCAAACCAGATTCAAAAATTATCAAAATTTTGCCTTATTTGCTTCACCTATCCCTTTTAATTCTTTTTTCCCTTGCTGAAGTATTTGAGAGCAGATTCCATCCACATATTTTGTCATTATACCCCTACATATTTCAGAATGCACTTATTCAAATAAAAGACATTTTCAGATGTAATCACAAATTCCATAATAACATCTATTGAAACTAACAAAAGACTTTCTTTCTTGATAATTTCTGCTCCATAAACAAATGTCTCCAATAGTTTTCAAAACTTCTTTTTATGATTGATTTGTGAGAATAAGGTCCTAACAAGTTCAATACATCACATCTGGTTGTTATATCTCTTAAATCTCTCTTGGTCCAGGGCAATCCCCCATCCTTTTTCTGTCCTTTTTTCCCCTTTCCTTCCTCCTGCCCTCTCTCCCTTCCTTCCTTCTTTCAATACCACTGACATGTCGAAGAAGCCTAATCACTTCTATTCCTTGTTTTATCATTTACCTTGTTCCTCTTTCTCCCATTAAAAAAAAAAGTTAGCTCTGGAGCCTTGCCTGGATTCAGGTTCAACTTTTTGGCAAGAACATTTTAAGTTCATATGATAGTTACTTTTATGTGTAAACTTGGCTAAGCCACAGTACCCAGATATTTGGTCAAACAGTATTCTAAATATTTCTGTAAAAGCATTCATAAATTGAGATTAATATTAAAATCAGTAGATTCTGAGTAAAGCAGATTACCCTCCATCATGTGGGTGGGTCTCATCTAATCAGTTGGAGGTCTTAACAGGAAAAAAAAACTGACATTCCCTGAGGAAGAGGGAATTCTGCCAGCAGACTGCCTTTGGACTTAAGGTGAAACATCAAACTTCCCTGTATGTCCAGTTTGCTGGACTAACCTGCAGGTTTTGGATTTGCCAGTATCCACAAGCACATGAGCCAATTCCTTAAAATCTCTCTCTCTCTCTACACACACACACACACACACACACACACACGACCTCTCTATTGGTTTGGTTTCTCTGAAGAACCCTATCTAATGCAACTCAGTACTGTGTACTTCATTTTACATAACATCTGGAGGTCTATGATATCTGGTTGACCCACTTTAGTAATGCTCACTGATGAGTAGATTCTGGTGATAACAGCATGATTTTTCCATTCTGAAGTTCCCCACCAAAATTTCATTTAATGCAGAGGCTCTCAAAGTGTGGTTCTCAGACCACCAGCATTAACATTACCTGAAAACTTATCAGAAATGCATATTCGTGGCTACACCTAAACATACTGAATTGGAAACTCTGGGGATGAAGCCCAACAATCTGTTTTTAACAAGTTTCCCAGGAGATTCTGATGCTCACTAAAATTTGAGAATCAAATCAAATTTTAGTTCATCCACTGATGAACATTATCTGAAACAATTTCATTAGAGACCGCAAAACAGTGATTTTCTAATTCTATTATTCATTCCATATTGTTAGTTGGGATAATTCTTTTTTTTTTTTTTTAAAGATTTTATTTATTTATTTGAGAGACAGAGAATGAGAGAGAGAGAGAACACATGAGAGGGGGGAGGGTCAGAGGGAGAAGCAGGCTCCCTGCCGAGCAGGGAGCCCGATGCGGGACTCGATCCAGGGACTCCAGGATCATGACCTGAGCCGAAAGCAGTCGCTTAACCAACTGAGCCACCCAGGCGCCCAGTTGGGATAATTCTATAAAGCATATCTCTTCCTCATAAACTGGTGCTATTGGGTTTTCCTGAAATACAGTTAGTACAGAAAAGGCAAGATAAACTCTTAATTTTTTCCCTTTTACTTGCTATTATTTTCAAAATGAGTTGGTGCCCTAATTATTTCCAATATAAGTATTTTTCTTCTTTTTCACTCTTTGTCTTACATATCATGAGCTCACAAATTTTTATATATATCCAATATGTTTCCATCAATTGAACTTATTTTTCTTTTGGATGCTTAAATTGCACCGTATTTACTCAATGGGAAACTCTTCATGTTGGTTCCTACATCCCTTCAACAAGAGTTATTAATCCTCTTTTTGTTGCTGTTTTTCTAGTTTCACTGAGAAGTAACTGGCACGCATCACTGTATAAGTTTAAGGCATACAGCATGATAATCTGATTCACACATATTGCGAAATGCTTGCCACAATAGGTTCAGCTAATATTTATCTTCTCATACAGATACAACAAGAAGAAAAGAAAACACTTGGAAAGTGAAGGAAAAAGGAAAAAAAATTCTCCTTGTAATGAAGACTCATACATTTACTCTTTAACAACTTTCCTGTATAGTGTTAGCTGCCATCATCATGTTGTATATTACATCCCTAGTACTTATTTATCTTATAACTGGAAGTTTATACCTTCTGAACACCTTCCTCCAGTTTCCCCTCCCTCTACCCTGCACCTCTGATAACCACAAGTCTGATATTTTTTTCCATGAATTTGTTTCTTTGTTTAGAGTCCACATATAAGTGAGATCATACAGTATTTGTCTTTCTCCATCTGACTTATTTCACTTAACATGATGCCTTCAAGGTCCACCCATGTTATTGCAAATGGCAGGATTTCCTTGTGTTTTTTTTTTTTTAAGATTTTATTTATTTATTTGACAGAGAGAGACACAGCAAGAGAGGGAACGTAAATAGGGGGAGTGGGAGAGGGAGAAGCAGGCTTCCCGCGGAGCAGGGAGCCTGATGCGGAGCTCAATCCCAGGACCCCAGGACCATGACCTGTGAGCCGAAGGCAGATGCTTAATGACTGAGCCACCCAGGCACCCCTTTCTTGTGTTTTTTTTTTTTTTAATGGCTGGGTAATATTCCACTATTATATATATACATATATATAACACAACTTCTTCATCTATTCATCCATCAGTGGACCTTAGGTTGTTTCCATGTTTTGGCTATTGTAAATAAAGATGTTACGAACAAGGTGGTATAGATATCTTTTTGAGTTAAGTGTTTTCATTTTCTTTAGATATGTCCCTCTGAAATTCCTTTATAACTGCTTTTGCTGTACCCCATAAGTTCTGGTATGTTGTGTTTCCATTTTTGGTGGGTTTTTTTGGAAAATTTATTTCCCCTTTAATTTCTTCTTTGATCCATTGGTTGTTTAGAAGAGAATTGTTTAATTTCCGTGTGTTCATGAATTTTTCCAGTTTTCCTCTTGTTATTGATTTCTCGTTTCATGCCATTACGGTCAGAGAAGATAGTTGGTATAATTTCAATCTTGAATTTGCTAAGACTTGTTTGTGGCCTAACAGATGGTCCAACCTAGAAAATGTTTCATGTGAGCTTGAGAACAATGTGTATTCTGCTGTTGTTGGATAGATGTTCTGTATGTGTCTTTTGTCCATTTGGTCTATTGTACTGTTCAAATATGTTGTTTCCTTATTGATTCTCTGTCTGGATGATGTATCCACACAGTAGGCTATTAAAGTCCTCATCTATTATCATATTATTGTTTATTTCTCCTTTTAGCTCTGTTAGTTTTTGCTTTATACATTTAAGTGTTGAATGCTGGGCACATAAATATGTACAATTGTTATACCTTCTTTACGTATCAACCTTTTTATCACTATATAACGTCCTTCTTTGTCTCTGAATATAGTCTTTGTTTTAAAGCTACATAGAGCTACCTCTGCATTTTTTGGATACTACTTGTTTGAAATGTCTTTTTCTATCCCTTCACCTCAGTCTATGTGTGTCTTTATGGCTAACATGAGGCTCTCACAGGCAGCATACTATTGGACCTTGTGTGTGTGTTTTTTTAATTTATTTAGTTATTCTATTTATTTTAATTAGAGGATTTAATCCATTTACATTTAAGGTAATTTTGATAGGCAAGAACTTACTATTGCTATTTGCTAAAATTTTTCTGGTTGTTTTGCAGATCTGTTGTTCCTTGTTTCCTATCTTGCTGTCATTTCTGTGTCTTGATGTCTTTGGTATCAGTATGATTTGACTTTTTCATCATGTTGGTTTGCATAATTACTATAGGATTTTCCCTTGTGGTTACCATGAGAATTACATAAAATATCTTAAACTTATAATACCCTATTGTAAACTGATAGCAACTTAACTTCAAACAGAATCCATAAATTACACTTTTGCTTCTCTCCACATTTTACATTACTGCTGTTACAAATTATATTTGTTTTCTGGGGTGCCTGGGTGGCTCAGTTGGTTAAGCAACTGCCTTCGGCTCAGGTCATGATCCTGGAGTCCCGGGATCGAGTCCCACATCGGGCTCCCTGCTTAGCGGGGAGTCTGCCTCTCCCTCTGACTCTCCCCCTCTCATGCTCTCTCTCTCTCATTCTCTCTCTCAAATAAATAAATAAATAAAATCTTTAAAAAAAAAAAACAAATTATATTTGTTTTCTATTATGCAATGAGTAACAGATTATCATCATTATAATTATTTTACTATTTTTTTTTTACTTTAAACTACAGTTGTAAGTGAATTATACCCCACTATTACCATACTGTGGAAGCTAACTATAACTATATATTTAGCATTATCAGTGAGATTTATACTACTTTTTTATATTTTTATGACATTAACTCATGGGTTTTTTTTGCATCCACTCAAAGAACTTCCTTTAGCATTTCTTTTTTTTTTCCTTTAACATTTCTTGTAAAGCAGGTCTCGTGGTAATGAATTTCCTCAGTTTTTATTCATTCGAGAAAATCTTTATCCCTCCTTTGTTTCAGAAGAAGAGCTTCACCAAATATAGAATTCTTTGGTGACAGTTAACTTTCTTTCAATATTTCAAAAGTGTAGCTTTGCCAGGTATAGAATTCTTCCTTGGCAGTTACTTTCTTTGAATATTTCAAATGTGTCATTCCATTCTCTCCTGGCTTCAGTATTCTGCCAATATTCTTATGGGATTTCCCTTGTATGCAACTTATCTTTTTTCTCTTGCTGCTCTTAAAATTCTTTCTTTGTCTTTGATTTTTGGTAAGTTAATTATAATGTGTCTTAATGCAGTCCTATTCAGGTTCAGCCTATTTGGGGTCCTTTGGCCCCATGGATCTGGATATCCATTTCTTTCCCCAGCTTCAGGAAGTTTTCACCCATTACTGCTGTAAATATACTATTTGTCCCTTTCTCTTTCTCTCCTCCTTCTAGAATTTCCATAATGCAAATATTATTTATTTTCATTGCGTCCCATAAACCCCTAGGCTTTCTTCACTCAATTTCATTCTCTTTTGTTTTTACACCTCTGCCAGGGTAATTTCTCATGTCTTATCCTTCAAGCCACTGATTCTTCTTCTGCATGGTCAAGTTTACTTTGAAACTCCCTATTGAATTCTTCACTTCAGTTATTATATTTGTCAACTCTAAAATTTTTGTATGGGTATTTTCTGGTGATTGCTATTTCCTTGTTGAACTTCTCATTTTATTCATGCATGGTTTTTCTAATTTCACTTAATTGTCTGTGTTTTCTAATAGTTTCCTAACTTCCTAAAGAGAATTATTCTGAATTCAGTGTCTGGCCATTCTGAAATCTCCATTTCTTTTTTCTTTTTATTTTATTATGTTATGTTAATCACCATACATTACATCACTAGTTCTTGATGTAGTGTTCCATGATTCATTGTTTGAAATCTCCATTTCTTTACAGTCAGTTAGTGGAGCTTAACCAGTTTCCTTTGGTGATATCATATTTACCTGATTTTTCATCTCCTTTATTCCTTATGTTGATATCTGTGCATTTGAATAATCAAGCTCCTCTTCCAGACTTTAGAGGTTGGCTTTGGCAGAGACAGTTCTTCACCAGTCAGCTCAGTTGGGTTTCTGGGTATGTCTGCTGGTAATGTTCCTGAACAGGTGGGGTCTTAATATGGTCTATTTTGGGGCAAGGAAATTATCTGAGCTCTGAGATTGGGGATGAGGATTGTGCCAGTGGCTGAGAACAGTTAGATAGGACTTCTGGCTTGGCTCCCTACCCAAATGAGATTGTAGATGGGCTCTGCAGTTGCCTAGATTCCCTTGTCAGGCTTACTAGGTGGTTGGGACTAGCTACTATATATAGTAGTTGATTATGAGCTACCCTGTCCTGGCAGGGCAGCAAAATGAGACCCAGGGCCTATATACCTCATTGTTTGGGAACCCAAATCAGTCCAAAGTTTACACTGAATTCCATGGGCAGATGAGGCCACTGGTTCTACAGATAGGGGAAGCCACAGGCTGTGCTCTCTGTTCAAATGCCACTGTACAAAGTACTGAGTTCTGTGGCTTCACATGTGCTCTGGTTAGGTTCCCTGGTCACAGGCTGAAGACTATATTCAGCAATGAACAGGGATACAAATTAGATTCCCTATCCACTCACAGCAGGAGAAGAAGCTCTAAAGCTGGTAAAGTTCTTTGTTTTCTTGACTTAAGCCAACCCACATTCCAAGTTGAACAAAGTTGCTGGTTGAGATCACTGTACAATGCAGATATGAGCTGTCTGAAAAGGTCCTGTGTGCTAGGTGTTGCAAGCCACTCCCTCCTATGTCCATCACAGGCAGATTCCCAGTGGTAGAGCCCCACACATTGCTCTGTAAGCCCTCTGGTGCAAGATCAGAGTAGGGGCTTCCACAAAGTGACCCACAATGCTGGAGAGGGGCTGGCTGTCCCCCCTGGGTTCTCCTTCCTCACTGAAGGAACCTGAGGATCACGGGATACCTCTCTGCATGGTTCTGTGCTGGACTGGGGAAGGGGCAATTGGTCAACTGCTTCTCTTAAACTTCTAATGCAGTCTGTCTTGGTCTCTGTGGTGCTCTTGGCACTTCAGCTTCACCCCTGTGTTCTAGAACTCTCTCAGTGGTGTCTTGTTTTTGAATAGTTGTTAGTTGTTCTTCTTGTGAGGAAGAGTGAAGTCAGGAACAACTCCTGATTGTCATTTTGGTGATATCATTCTCAACTCATTAGTTTTTGATAGCTTTTTTGCTTCCTGGCACAATAAAATATTGCAGGCTCATCTTGCTTTATTTCCTGTCTCAGACCTAAATCCTCCAACTTTCTAAGAATCGCAAGAAAATCATAATCTGGATAACCCCAATAGTCTTATTCTTGCATATTTTCCTCCAAAATCAGCTTTTCACATTAAATAAAACTATTTTTAAACTTTATTAAGGGGTGCCTGAGTGGCTCAGTTGGTTAAACATCTGCCTTCAGCTCAGGTCATGATCCCAGGGTCCTGGGATTGGGCCCTGCATCAGGTTCCCTGCTCAGCAGAGTCTGCTTCTCCCTTTCCCTCTGCCCCTCTGCTCATGCACACATGCTATCTCTCTCTCTCAAATAAATAAATCTTTAAACTTGAGGTTGCAGTAAACACATGATTAATCTGGGAGGAACTGAAATGTTAAATTTATTGAATCTTCCAATGTAGGAAAATGGAACTATTTTCTTTGCTCTTCTTTGAATGCCTTCCAGGAATGTATCATAGTTTTCTTTTAGAGGCATCAACATTTCTAAGGTTTATAATTAAGTATTTTATAAATTTCTCTCATGAGTTATGATTTATTATCACTTTATTCTAACCCTCTAATCAATCTTGAGAGCTTTTCAGTTAAATTCCTTAGATTTTAACTATTAGACAATCATATTGTTGAAAAAAAAAAGTTGGCTTTCCTCCTAATACTGACATACAATTTCTTTTTCATATATCATTAGCTAAGAACTCCTGTACAATATTTAATAATGCGGCATGAGACCAGACTACTGTGTTTTACTCCAGACTTTTATGGGAATGATTCTTTTTTTTAAAGATTTTATTTACTTATTTGACAGAGGGAGAGACAGAGAGCACAAACAGGGGGAGCGGCAGGCAGAGGGAAAGGGAGAAGCAAACTCCCCACTGAGCAGGGAGCCTGATGCAGGACCCTGGGATCATGATCTGAGCCAAAGGCAAACACTTAACCTACTGAGCCACCCAAGGCGCCCTGAGAATGATTCTTTCTCACTTCATTGTTACATGAGATGTTTGATACAGGTTTCTTAAAATATGCTTTATAAAGTTAAGGAAGTTTATCTTTATTCCTAACTTGTTATAGATTTATTTCAGAAAAAAATGCAAAACTTCTCCAATACATGCTGAGTTAATCATAACACTTTTCTCTTTTAATCCATTAATGTAGATTAAAGTGTAAATTACATTAATAAATTTTTAAAAAGTGTGCAATCCTTCACTTGTAGCATAAACCGAATTTCTATTTTCAAGGGTATTGGTAAAAAATATGCATAGTATACTCTTTAATCTTACGCAATTCACTTATTTTAGTGTTCTCTTTACATGTTTTGAGTGGAACGATAAATTATTTCCAAACATTCTTGTGTTCTAATAAATGCACTTAAGAATATATATTTTCTTTTTCTTTTAATTTAATAATTTTATTTGGGGGATATTGTAATTATTTTATTTATTTAGTGCTTCATTACTTACATCTAACAACCAGTGCTCAGCATAACAAGTGCCCTCCTTAATATCTATCACCCATTTAGCCCATCCCTCACCCACCTTCCTCCATCAACCCTCAGTTTGTTTTCTATCATTAAGAATCTCTTAGGGCTTGCTTCCCTCTCTCTTTTTTTGTTTTTCTTCCCAAATGTTCATTTGTTTTGTTTCTTAAATTCTACATATGAATGAAATCATATGGTATTTGTCTTCCTCTGATGGACTGATTTCACTTAGCATAATACACTCCAGCTCCATCTACATCACGGCAAATAGCAAGATTTCATTCTTTTTTATGGATGAGCAATATTCCAATGTATATATAGGAATATATGTGTCTGTGTTTCGCTGCCACTACCATACTGTCTTGATGACTACAGCTTTGTCACAGAGCTTGAAGTCTGGAATCGTGATGCCTCCAGCTTTGCTTTTCTTTTTCAGGATTGCTTTGGCTATTGTGTGGTTCCATATAAATTTTAGGATTCTTTGCTTTAGCTCTGTGAAAAATGGTGGTGGTATTTTGATAGGGATTGCATTAAAAGTGTAGACTGCTTTGGGTAGTTTACATCTTAACAATGTTTGTTTTTCCAATCCATAAGGATGGAATGTTTTTCCATTTCTTTGTGTCCTCTTCAATTTCATTCATAAGGGTTCTATAGTTTTCAGAGTACAGATCTTTTACCTCTTTGGTTAGGTTTATTTCTTGGTATCTTATTGTTTTTGGTGCAATTGTAAATGGGATCAATTGTAAATGGGATCTGGTGCAATTGTAAATGGGATCAATTGTAAATGGGATCAATTCCTTGATTTCTCTTTCTGCTACTTCACTATTGGTGTATAGAAATGCAACAGATTTCTGTACGTTTATTTTATATCCTGCTACTTCTGGCAATTTTTTGGTTGAGTCTGTCAGGTTTTCTACATAGACTATCATATCATCTGCAAATAGTGAAAAGTTTGACTTCTTCCTTGCCTATTTAGATGCCTTTTATTTCTTTTTGTTGTCTGTTTGCTGACTTCCAGTACTATGTTAAATAATAATGAGAGTGGACATCCTTGTCCTGTTCCTCTTGATAGAGAAAAAGCCCTCCATCTTTTTCCCCACTGAGGATGATATTAGCTGTGGGTCTTTCACACATGTCCTTTATGATGTTGAGGTATGTTCCATCTATCCCTACTTTGTTGAGGATTTTTATCAGGAATGGATGCTGTATTTTGTTAAATGCTTTTTTTTTTTTTGCATCTATTGACAGGATCATATAGATCTTATCCTTTATTAATGTGGTTTATCATGTTGATTGATTTGTGAATAATGAACCACCCCTGCAGCCTAGGCATAAATCCCACTTGATTGTGGTGAATAATTCTTTTAATATACTGTTGGATTTAATTGCTAGTATCTTGTTGAAAATTTTTGCATCCAAGTTCATCAGGAATATTGGCCTGTAATTCTCCTTTTTAGTAGTGTCTTTGTCTGGTTTTGGAATCAGGATAATGCTGGCTTCATGAAATGATTTTGAAAGTTTTCCTTCCATTTCTATGTTCTGGAACAATTTGAGAAGAAGAGGTATTCAATGACTGGTAGAATTCCCCTGAGAAGCCATCTGGCCCTGGACTTTTGTTTGCTGGGAGATTTTATGATTATTGGTTCAATTTTTTTGCTGGTTATGGGTCTGTTCAAATTTTAAATTTCCTCATGTTTCCGTTTTGGCAGTTTGTATCTTTCTAGGAATTTGCCCATTGCTTCCAGATTGCTCTGTTTGACACACAATTTTTCAGAATATTCTCATAATTTGTATTTCTGTGGTGGTGGTTGTGATCTCTCCTCTTTCATTTGTGATTTTATTTATTTGGGTCCTTTCTCTTTTTTTTTTTGGTAAGTCTGGCTAGGGGTTTATCAGTTTTATTAATTCTTTCAAAGAACAAGCTCTTAGTTTCCTTGATCTGTTCTACTATTCTTCTTGTTTCTGTATCATTTATTTCTGCTCTAATCTTTATTATTTTCCTTCTTCTGCTGGTTTTAAGGTTTATTTGCTGCTCTTTTTCTAGCTACTTTACATATAAGGTTAGGTTGTGTATTTGAAACTTTTCTTGCTTCTTGAGGTAGGCCTGTATTGCAATACACTTCCCTTTTAGGACCACCCTTGCTGCATCCCAAAGGTTGTAGACTGTTGCGTTTTCATTTTCATTTGCTTCCATGTATTTTTTTTTTATTCCTTCTTTAATTTCCTGGTTAACCCATTCATTCTTTAATAGGCTGTTCTTTAACTTCCATGTATTTGTGGTCTTTCCAAGTTTTTTCTTGTAATTAACTTCCAGTTTCATAACATTGTAGTCTGAAAATATGTATAGTATAATCTCAATCTTTTTGTACTTGCTGAGGGCTGATTTGTGACCCAGTATGTGATCTATTCTGGAGAATGTTCCATGTGCACTTGAAAAGAATGTACATTCTGCTGCTTTAGCATGAGAAGTTCTGAATGTATCTGTTAAGTCCATCTGGTCCAGTGTGTCATTCAAAGCCATTGTTTTCTTGTTGATTTTCTGCTTAGATGATCTGTCCATTGCTGTAAGTGGGGGTGTTAAAGCCCCCTATTATTATTGTATTATTATCAATGAGTTTCTTTATGTTTGTTATTAATTGATTTATATATTTGGGTGCTCTCAAGTTGAGGGCATAAATATTCACAACTGTTAGATCTTCTTGAGGAATAGACCCCTTATTTATGATATAATGACCTTCTTCATCTCTTGTTATAGTCTTTGGCCTAAAATCTAGTTTGTCAGATTTTGACAAACTCTGGCTTTCTTTTGACATCCATTAGCCTGACAGATGGTTCTCCATCCTCTCACTTTCAACCCTGCAGGTGTCTTTAGGTCTAAAATGAGTCTCTTGTAGTCACCATATAGATGGGTCTTGTTTTTTAATCCATTCTGATACCCTATGTCTTTTCATTGGAGCATTTAGTCCATTTACATTCAGGGTAATTATTGACAGATATGAATTTAGTGCCATTGTGTTACCTGTAAAGTCAGTGTTTCTAGTGATGTTCTGTTCCTTTCTAGTCTTTGTTGCTTTTGGTGTTCTTTTTCCCCAAAGAGTCCGCTTTACTATTTCTTGCATCGCTGGTTTAGTGGTCATTAACTCCTTTAGTTTTTGTTTGTCTGGAAAACTCTTTATCTCTCCTTTTATTCTGAATGACAGCCTTGCTGGATGAAGTATACTTGGTTGCATATTCTTCCCATTCAGCAGGTTGAATATATCATACTATTCTCTTCTGGCCTGTCAAGTTTCTGTGGATAGATCTGTTGAGAACCTGCTCTGTCTTCTTTTGCAGGCTAAGGACTTTTTTCCCTTGCTGCTTTCAGGATTCTTTCCTTGTCTGTGTATTTTGTGAATTTGACTATTATATGTCTTGGCGATGTTCAGCTTTTGTTGAATTTAATGGTTGCTCTCTTTGCTTCTTGGATTTAGATGTCTGTTTCCTTCCCCAGATTAGGAAGTTTTCAACTGTAACCTGCTCAAATAAACCATTTGCCCCTTTTTTTCCTCTCTTCTTCTTCTGGGATTTCTATGATACAAATGTTATTACGCTTTAAGGAGTTGCTGAGTTCCCTAAGTCTGCATCTGTGATCCAATACCTTTCTTTCCCTCTTCTTTTCAGCTTCATTATGTTCCAAAATTTTATCTTCTATATCACTGATTCGTTCTCCTTTGTCCATCCTCATTGTCATTGCATTAAGTCGGGTTTGCATCTTGGTTATAGCATTTTTTTATTTTGGCCTGAGTAGTTTTTAGTTCTTTTATCTCTGCAGTAAGGGATTCTTCAGTGTCTTCTATGCTTTTCTTAAGCCCAGCTATGATCCTTATAATTGTTTTAAATTCTGGTTCAGGCATCTCACTTATATCTGTATAGATTAAATCCCTGGCCATAACTTCTTCCTATTCTTTCTTTTGGGGTGAATTCCTCTGTCTTGTTATTTTGTCTAGGTCACTGTTTTATGTGTGTGATTGTTAGGAAAGCCTGTTATATTCCTGCTCCTGAGAGTAATGGCTATATTAAGAAGAGTTCCTATACTGTCATGTGCCTGGTTTTTCAGGAGGTATTTCAGAATGTACACTCTGCTGTTGTGTTTGGCTGCTCCTTCCCTTAGGTCAGTCCTCTGCAGACTTTCTCCTTGCCTGCAGTGGGGCGTGCTTGGATTTTGTCCACTGTGTGGCAAGTTTTAACTAGGTGTGTTAGGGTCTGCTTGTTAAAAGAAGCTAGATGAAGAAGAAGACGACGAAGAAGGAGGAGGAGGAGAAGCAGCTAGATCTTATCTCCTCTAGAGCTACAGCTTTGCAGCACTCTATGATCAGGAGACTTGGTGTGTGTGAGGGGTATGTGCTGGTCCTCTAGGGGAGGGGCCTGCTGTGTTGATTCTCAGGCTGACTTGCCCTAGTGTAGATGCATCTGCAGGGGTCGATGTAAGCAGCTCCGTCCTCCACTGGGGGGGTGCTGTGCTGCTCACCAAAGTCAGTCAGTGCTCATGGGGGATAGGGAAGAAATGGCGTGGCCGACTCTCTCATCCCCAGAGCAGACAGTTCATGCCCATCATTCTTCAGGAAGTTCTCACAGAAGAGCAATCAATCAGCCCTCTTGTGTTCCCGGCTCCTGTCAGATTCCTGCATTCACCCTGTCTGTATCCAAGCTGTCTGCTGCCAGGTAGCACAGTACTCCTGTGTTTTCTTAGGCATGTGCCTGGATTTCAAAACTTCCAACTTTTAGGGACCCAGGTGTTGAGGACCTGTGCTGATCTTATGGGGGAGAATCTCACTGGGCTGTGGCCAGTGCTGATTTGTCCCAGAAAAGCAGTCTCATGACCACCCAGCAGTTCAGAGTCTATGCTAAAGCACAGCAACAAGCCTGCACCAAAGCTTGTTGCCCTCAACTGGTGTCTTTATTCCTGTGGTAGGGAATGGGCAGCATCTTGCTGCCACCAGTTCCTCTGTCCCCAGAGAGGCCAGGCCACCACTCTCAAATGCACTCCAAGAAAGGGAACTGTTTCTCCCTGTGTGATACAGGGGATCCTCAGACTGTGGTGCCCGATTCTGGGTCTCTGCCCTCCTTCCTCACTGGAGTACCACCAAACTCACCAGGCATGACCCCAGCAATGGTGTGGACTTCTTAAACATCAGACTTTGAGCTCCACTGTTGATAAAAACTTGTGGTAGTCAGCCCCTCTCCTTTTCCCAGTCAGTGGTTTTGGAGAAGAGTTTTTCTTGTGCAATCCCTTGCCTGCTGCATTCTCTCCAACCACCCCCCCACCCCCGCAATCAGGGCTCCCTCCCCTCCACACCACCTGCAGTTCTTTTCTCCCCCAAATCAACTCTCTGCAGCCCCTAGCTTCCATGAGGTGGTTGTTTTTCTACTTGTAGGTGTGCAGCTTTGTTCTCTCAGTCCTCAGATTGATTTCTTGGGTGTTCAGACTGATTTGGTATTTATCTGGCTGTGTTTAAGGAACAAGGCAAGCCCACAGTCCCCCTACATCTCCACCATCTTAACTCCTCCCTCTATATACTTTCTTCTTAAGACAATTTTGGCAATATCCTAAAGTACAGGATGTACAGTATTCTCATACTCATTTCCAAATAGTCCATAACTTAACTGTTTGCTTTTATTCTGTAACCTGAATTTTTAGAAGGATATTTTAAAATTTCCAAGTTGATATATTATTTGTCCTTTAGATTATTTTATCTTACTTTATTGCATTCATGTTAAGAAACATACTATGAATGGTTTCTACTTGAGGAATTCATTAAGATTTTTTTTCATGATGTGATCAAACCTATGATTTTTTTTTTCCCAAGGGTTTTTGGTTATCCTTTGTCTATGCTTTCATTTCAGTTATTTCATCTTCATTTATTGATCTCCAGCTCACAAAGTTTTCCCGTTTAAATAGAGAAGGCTCCCACCACCTTCCATGTAAAAACCATGATAATATTTAGGAGTCTATCTACCAGATTGTGGACTAAAGCTAGGGTCTCCTTTTCACTTTCTGCCTTTCATTCTTCAAGAAATCTTCTTCACCTTTGCTAAGCTCCCACCACACCAGGTATGACAATTAAATTCTAGGGCTACTGTTTTGGTATGTAGACCACGCAGAGTTCTACATCATACTGCACTGGGTTTGGGGGTTGTTTCTAGTGCCCTTAACTCAAATGAACACATAAAAATCTGTGAGCTCATAAAATGTAAGACAGAGTGAACAAGAGAATAGCTAAATATTTATTGAGCACCCCTGAAAATAGGGCAGCAGCTAATTATTTTACTTTATTTTATTTATTTATTTGAAAGACCGAGAAAGTAAGCAAAAGCAGGAGGAGAGGCAGAGGGAGAGAGAAAGGAGAAGCAGACTCTCCACTGAGCAGGAAGCCCGATGTGGGCCTTGATCCCAGGCCCCTGGGATCATGACCTGAGCTGAAGGCAGACGCCTAATGAAGTGAGCCACCCAGGCATCCCACACCAGCTAATTACTGAACACACACACACACACACACATACACACACAAGTCAGTCCATGCAATATTTGTTCTGTCAAAGCTAAAGATGTAGTATTGCTCTATCAAGAATATCATATCATTGCATAAACATGTATCAGTTGAAAAGAGATTACTCCGCATTGGCAAGAACAGAAAAATCTCTAAAGCAAAAGGATCAAAAGCATATTACACGTCAATACTGCAACGTGCTAAAGCCAAATCCTTTGAATTACTCACATTGACAGGTTATCCTAAGAACATAATTTGAATAATAATCCTTCCTTAAGTCCCCAAAATAAAGCTTATATTCAGCTTTTTGACTCTGTAATCCTTATATTCTATTGATCTTTAGCAATTAAAAGTTCTTAAAGCAACTAAAATTGTGTATAAAAGACCTCCACGGTATTTTTGATATAATACCTTCCCTTGTCCTCCCTCTACAAAACCTTTATCCTCTAGGTGAACAGAAAAGCCAAATTCTTATTTATTTATTTATTTATTTTATTTTCCATCTACTTTCTGTCTTTACGGTTATCCCTATTCTGGACATTTCACCGAAATGAAATAATACAATAATACAATAATTCACCACTTGTGTCATTTCTTTCATTTAGGATAATATTTTTAAGGTTCATCCATGATGTAGCATGTATCAGTACTTGATTCAATTTTATGGCTAAATAACATTAATTGAATGGATATACCACATTTTGTTTATCTGTTCATCAGTTAATGGAGCTTTGTTCTTTTCCCACTTTTTGGCTACAGTGAATAATTCTATGAATACTTGTGTAAAAGTTTTTGTGTGAACATGTTTTCTCTTGGGTATATACCTAGGAGTCAATTACTGGGAAACTGTGAGGAACTGTCAACCTCTTTTCCAAAGCAGCTGTATCATTTTACATTCTAATCAGCAATATAGGCTCCTAATTTCCCCACATCTTTGCCAAAAAACTTGTTATTGCCTTTCTATTTGATTTTGGGGTATAAAGTAGTACCTCATGTGGTTTTGATTTGCATTTCCCCAGTGACTAATGAAGTTGAGCATCTTTTCATGTGCTTATTGGTCATGTATGCAACTTCTTTGGAGAAATTTCTATTCAAATCCTTTGCTCATTTTTTTGCAAATTCTTTGCCCATTTTAAAAATTTGGTTTCCTCATTTCTTTTTAAGCCTTTGAACTTCAATGGAAATTCATTCCATATAGTCTTTATTCTTGTTCACTGATGAGAGTTTTTCAGTAACATCGTTGTTAGATGCTATTCAAGTTATGAATTTAAAAAAGCCACACACAAAAAAAATCATTAAAAGTTTTTTCTTTCAATTGATAAGTAATAATGATAATGTTCTAAACTGATTATCATCCATATCATATTTAAATCGAAATCTGACTTAAGTACCCATACTAACGCTATGGGCTTCCTGAATGTTGATGTACCTACCTGGATTTGCTTACTCACAATCATAAAATGACCCCTAGGATACATCTTTCAGGTTGACAGATCACTGACACTGTCATGACTTCTGGAACTATCTGACTCTGACACTTCAGTCTCCATCAACTACCCATCACTTCTGACTGTAGCGCCAGTTGACCATTAAAGGTAAGTTTGTCAATCTTACTTTTGGGGACTCCTCTATAATCCAAAACACAGATGTTGCTTAGTAAGTACACACTGTCAGTCAATCTAGTATGCTTATCATCCCTTTCTAATAGAGTAACACATAGTGATGCCTTTATCAAGCAAATAAAATGACGTTAGGTAGGACAATTTAACGGGATGACCAAGTAAATGATCTTTAGGCAAGTGAAGGAACTATAAAAACATATCCTGGTTATAAGATGATTAAGGCCTGAGGATCTAATATATAACATGGTGACGGTGACTACGCTTGATAACACGGTATTGCATGATTTAAATTTACTAAAAGAGTAGAACATAAATGGTCTCACACACAAAAAAGTAAATCTGTGAGGTGACAGAAGTTCCGTAATTCAATGAAGGCAATCCTTTCACAGTCTACACATGTATCAACTAATCATGTTGTACACTTTAAGTACTTTACAATTTTACTTGTCAATTATATCTTAATAAAGCTGAAAAAAATACCAAATGAAAAAATAAAAGAAAGCATGACCCAGAAAAGAGGAGATTTTAGGGCATTAAGTATTTAAAGGATGACATAAAGATGTGGGAGTAGGATTAGTTTTGCATGTGGTCAGCGGGCAAACTTAAATGACTTAGAAACATGAATTAACTATTAGGGTTTGAAGCTTGCAGGTCTTTGTTCTAGGGATTATAATACTATTGTTTTAAGTGCATAAACATCTGAAACTTTTAAAAATTTAATTTCAAAATGTATACAGTGGCCATAATGTAAAAAAAGAAATTTGTCTAAGTATTTTCTCCTTACCTATTAGTCTCAGTAAAGACATCAAGTGTCTTTACAACTTATAATATTTATTTTAAAAATAAGTATAGGTCTTTAAATCGAAACAAAGCTATAATCACTCATTCCACAGAAAGACAGTACAATGTTATATAACTGCTCCAAGATATATTTTATATGACTTAGCTTTTATCATAGTATTAATATGTCAAGTTTCTACAATTTGCACTACAATACTTGAAAATTGTTATTAAGCAAAGCTCCTTTTTCATGGCAAATTAGAACTAAATATAAGAGGATCCTTATCCATTGATTAGCACCTGCTTCAGAAGCAGATTATTTATGGAATGAAGAAACTCCTTAAGACTTAGTTTATTCAGAGTATGCTTTATCATTGTTGCTACTAAAGAATTAAGGAAGACATGCATTTTATTCTCCTAAATAAAAGGGGAAAATGTAAAGTGTAAAAGAATTATTTTAGAGACTTTGCTAGCTCAGATTCATATCTATTTAACAGAAGAATTAGAAGAATATCTTAGAAGAATTTCAATTTATAAGTTTTAAAATCTCACCACATAAAACAATAAATGCAAAGAGGTGATTAACATAAATTTCAACAGAAAGAGACAAAGTCAGGGAAGGGGCACACAAAGGGTTTTTCAGGCTTATAGTATTTCTCTAATCTTCAGTGGGATGATTGGTATATTAATCAGAGTTCTCCAGATTAAAACAGCCAATAGAATGAAGATTGGCTCACACAATTATGGAGGCTAACAAGTCCCAAGATCAGCAATCAGCAAGCTCTAGAGCCAATGAAACAGTCCCAATCCTAATCCCAGTGTGAAGGCAGGAGAAGAGCAATGTTCTAGCTCAGGGACAGTCAAGCAGACTATGTTCCCTTACTCTGCCTTTTTGATAGGACTACAAGAGATTGAGCGAGAAGGCCCATCCACACTGGAGAGGGCACTCTGCTTCACTCAGTCTATTGATTCAAATGTTAATCTCATCCAGAAATATCCTCAAAGGCATAACCGGAATGTTTAGCCAAAAATCTGGGCACCCATGGCCCAGTCAAACTAACAGAAAATTAACCACCACAGTTGACCATACTGGTATTCATTGGTATCCATAATTATCTCTTTAAATTACACATACATGTGTGTATTCTCTTAAATGTACAGCACTAAAACTTGTGTTATTAAATGTAGTTTAAAAAAAAAAAACCCTAAAGTTGTGTTTTGAATAAATAAATGGAGAAGAGACAAATTCTCCTTCCAGAAGAATTCAACTTAATATATATAGATAGTTCCCTTTCCAGAGGGTGGAACTTATCCTCACCTTCTCCCTTGAAGGAGGCTAAAATTAGTAACCGAGTAGGGGAAGAGTAATAGTAAGTTTACAGTGGAGAAACCTGGCCAACACCACCCTAACCAGGTAATGAAGATTCACATCATCAGTGAGGTTGTGTTGACACCTGAGAAGTATACTGCACTTCCCTGGCACTTTAAACCAAACATCCATAACCCAGTTTATTCATGAGAAAAACATCAGGTAAACCCATATGGGAGACATTCTACAGACTACCTGATCTGTCTTCCTCAATATCGTCAAAGTCATGAAAAACAAGGAAAGTCTGAGAAATTGTCACCGACCAGGGGACACTCAAAAAACACAACTAACTGCAATGGGGTACTCTGAATTGGGTCCTGGATCAGAAATAGGACCATTATTAATGGGAAAAAAACTGGTAAGTTCAAATCATGGACCAATGTTGATTTCTTAGTTTTGAGAAATGTACCATGACAATGTAAGATGATAACATTAAAGGAAAGCAAATCTGGGTGAGGTAAACTCTCTGTACTATCTTTGCAACTTTTCTGTAAATCTAAAACTATTCAAAAATTTAAAAGTTTATTTAAAAAGCTATTGGGTTTTGACTGTTGATTCACTTGCTAGGCTGGTATCATCTATGGAGGCTAGTCTGATTTTAAAGCTGGAAAGATGCATTTGTGTTTGTCTCACTTGTTCTGCATGTTAAGTACTCCAGGAAACCAAAAATAGATTTCAATCATTAGAGATAGCAAACCAAGACCTCTGCTCAGCACTAAATGTCTTTAAAAGCATAAAACCAGCAAGAGTAGAGATTTACACAGGAGATAATCCTGAAATTGCTATTAAGCTTGAAGGACAAGATGAATCTATTTGGCTCAATATATAAACATTACACATTTTTTCTACATGGAAAAGGTAGTATATTAAGACTATAGAATTAAACAAATATTTTTCATTGAAATTTTACAATAATTTTTTACAAAAAAATTTATGATAATTGTTAGAATAACATGTCATAAGAAATAATGTCTCTTTTAACTTTGAAATTTTCCAAATATTTTAACTCCCTAAAATCAAACTTAAATTTTTCCTTTCACATTGAGAGCCATATATGAAGTCTTAAATTGCAAAGTAAAGCATATCAATCATGAACAAGTATTTTTGGACTGACTACTGTATATCTGGCACTGAGCTAATTGTTATACAGATTTTTTTTTTAAGAACGATAACCTACTGCTCCATCCTTTAGTAGGATTATTAATCTCACTGAATATGTAAGATAAATGCATATCAAGTACATCCATTTCAGCAAACTTATGTCTTGCTCTGTCATTGCTTTTCATGACCTGCTTCCATAGGAAGTAATTTTTTACAGGTCAGTTCTCACAAATGCAAATGATTTTAAGTGCTTAAAACCCACATGGTGAAAGATCTCATGTGGGGGCAATATTAACACATCAAATGAATTCAACTTAGACCTTTAAACCTATACAAATATCAAAGTGTAAAGGCTGGAGCAAACCAATTTCAAACTATGCAACTTTAGTTTCAGAACAGTTATGTCTAATCACTGAAAAAAGGTATCTCTGGATGGACTGCCCCATACCAGATCTTCATTGTTTCCTAATGTCTATCATTCCTAAAACACTGCTTGTGGATAACATAGTGAAGCAAGGAGTAGTTTTTGCTTTACCTTTGGTTTTTGTTTTTCAACATCAAGGGATTACTGTGTGGGGAGAAAAATCTTTTTTCTCTCTTTTTTTTTAATAGAGGACCAACTGTTTGGACTCATTGAGGATTCTCTACACAGCTTTACATTACCATGCTCTCAGGATTAACAAGTTATAATAATGAGAACCTCAAAAAACTTCTGAGGAAAAATAAAAATAGAATAAGATGAGACCCAGAGTTAGCCAAAAAAAAAAAAAATTGTCATTTTCTAGAAACTGAAAAGCTGAAATTGCCTCACAACATGGAAAAAAAAAAAAAAAAAGCTCAGAGCTTGATTCAAATCTCAATTCTTGTATTAAAATATATGTAGGGAAAGAGATATTTGGTATATTTATGTGTCAACTTCACTTTAAAGCCTGAAGTCAACACTGGTAACAGGCTATATAGATGTCTTAAAAATAACCCAGAAAAGTGGAGGTACAAATCCATTCTGGTGTAGTATTGCTCTTTTCAAATACATCTTTCTATTTTATTCCTGCATACTGGCATAATGAATAGTGCTATTGCTGTTTAAGACTTAAAACAGCTGCATTTCTAATTTTGGCAGATTATGAGGGATTTTTACATGGGTTGCATGTTAAAAGCAAATAAGCGACACGCCAACCAGCAGAATGAAAGTGCTGGGCAGATGGTGGCACGTCGGAGCTACTGAACTGAAGTGCTGTAAGCCACCACCCATCGTGGGACATCCAAAAGGGGTATGTGGCAGCTTTTCAAGGGAAGCCCAATCCTTTACCTCAAACAAAAATACCCATGCCGTAGAGGTCTCCAGACAGCCATGCAGTAGCCATTCTCCAACTGGCCTTTCTTAACACAGGCAGCCTTTGATGCCTTTATTTCGCTGATTTTGATGGTATCTATAATTCTGACTTTCCTTCCTTCCTTCCTTTCCTCTTCCAAGCCCTCCTGTTGTGTGTGTGTGTGTGTGTGTGTGTTGGAGAGAGAGATGAATAGGGAAACAAAGTATATGTTATAATTTTTTCTCATTACTAAGGGAATTATCCCTGCAGAAGACAAGAAAGCATGCTAATGTCTTTGCAGCAAAAAAGGAAAAAAAAAAACAAAAAACGATGTAAGATCATAAACAGTCTTGATCAATATCAATTTTTATTGATCAATCTTGATCAAAAAATTTTAAAAACTGCATTCAGAATGCTGCTATGTAAATTTCCCCAAAACCCAGAGAGATGGTTTTCCTGAGAATAAACAGATGGGCACTACACCAACAAAAGGTTTGGCCTTCAAAAACAGGCTTTCCTCGAATTCAAAGCAGCTCATGAAGTGTGAGGATAAAGTTATATGACTGCTTCTTAATAAATATTTTAGAATTCACATTAATTAAATGATGTCTTGGGCGCCTGGGTGGCTCAGTTGGTTAAGCGACTGCCTTCGGCTCAGGTCATGATCCTGGAGTCCCGGGATTGAGTCCCACATCGGGCTCCCTGCTCAACAGGGAGTCTGCTTCTCCCTCTGACCCTCACCCCTCTCATGAGCTCTCTCTCTCTCAAATAAATAAATAAAATCTTAAAAAAAAAAAAATGATGTCTTTTCTGGGTGCCTGGGTTGGTTAAGCGTCTGCCTCAGGTCATGATCCCAGGGTCCTGGGATGGAGTCCTGCGTCTGGCTCCCTGCTCAGCGGGGAGTCTGCTTCTCCCTCTCCCTCTGCCCCCCACCCAAATAAATAAGAAAAGAAAAAAGAAAGTTACCTTTTCTAACTTGGACAACATCCACTGTCAATTGCTGACAATTTTATTATATTTATATTTATATAAATTTATATTCATATATTTATATATTTAAATTTATATTATATTTGTATTTATATTTATTATATTTTGTATGTTTTTGTAAGCCAGCAAAAATTTATGTTGGAAAAAAGGTGAGACAAAACAAAGAAATGACGCCATTCATCAATCAGACAATTAGTCTATATACTGTATCATGATGCAGTATTTTTCTTCCTGACCTTTTTTTCTCCTATCTACACTTCCTATCTCCTTCATTTCTAATATGATTTTACAAGTTCCTTATGTCCTAGGTAGTGTGTTAGATACTATACATGATTATCATGTGCATCCTCAGTTTGAAGGTGAGGAAACTGACACCCAGACACTAACTAGCCTTCCCAATGCCACAGAGCTAATAAATGCACTGCTGGGAACTGAACTCAAGCGGCTTGGTTCCAGAGTCTGTGCTTTTAAGCACTAAGGTATGCTGTGTAGCATTCAATGAAACAAGATAAATTAAGAAATTTGGGAAAATAGAATATTGTGGCAAATATAAAGAATTAGTATAGTAAAAGTGACATAGTATTGACTTGTGTCATATTAAAGGCAGCCCATGAATTCTGATCTGAGAGGGAGAGGCCAAAGCAAGAAGAAAAACCAGACATCATATAAGAGTAACATTACTCAGAAAATAAAGCTGTTTTGGGGTACTAAAGTCTGAGGAATTTGTCCTATAAGGAAGTCACAGGGCAATACAGTGGACAATCTCTCCCCTGAGATTTTGGTAGTAAATATACTACCAAAGCATTCAGGTGTGTTATTTCTAACATTCCTCTAAATGTCATATCAAAGACATTTCAGTAAAGGCATTTCTGCAGCCTGTGGTGGGTGTGTAGGTGTGTGTGCAAACAATGTGTTCTAGACCTTTAGGAGTAAATGTGGTTTATCTAGCTGCTCTAACAGAACCTCTTTTTGATAGTGAAATGTTTATATCAATATGGCAGCTATTAGCTAACATGTCTATTAAACACTTGAAATACAGTTAGTGTGACTGAGGAACTCAGCTTTAATTTTACTTACTTTTAGTTAAGTATAGCCACTCACAGTTAATATGGACAGGGCAGAACTAGAGAAATGGTGGGGTTGCCTATCTCTCAGCCAATTCTCATGAACATAATTTCGTGTTTCTATAACAGATGAACAAAATAAGAACTGAAACAGTTTTATTCTCCAGTTTGAGCCTAGAACACAAGAATTTTGTGCTAACTCAACAATAATAATTTTTTCAAAGATTATGACAAAAAACCTATTCATATCACCTCTATATAGAAGTGAGCCAAGGAAATACCTATTTACCAGATACTGTGACTGCCTAAAACATTTTTTATATTAGGGTCTAGTCCTGTAAGTCATCTATTTCATTACCTCTGATGTGTAAAAATCTTCATTTTTGAGTTGGAGTGCAGTTTCTTAAATAAGTCCCACATAATTCAGAGTCAAATCTGGTAAATGAGGTAGATTAATAAGACTTTTGTGTGTGTGTTTTATATACCAATTCATGTAAAAAGGCAAAAAGAATGAGCTAGTATCTTAGTATATTTTCTAGAATGATTCTGAATATGCAAAGTTCTCTGAGATCCTGTTGTACATTGAGGTGCTAACATGGTAAGATTTACATACATGAGACGGTTAAATCTCCACCCTAAGAAGCAAATATAAAGAATTTTTGGTTACACAGAGACCAGGAAATACAGAGAAAAAGTCCTCTTTGTGTGGTTTTCATTACCCCTGTGTTCTTTTCCTGTTTATCTGAATGAGTTGTAATACTGGCTTCGATTAGAGAAGTAACAGATGAAAAGAGAAGAGAAGGAAAAACTCTGATTTATGGCTGGCTATCCACTTGCCAGATGGTGAAGAACTAGGCCTCAGGCTAATTCTGCGTGAACAGAGGGGCTTGATACGTCTGTCTCTGAACCACGGTAGGTACATGGACAGAGATCTGTGCAGATTTAGACTCTGGTTTTGGAACACATGACTCAGCTTTTCCTATAGATGGTGCCAGCTGACCCTTAGGCACAGACAGTTGTTCTGTTAGGTGGATAAAGCAATGGTGCTCCAGTGTGAGGACTGGGGGTGAGAGGAGGAGGAAGAGCAGGAAAGGTCAGCCGGCATCCCAGGATATCAGTCCTTGTTCCTTCCAGACACGGAAATAGAGAAGTCAGAGCCTGAGGCCAGCTCCAGCGTCATTACTAAGAGTTAACGCAGGTATAGAGCACTGAGGCTCCAGATGAGGAAATGACACTAAACTGATGAAGGCAGGTGAGATTAGCATGGGGGAGGGGCGAGGGGTGGTGCATCCAAAAGGAGTGATTACTGAACACGTTTAAGAAAGAGAGCAAGAGGGGCGCCTGGGTGGCTCAGTTGGTTAAGCGACTGCCTTCGGCTCAGGTCATGATCCTGGAGTCCCGGGATCGAGTCCCACATCAGGCTCCCTGCTCGGCAGGGAGTCTGCTTCTCCCTCTGACCCTCCTCCCTCTCATGCTCTCTGTCTCTCATTCTTTCTCTCTCAAATAAATAAATAAAAATCTTTAAAAAAAATAAAAATAAAAAAATAAAAATAAAAAAATAAAATTATAAGAAAGAGAGCAAGAGTATTTGTAAGAAAAGAGCAATGGCTGGGAAAACTGGTTGAAGGAAGAATGAACTGAGGTAGGTAGCAAATGAGTTACTTGGTCATGGTGATGAGCATAATCCAGGAGTTGTGGGAATCAGATAGGAAAACAACTGGTGTTTTATGAATTAGTTCTTATTTTACATGAGAAATGTTGTAAAAGACGCTGAAATATTTTGAAAGCAGAACTGGATTTCTAAAAATAAGTAATTTCTAAAAAATAATTAGTTTTTGACAACATATAGAAGATAGCAAGAATCTGGAAAAAAAAAGGATTAGTCAAGTGATAATAATATTGATATTACTAATAGATTAGGCCAAGGAGAGCCAACAGTAAGCATTGAAATTCTTCCTACAGAACAGCATTGAAATTCTTCCTACAGAACATCAGTAACTTCTGGATATCATATATAAGCACCAATTTAATAACGTGCTTATTGGTTTGTTCATTTTGTTACTTCAAGTATCCATTCATTCACTCAGCAGACATTGATTGCATGTGACATGCCAGGTCCTGAGGATTCAATATAAAAATAAGTGGTTCTTGTTTCAAGAAATGTGTGGGTGGAGGTAGAACAAGAAGGCAGAGTACCTCACATTCACCAGGCATCTTATGAAATGCTTTATATTTATCCTCATGGAATTTACAGCCCAGCACCATAGTAAGGATATTACTATTGCTATTTGACAGGTGATGGATAAAGACTCAGGGAAAGGAGGTGACTTGCCAATTATTATGCAAGAAATAAATGGCAGCTCAGCCCAGTCTTTGACTGGAAGTCCACTAATTATCAAACTGGATTTATGTGGATATATGCCATAAAATAACTGTGATGCATATTTCTGAGTTAATATATGCAAAGCACTTAAAACAGTGCCTGACACATCATGAATGCTATACACCCTATATCATCATCATTAATGTTGTTTTTCTTAAAGAACAACATGGGGGAGAAATATTATTTATTCAAAATTAAACAAGAGAAATCGAACACAGCAGAATGCAAAATGTCCATAAAGTTTTCAAATGAAATAAGATTCTTCAAAGAACTTTTCCCTTTAGGGTTTGTCTTATGCCCCATGTTACCTGGGAAGAATGTTTTCACTCTGCCTTGACACTTAGGGTTACTTGGGTATAAAAAGACAGAGAAGCAATGCACTACTGTGCCACATCTCCCTAGAGACTCCACTCTACAAAGAGACAAATAATCAAGAAAACTATCAAAGTAAGGAAGGAGTGCTCAGAGCCCCCATATCCCAGTTGAGGTCACAAGTTGGGAAAGGCGGAAAGTCTATGGAAACATTCCAATAGCCTCCTCTTTGTATTCACTTTTCTATGAAAACGATTAATGTAGTACAAAGAACCTAAAATGAGGCTTGCTTGCAAGACAAAGACGGAAAGAGGATTAATATTAACAATAATAACAAGGAAATGCTGAAGACACACTTAACATAAACGCTACTTCGAAGAAAAGAGTAACGACCTGTAATCTTACATTTAAGCTTTCCATTATTATAAAACCACCAGCACAAATAATTGCAACTAAAGTCGGACAGGAATTGGCACCACAAAGCCTGGAACGCTTAGATGTCCAAAACAACTACAGAGAAATATAAATTGAGTACTCAGGCTAGGCCTTTTACAACCTTAATTACTCAAGCAGTATGAAAACTGGGGAGGTGCTTCCCACGATTAATTCACTCTTCTTAAAAGCAAACAAAACTACGTCTATCTAATGTATTCTTGGGGAAAATAATGCAGTGACCTAATATATCACTCTCACAGTTTTCCTCCTCCATCCATATTTCAGGGGAGTATAAAACACTGCTAAGCAGTATCCTATATCTGACAGAAATGGATATAACTGGCAAAGTACCACACAAATCAATAATTTACATTTTCTATAAAAGAAAAAAGGACCTTGCTAGAATTTTTTTTACCTTTTTTGGCTCATGGTTTAGGCACTGAAGCCTAGTAATAGGTTAAAAACATGGTCATAAGGATTCCTGGAAATACACTGATGCTAAGACAATATTTCAATTTTGATCAGAGTTGTGAAATTATATGATGGGATCCTGTTTAAGCAGGAAAAAATATTTTTTCCTATTTTGTACTGTCACTCTATGAAGAAAAACCTCTGTGTTTTCTTAACCTGATCACAGTTTTTATATTTATTAAATATTTATTTTTTCATGAAAAAGAGGGGATAAGGGTTCTACAATAAAAATAATGCCAGTGGAACCTGTAGCTCGTTACTGGTTTTGTTGTTACAAATACCATCAATATTTCCCTGAAATATCAACTGACCATAGTAGGAATTCTTTGAACAGATCCTCAAGAAATCCTGTTTACTGGTGCAAGTTCAAAGGGTTAACCTGAACTTAAGGTAACGTTAATAGTGATTAAACACTTAGATTCAAGTTCTGGTACTATCTCTACTACTCACTGCAGGATGTGGGCAAGTTAAAATGTACATTTTATAGCTTTTAAGATATCTGATTTCACTACCTCCCAGAGTCATTGTGAAGGAAACATTACTTATGTAAACAGATTCAAAAGCTTGTGCTATTATGTAAACAAAGCTTTCTTTCTTCCTAACTCCTGTTTTTCCATGGTTCAAGTATTCCCCTCTGTGAGAGAGAAGTGGCCTACGTGTAGAGAGAACAAATAGACCTTCTCAGACCATTTGGTCCATGGGCTTGACCCAGAGGAGTATCGCCAGTGTAGATTGCTGAGCCCAAGACTCACTATATACTTGGGAAAAAACAAGTATCTGTGTTAAAGTGAATTTGGGAAGTGATCTTAGAAAGTTATGCTTCATATTAGCATGAACCAAAGTTCTTAAGAGTCCTGCAATAAATAGCTCTTTTAACATTGTTTGACACAACAATTCTCAAAGTTGTCAGACCAGGATTCCCTAACAACCATGCACATTGTGGGGAAAGGCAGCTTAGCGTGTGAGGAGGAGAAGCAACCAGAACAGCTAACATCTACTGTGTAGTTGCCTGTGTGTAGAAATCTCTGAAGTGCTTTATGTGCATTAACTTATTTTTAATGTTTGTAGTAACCTCACACTGTACATGCTGGTGCTGCCTCCATTTCACAGATGAGGAAACTAGGGCACAGAATGACTAAATGTCTTCGCAAAGATGTAAATAGAAAATATGGAATCCGGGCACTATTACCCCTGTTTGATACTTTCATCCAGTGTAAGGTTCTTTTTTGATTGAGAAACACACAAAAAACCCCTAAATCTCAGAGATTATGCAACTTGTACAAAATCACAAAGGAAATCAATGATACTATATGCCCAAGAAATTAGTTCTCCAGCGTCTTGGAGCAGTAGCTAAACCACTCAACAAACACATTGAACAACATGTGAGAGCAAGACTGGGTGGGAGGGAAAGAGCATGTGATCACTCTTAGGTGGTTGTAGCTGTCCTTAGAGCCCTCTTCATATTCTCATTTTCCTTCATCAACTATATCCAAATGGGCATATATCTCTTCAGTTTTACCCCTAAAATATTCCTTAATCTCTCTATCCCATTTTCAGCTCTTGAATCATGGCCTGAAAATAGGCCCACAGCCCCCTCTGCCTGGGCTACAGCACTAGCTTTCTAATGAGGCTCCTATCTCTAGATGGTGTGGAACAAATAACCAGCCACATGTGGTGACACCGCTTTGCAAAAGTTATAAATAATACTGCATAATCTATTGCAAAAACTAGTGAAAAATATCCGAAAAAAATTGGATTTTTACCATTAATGAAAGAAGGAAAGATTCAACATTTAGCTCTAAGACTTTAAAATTGTAATTTTACTAGAGAAATTCTTGTAGTCCTTGTCTATTTTCCATTTAACCACCTATTAGATACACACACCCCCCCCACACACACCCCTGCGCGCAACACACACACACACACACACACAATTATTAGAGATCAAGCCCCCCCAAAACAAAAAACAAAGAGTTGAGTCATGTGAATGCAGTGCTGGTTATTAATTTGCTTTGCTATGGCTGAATTATCAGGCTTTGATAGAGACCCATCATGAAGAAGGTATCAGATGAATTCCATGAACTTTATTTTATAGTTTAGGACTACACACTTGAATTTGACTTTGGCTTTAGTAAGAGAAATTTCCATTTGCCGTGTTTTCCTACTCCATAACAATAGTACCAATGCTAATCCTTTGCTTAACAAAGAAAATTTGCCAGTGGTGGGAGTGTGCATGGTGGGGAACTTCCATGGAGTTCTTTCTTTTTTTTCTCCAGAACCCAACCCATCCACCCATGAGCAATGTTTTCCTGGCTTACAGGGTCTAAATGCACTAGCTCATACAAGCCCTGTTTTTCAAAAAGGAGAAAACCAGCAAATTAGCCAGGAGCAGCCTGGTTAGTACTAACGGACGATGAAAGGTCTCAGCACAAAATGACAGAAGCAAGAGAAAATTCTTGATGGTTGCCTGAAGAGCCTAGAGTATTTCACCTTCCTCAAAATTAATTTTTTCCATATTTTCTCACATTTTACTGGACTCCTATGTCAGAACATGTTCCTATGGGTGGAATACAGGTTAAACATTAAAAGAATCAAATTATGTTTATGCTGAACTACAGAGTAAAATTTCTTTTTTCATAAGGAAAAACAGAAAATTTGGACAAATGAGTTAGAACAATAAAATTATAGTCATTAAGAGGAAAATCTCCACAGCATCGTTTATGTTCTCAAATGGGTCGAAAGACAACAGAGGGGGTGCGCCCTGTGTTTTGTTCTCCTACCTCCTTTGGCCATTGCATTTTGAATGAAGTTGATACTTAACCACACCTTCAGGAAATGGCATATTACGCTGCACTGCATATTCTTCCGGGACTCGGTCAGGAATGAGTAAGTGATAGGAGCTCCCTCACGTTCACACCTGACATGCCTTCGTTAGCAATCATTTGTCTTGCCTCCAATTATAATGCAACGCAACCCTGCCCACATCACAGGTGCTAATTTCTGGTAAGGGCTGAGTCAGTGCACAGCAAGGAGATGTGAACTTTCTATTTCTTACTATTGAGGATATACCTAGAAATAATATTTTTATAACAAATCAATATTTTGTCAAAATTTTGTAAATGTGGTAACTTCTAATGTGAAAGCCACTAGTCAATCAATCAGCTCATATATTTTTATTGAGAACCTCAACTGTGGTAACAAAAGGATGTGGGGACAGGGGGAAGAAGAGATTGGTGAACAGCAGTAAGACCGGTAAAGGCGAGTCTGCATTGAGACACAGAGGCAGGAGACTGTGTGTCTAGCAGCCCTGTGTAGCTCAGGACCAGGAATGGCAAAAATGGATGGTAAAGTTATTCAGATTACAGACCTGCGTAATGGGCCCTGCGAGGGTGTAAGAGAACACAAGAGAGTTGAGACTGCATCAAAGTGACGTAAGACGTGCACATGGTGGCCCATGTGCTGAGGGGAGAGAAAAAGAAAGGGAAAAACACAGTCCTAAGATGGTAGGGAGTTGGTGACTGAAAGCTACAGTCAAAAGACAGGGCCTGCGATGTGGATTTGGTAGTGGCAGGCAAGATGGAGGAGGAGTGCCCGAGCGAGGACCTAGGAGCTGGACCATGGCTTCGTGGTGAGCTCAGGCATAGGAAACCGACGACAAGCAGAAAGGAAAGGGGTGGGGGGGAAACAAGGTTATAATGGGGGGAGGGGGAGTTAAGGAAAAACCATTTTTAACATTTACTGAGAAAATCACAATGTGAAGCATTTGAATGGGAGAGGAGGGAGGAGAATACAGCCACCAAAGAAGCTAACAGGGAAATGCGGGAGATCATCAATTAAACATAATTGAATGCGTGTATATATAAAAAACACATATACTACATATATTATATATAATAAGTAATTATAAATACATATATTTAATTAAACATATATACTTGAATATTTAAGGGTTAAATGACATTGGGGACGTGGTACTATGTGGACTGAAAAAGTTGAAAGTCTCCAGGTTCAAGTCTGAAAGTAGGCTGTTACAGAATGGCTCCTTTTAAATACCAACAAGTAAGCTGATAAGAGTAGGAGAGACCTTCCTGAGTCTGGTATTGGGACAACAGGTAAGAAAAAAGGCTGCCTTTAAATGCCCTCCCAGCAGTGGTGGCCATGGAGACAGGGGAGGCGGAACATGGAACAGTAAGGGTGGCTGGCAAAAGAAGTTAGAGTATAAGCACAATGAGGGTCTTGGTTTGCAGAGATGGCTGGAGGAGCATCATGCTGTTCCCTGGGCGGCAGGGCAATGCACAGAGCTATGTCAGGTCAGTGTGACGAAGAGCAGGCCCCACTCACTGGGATAACATGCAAACAGGCAGCCCTCTTTCCTCTCCCACAAGCACAAGCACACCCACACCTAGCTTGCATTCAATCTGTCTGGCATCACTATAAAGTGCTTGACAACAAAAATAAAATGGAAAGAAAAATAAATTAAATTCTGAAATGCAATTTTAAAATTCTCATATATTTCTGGACATTGCCACAGGCAAAAAAAAAGGATTCATAAAAAGTATTACATTATTTGCAAAGCAGCCTGGCTATGAGTTTAATATGAATTATAGAGAGAATGGATCCAGGGCATGATTTCCCTGAATAATTTATTACAGACAGACCCTCCTGTTCAGAAATAGGAAACTTAAAAAACAGTATGTCTAAGGCACTAGTTTTTTTTTTTGTTTTTTTGTTTTTTATGTTATGTTAATCACCATACATTACACCATTAGTTTTTGAGGCACTAGCTTTTTGAGGCCAGGTGTACTAGTTTTGTGAAAGAGCCAACAAAAGGTAACAGCATGGAGGTTTCTCAAAAAATTAAAAATAGAGGGGTGCCTGGGTGGCTCAGTCGGTTAAACGTCTGCCTTTGGTTCAGGTCATGATCCCAGGGTCCTGGGATCTAGCCCCACATCGGGCCCCCTGCTCAAGAGTAAGTCTGCTTCTCCCTCTTGCTCCTACCCCCCCCCAGTCTCTCTCTTTTTCTCTCTCTCAAATAAATAAATAAAATCTTTTTAAAAAATTAAAAATAGAACTACCATATGATCCAGTAAGATTCCACTACTGGGTATTTACCCAAAGAAAATGAAAACACTAAATCAAAAAGATATATGCACCCCTATGTTTATTGCAGCATTATTTACAATAGCCAAGATATAGAAGCAGCCCAAGTGTCCATCAACAGATGAATGGATAAAAAAGATGTGGTATGTATGTACAACAGAATATTACTTAGCCATAAAAAAGAATGAAATCTTGCAATTTGTAAGAACATGGACAGATCTGGAGGGTATAATGATAATTGAAACAAGTCAGTCAAGGAAAGGCAAATACCATATGACTTCACTCATGTAGAATTTAAGAAACAAAAAAAATGAGCAACAACAAAAAACAAAAAAACCAGACTCTTAACTATAGAGGACAAACTGATGATTGCCAGAGAGGAGGTGGGTGGGAGAGATGAGTAAAATAGATGGAAGGGGATTAAGAGTACACTCATAACGAGCATTGAGTAATGTGTAGAATTGCTGAATCACTATACTGTACACCTGAAATTAATTTAACACTATATATTAATTATACTTGAATAAAATATATATATGAAAAAATAATAATAAAGTGGTTGATATTGTCTACAGAAAGCACATGAAAGCTTTTGCTTTTTTGATTTAGCAAGCGGCAACCCTATAAACAACATTATTACTCTTTTATCTAACGAAACAAGTTTATAGGATCTAGCTACACAGTGAAAATATGGCAATCCCAGGACCTCACACAGTGATAGCTGATAAACAAAGATAAAGACAAATTGGAGTGAATCAAAGCAAAGTCCAACTGAATTATAATCGGTGCAACCAAGGTCTGGGCTCTGAACAAGTTGAGGAACTTGAGGAAGTGAAATCTAGAATCAGTAAAGCAAATGGATTTCCTTTAGTCAAAGAAATAACAAGCAAAGATGGCCAGAGGGGAGAAAGGAACAATACAATCAGAGTTTCTCAAGAATTCCTCAATTTTCACAAAACTAAACATTAAAAATCTGTATCTCTGTATTATTGCACTGATCATTGTTGTAAGGATCCCCACTACAGCTGTTCTCTGGCACTTTTTTTTTTTTTTTAAGTTAAATACGCCTATTTTTTTCTGTATTGATACACACAGTCTGATTAGTAACTTCTAAATCATAAATAAGAAATCTAAACCTGGGCAGAGGGAAACACAGCCACTCCTCAAGGAGGGATCTGGCTAGTATCACAGGGCACAGCCTGACCTGCTGTAACTCCCGAACTCTGTTTTACAACTTGGTCTTGGCTTAGAATGAGTAGACATCTGACTTAACTAAAGCTACGGATTCCTAGCCCTGTTGCTATTTCTTGGCTTCCAGCCCCTCCACGCATTTGGGGTCCTAACATCTATCTTTCACCACTGGGGAGTTTTTAGTTTGCTTTTGCTGCTGCCCATATGATTCAAGGTGATGAATAAAAGTATGCCTGTGTGTTGCTGGGAGGCTTGGGGAGATGGTAAAGTTGGAGAAAGTGACTGGGGCCGTACTGGGTGCAGAAACAGCCAACTCGAGGCAAACCATTTGCTTTTTCCAAAAAATAATTTGGAAGTTCCTGTAGACAGAGGCCTAACATTTCCTTTTAGGGCTGAGTTTGATGTATGTTTTCTATGTTGCCTTAAAAACTTATGCCCAAGATGTCTTCAAATACAAACTATTAATCTATGGATAGAGAAATAAGTGTACTACCTGACAAGACAACTTCAATAAGATCGCCTTCCTGGATATCACTAGCCGTTTTCACCAGCTGAAGGATGTTTTCGGAGGTAGGGTCATGGCGAAAAAGCAGGATCTTATCATACATTCCATAGAAACCACATTCAGGGAACTGTAAATACAAATATCACAATAGGTTAAATGTCAAAATCCTCCTAAATTTAGAATAGAAACCAAAAAAAATAAGTGTCAGGGCACAAATACAAGCTAATTGATACTTTTATACTATGTTAAATAGTCAAGGTATAATTGACATACAGTAAAATTCACCCTTTTTAGTGCTCAGTTCTGCAAGTTTTGACAAATGGATAGGAATAACTACATACCATCTATGTGGTATACACAAAACAGCCAAGCTATAAAACAGATCCCATCGCCCCCTAAAATGTCTCCATTCCCACTTTGTTATCAACTTCTCCCCTGACCCCCAGCCCCTAGAAAACACTGATCTTTCTGTCTCCAAAATTTGGTCTTCTCAAGAAGGTCATATGAATGATATTGTACCTTTTACATTGTATATAATTTTAAATCTGATGTCTTACTTTTTTATTTAAGATTTCTTATTTATTTATTTTGAGAGAGAAAGAGAGCACAGTGGGGAGGAGGGGCAGAGGGAGAAGCAGACGTCCACTGAGCAGGGAGCCCGATGCGGGGCTTGATCCCAGGACCCTGAGATCATGACCTAAGTCAAAGGTAGACGCTTAACCGACTGAGCCACCCAGGTGCCCGAATCTGATGTTTTTCACTTCGTGTAATGAATTTAAGATTGCCCATTAATCCATTTTCATTGCTGAGGAGTGTTCCATTGTAGTGCATGGATATACCACAGTGTATGTATCCATTCCTCAATTGAAGGGCATTTTAGTTCCAGTTTTTGACTATTACAAATAAAGCTGCTATAAATGTTTACTTAGAGGCGTTTGTGTGAACACAAGTTTTTCCTTCTCTGGGGTGTATGGAAGTATCTGGATAACTTTATAAAAAATTGCCAAACTGTTTTGAAAGTGGCTATTGCATTTTGCCTTCCCACCAGCAGTGTATGAGAGTTCCAGTTGCTCTGCATCCTTGACAGCACTTGGTGATGTTGGTTGTTTTTATTGTAGATATTCTAATAGGTGTTAGAAATAGAAAAACAATGTTTTTCTGATATAGAAATAGAAAAACAATCTAATAGATGTTGGTTGTTTATTGTAGATACTCTATCTCATAGTTTTAATTTTTCCCTAACAACTAATGATATTGAGCATCTTTCCATTGCGCCACCCCCATGCACACAACTGATCAACTCCTTTCCCCATTTTTTAAATTGAATTGTCTATTATTGAGCTCTGATAGTTCTTTATATATTCTAGATAAAAGCTGTTTATCAGATACGTGTTTCATAGATTTTTCTTCCAGTCTGTGGCTTTTCATTCCCTTCACATTATTTTCTGAAGTTCTTAATTTATATGAAGCCCAACTTATCAAATATTTCTTTATGGATCATGCTTTTGGTTTAATATCTGATAAATTTTTGTGTAACTTAAGGTAACACAGATCTTCTATGTTTTATTCTACCATTTTCTTGTTTGGGGTTTTACATTTGGATCTATGATACAGTTTGAGGTAATTTTTGAATGAAGTAAAAAAACATCAATTTAGGCTCATTTTTTTTTGTGCATATTCTTGAAGATTCCTTTACAATTGGTATAAGTTCTTCCTTAAATATCTGGTAAAATTCTCCAGCAAAGCCATCTAAGCCTGGATTTTTCTACTAAGATTTATCTCTTAGATAGCACTACTTAGATTTCCATTTTCTCCTAAGTGAGTTTTGGCAGTTTTCTTTCAAGGAACCTATTCATTTTATCTAAATTGTTGACTTTCCGGGCAAAAAAGTTTTTTTTTAATATTATTCTTTTATCACCCTTTTAATGTCTGTAGGGTCCACAGTACTGTCTTATTACTTTTTCATAATTTGTGTCTTTTCTCTCTTTTTGCTTGATCAGTCTCTGACCACCAGTCTATGTATCTGTTTTTAAGCCAGTTCCATACTGTTTTTGATTACCGTAATGGATTTTGAAATGAGGAAGTATCATGCCTCTAGCTTTATTCTTCTTGCTCAAAATTGCTTGGGCTATTTGGAGTCTTTTGTGGTTCCATATGAATTTTAGAATTGTTTTTTCTACTTCTATAAAAAAATACCATTGGTATTTTGATATGAATTTCATTGAATCTGTAGATTGCTTTGGGTAGTACAGACATTTTAACATTAATTCTTCCAATACATGAACATGCAATGTCTTTCTATTTGTGTTCGTTTTCCTTTCTTTGAGCAGTGCTTTATAGTTTTCATTGTACAAGTCTTTCACCTCATATTTTCATGTAAATCCTTGAAAGTTCTTTTTTTTTTTTTTTAAAGATTTTATTTATTTATTTGAGACAGAGAGAATGAGAGAGACAGAGAGCACATGAGAGGGGGGAGGGTCAGAGGGAGAAGCAGGCTCCCTGCCGAGCAGGGAGCCCGATGTGGGACTCGATCCCGGGACTCCAGGATCATGACCTGAGCCGAAGGCAGTCGCTTAACCAACTGAGCCACCCAGGCGCCCAAAAGTTCTTTTCTACTAAGTCCATCACCTCTACCATTCTGATCTATTTCCTTTAGCTCTTTTTTGATCCTTATGGGTTACATTTCCTCCTACATTTCCTGCTTTTTCATATGTGTACTTTCTAAAAATTGAAGTATAGTTAACATACAGTGTTACATTAGTTTCAGGTGTACAACAGAGTGGTTCAACAATTCTATATGTTATGCTATGCTCACCACAAGTGTAGCTACCACCTGTTATCATATAATGCTATTAAAATATCTTGACTATATTCCCTATGCTGTACCTTTCATCCCTTTGATTTATTCATTCAATAACCAAAAACCTGTACCTTCCACTCCCCTTCAGCCATTTTGCCCAACCCCCTACCCTCTCTCCTCTGGCAACCACCAGTTTGTTCTCTGTATTTATGGGTCTGTATCTGCTTTTTTGTTTGTTTGTTCATTTGCTTCTTAGATTCCATATGTAAGTGGAATCATATGGTATTTGTCTTTCTTTGCCTGACTTATTTCACTAAGTATAAAAAGAGAAATGCCATATGATCCAGTAACTCCACTACTGGGTATTTACCCAAAGAAAATAAAAACACCAATTTGAAATGATATATACACCCCCGTATTTACTGCAGCATTATTTACAACAGCAAAGATATGGAAGCAACCTAAATGTCCACTGACAAATGAATGGATAAAGAAAATATGGTTTATATATAATGGAATGTTAGTCATATAAAAGAATGAGATCTTGCCATCTGCAACAACACAGACGGACCTAGAGGGTATTAATTATGCTAAGAGAAATAAGTCAGAGAAAGACAAATACCATGTGATTTCATTTATATGTAGAACATACATGTACTTTTTAAATTAGATGCCAGATTTTATGAATTAATGTGAGCAGTTGGACTTTGTTGTCTTCCCTTAAAGAATGTTGATATTTGTCTTGGCAAAAATATTAAGAAAACTGCAGATCAGTTTTGTCTTTTCAAGGCTTATTTTTAAGCTTTGTTAGGTTAGCTTTTAGAGTAGTATTTCCTCTAGGGATAGTTTAACCCTACTATTAATACATAACTCTTTGAACATCTCTATGAAATACCTTAAGTGTTCAGTGAAATTTCTCCCATTTGCCTGATAGAAACTCAACTGTCTCTCAGCCCTGTGTGAGCTCTGGTAAGTGTTCATTTCATAGCTTCCACGCAACTGCTCTTTCCTCTGCCTTAATGATTTTCATTATACACATACACAGATTTGTATTCAATCTAATACTCAAGCAGGCCCTTAAGCAGATTTCTGAAGCTCTTTTTCTGTATAGATCCCACATTTCCAGTGCTTCTCCCCTAAAAATCCTTTTGACGTGGTCACCTTGGGCTCTATTCTGTATGTCTTCCATACAGCCAGACAACTAGGCTCCTCTTAGGTTCTTTCTCCCTACACTACACTCTGGATTTTGCCTCCAGGCAGAAAGCTATTACTTACCTTGTTTGCTTCTCTTCTCTCAGGGATCACAATCCTGGATTGCCTGTTGGAAAATGTCCGAAAACAGGCATTCTACACATTGTGTAGTGTTTTCTATTTGTTTGGAGGAGGTGAGCATGTCCTATACCAGATACTCCTTGGGAGTAGAACTCAAAGCCTCATGTGCTTTTAAAATATAGAATGCTAATCTTTTCTACCCAACCTTTTGACTACCCAATTCTATATAAATAGCATTTGCAAGAAAAGTCAGTTAAAGAAAAATAAAATGTCCACAACTGGTAAGAGTACATTTAAGATGACGTTGAAATAAATATATAAAATACATTTAATGAAATAAAATTAAAAAATTTAATAATTATCATAAAACTCTTAAACCTAAACTTTAACTTAAAGAATTTTCCCTGATTTGATCACAAATGTTCTTCAAAATACACTAATTAATGCACAGATCATCTTACCATATCCTTTCCAAAACCATGGGTAGCTGATTCTGACTCAAGACAGGAGAGAGAAAATTCAAGGGATTCAGTGCCTGAGGTGGGGTGAGTAGACAATAAATAGCTGGACAGGAAGAGAGATGAAACAGCAATTGTCTTCCCAAAGAAGAGCCAAATTTTACAGTGTCTTCTAATAATGTCTTGTGGATGTGCTGTGTGGAGGAAGGATCAGGTGGCAATACTGAAGAGGGGCTTAGGAGACAAGGATTCTGCCACCTCATCATGATTTCTGTCAACATGTCCACACACCTCTTCCTTTCTTCAGCAAGGAAATTGTCCTTTCTTCAAGGACATTTCTAAATTCTATTTCTCTATGGTCTTAGATTGCTAACATTTGAGTATCCCATTCTATATTGTGCCTCTTTGTAAAAGTGGGTATATGGAATGGATGATTTTGTATTCAAGTAAGGCTTGAGTGCCTCATATCCTAATTATTATATTTCTTTCTGAGGGTGACTCACAAAACACTTTTAAAAATAAGAATAGATAGAAAAATACCAATATATACAACCCATATTAAAGCTATTATTTAAAAAGACTGAATTTAAAAAACAAAGATACCATCATAAATATTCATGGAAGTTATTTGTCCAAGATATAGAGCAATGAGGCGTGGATATCCTTTCTCCCACATTCCATCTTACTGGGTCATAAACATGGCTTTTCTCTCTTCATTAACAAGCCATTCTGAATCAGGTTGTAGAGGCCTGTGAAGCAGGGCACAGGGGTGAACATGAAGGCCTAGCCTCACGGGACAGTTGTCATGGCAGCAGAAACTGAGGGTTCGATTTTTTTTTCAAATTGTACCTTTTTTATTAGCCAGAGAAAAATATATGCACATTTGCCTTTTACTGTAAGAGAAAAAAATCTTTTCTTTGATGTAACATAACATTCTGCTTGAATAGAAACTATACAATAAGACTTCCAAAAATTGTATTTAAAAATGATGTCTGGAAGGTGGAAAGTATAACAAAACAATGCCTGACAACTGAGAAGGGAACATATTGGGGGAAAATATTCATGGAACAACATTCCCTAATTTGGTCATAATCATCTGTTTTTACGTGAAGGTGTGTGAGCTTTGAAATCTGAAAACCCTCATTAAACTAAACAGGCTTTCAGAAAGGCTCAGAGGCTTGTAAACTCAGCTGGAGCTTATTACAAGATCAGTTCTGTGTTTCTCAGAGGCTTTGTGGTTGTGAGCGCAAACATCTGAGATAAGTGATTTCAAGCTCTCTCCAAGTTCGACTGTAACAAAACCGGCCATTGTGAAAATACGGCCAACAATCACGGCACTGGTCCTAAGCTCTTTAATTCTACCCTATGCTGGAAACCTCTGTGCTGCTGTGTGTATCATTTGGCATTTTTGACCACAGAGCACAATTTACTGTTACATTTCACTATAAATTCATGGCTGGCCAGACAATGTGCTCCAGAGTAGAATAAATACATGTTTTAATGAGTTGCTGAAATGTGACCTGGCCAACGGGAACTCTGAGGAACAAAGGGTGCTTTTCCACAGTTGAGGCCAATCACAAAGGGCAAGGAACAAGCAATACCAGAAACAAATTAATCCATGATTCAGTCAAGTAGAAAGAAAAAAAAGAGAGAGAGTGTGTGAGATGGCCTGATTAAGAAATGAAAATAACACGGCCAGTTTACTTTTGCTAAAAGGTGATGAAAATCCTGGAATTAAATTATTCTGCTCAATTACAGAACACACCAGGCAGGTGAATATTGAACTCTTCTCATCAAAGACGCTTTTCAAGTTATTTTCCAAGAACTCTCTTGTTTGTAACAAGTGGTGCCATGACTGGCCACCCTTAATGAGCAAAGAAATTAAAAAGGTTCTACTACTTCCTAGTTTGGCCAAAATACTCCCTAAGTATTGTTCTGGGAGTACTGGGACAACAAGGATACAGGATGAGCAACTATCTTAACGAGAATGCCTAAACAGTTGGGAAAACTGCCTCTGGGGTCCCTCACTGGATGATGTTAGCATTGAACTGTGAAAAGCAGGAACAACTAGGCAGTTGATGATGGTTCTGAAAGCAGTGGATCCTTAGGTCAACTGAATCCTGCTGAGGGATGTCATGGGTGAGACCTAAGACAACCGTGGTAAACTTACATTCTTAACTTTTCCTAGGACACTAACCCATCCCATTTTTAATCACCTCACAATTAAAAAAAAGTCTAGTAACTTTTTTATAATTTATATATATAATATATATTATATAACTTTTTAATAATGTAAGTATATAAAAAAGTTAAGTATATGAAAGAACAACAAATACTTAGTGAATAACCACTGGGTAGCAACCAAATTATGAGCTGGTTCAAGCCCACCAAAAGCATGAACACTAATTGTCATTTAAAACACAAGTTATGAAGTGTAAATGAAAGGGGAAAGAAAAAGTGAATACTCTATATTATCTGGAGGCATATTTCTGAAATATATTCAAATTTGGGCACAGGCTCTTTGATTTGGTGATTTCATATCCTCAAAAAGGCACACATGAAAAGAATTCCACCCTATGACCACATAGCTGTGTGACTAGTTTCTGAATCTAAGGAAACAGAATCCAGAAAAAAAAATTAACTTTTCTTTTTAACTCTCTCCCTCCCCTACCCAACCCACCTCCCCCCAAGCCAGGCAGAAAATTGAATAGTGTTCCATCACAATAACTAAGAATCACTGTCAGTGGCAGAACTTTGCTATCTCTCCTAGTGGCAACTGTTATTACAGATTCTTGGTTGAATCACTGGTCTCTCAGTCCAAAAGATATGATTCATGAAAATAAATCCGTAACACCTATTTTCATGAAATATTTTGAAAAGCTTTTCAGAATTCCAGTTTCTGAAAATGATGACTAAATGATAGTTACGGTGTTGCCTTAAGAAGATGCATTATACACTGCCCAAGCCATGAAAAACAGCACAACTGTCGCCTACAAAGCCAGGAGCCCATTCTCCATTTTACTTTGCTATTTTCTGGGCCACAGGCATGCTGTCCAGATGCAGAGAACCCTAGCGAACAATCACAACCCTTGCCTGGCTCCCTCTGTAGTTCTTTCTCTCACCAGCACCTGCAATCATATGACTCTGCTTTACTAACCCAATGCTTCCTTTGAAAAGGGATGCCTAACACCAAGGGTCTATCAACTTCAGAAATCTCCAAGGTCTGAATTTACAAACACAAAAGTCACTCTGGCTAGTCCTCCTCTCTCTGCTCTAGTGCCAAAACACTTCCTTTTCTCATTCAAGACAGGATTTGAATTTATTCCACTCTTGCTTTCCTAAAGGCAGATCTAGAATCTGACCCACGTACTTTCTTCTGCTTAGATTTTCTTTTTTAGCCACTCTCCTTTCCATTAAGTTCAAAATCCCATTGTTAAAACAATCATTTTCATTCATAATTTTACATTTGGACCTTAGCCTTACCCTCCATTTGCATTGCAGCAAAGAAAAATAAGCAGAAAAAAATATCTGAGGAAAAAAAGGAATATATTTCATCAAGGAGAGGTCTGCTTGGAATCTTTAGATTAAATGTGAAATGGTAGATTTTGGTTATGAGATTTAAAAGTTGGTTGTACTACCAGAAACAGAAACATGCATATAACAGGAACTTGCAACACCTTTGGGGAATAAAGCTAGACTATAAATTCTTCTTCCTAGGGCATATAAATATATTGACATCATATACCAGATATTGCTAAAGAAGTCTGTTTAATAAATTATATGCTTATCTTTAAGGCAGCAGATGTGACTCAGTGTGATGCTTAATTGTTAGTAGAAACTTTTCTTCTATGTTAATTTGAATAATATGTCATCTATTAAAAAGACAAAAGCAGTAAGAAATGACTTAATACATCATTAACTCTAATGCAGTAACTTCTGTGTATAGACTTCCTGGAGGTATTTTAGATCATTATTTTGTTGTCTATAATTTTTAAGGTTTAAAATAAATGTTCATATCAAGCAATTATAGGTGGTAATAATTAATGAGAGCCTCACCACTGTTGTGTAAAAACATATTATACTGCATTATACCTTGACAGATTACTAGTCAGTGATAGCTATTAAAAGACTTAGTAGGCACTCTGAAATTATTCACACAACAGTAATTAGGTGTGTAGATGTGCAGCTTGGAAATGGAAAAAAATGTACTTCGCACTCTTTGTCTTACTCTGTATTCAACTGTCATTATAGAATACTGTATAGTTTTTACATTTCTTAATAAGGCTACATGGTTTTTCATTACTTAAATGAATTAATGATAATGGATGCACATATTAGATAAAATGAAGAATATGACAGCAACTAAAAAGGTTTTACCAAAAATTAAAAATCATTAACTTTGGAGAAGAAAAATTTCCAGAGGTTATTTATCTTTTCATTTAGAGATGAGTAGACTAATGCCCAGAATTTACTAGGGAATCTATCCAAGGTCACAATGCTAGGTAATGCCAGAACAAGGATGAGAAGCCAGGTCTCCTTACTCATACTGTTTGATCTTCCCTCTCAGTTCCACTTCTCCTAGGAAGGAAACACAGGAAGAGTGGCCAAACGTCCAGCCAACAGTGATTCAGAACTGAAAACCCTGAGCACCTTTTTTTTTTTTTTTTGCCAGAAAGTGCTGGACCCACACTTACAGATTTTGGATTTTGGACAAAACTAAGGTAAATGACTTAGTGAATTTTAAAACAGCTATTCCATGGCAATCTTCAGTTCTTACTACATAGACAAGTCATTAAAAGGGTAGTGGCAGTGAGGCAGCCCACTGAAGGCTGAATGATAGCAGAATGGACAGCTTATAGCAGAAGAAAACCTGGTCGGGGTCATTAAGACAAGGCGGGGGGGGGGGGCACAGTCTTACACATCCTACCCTCAAAGGAGAGTTTTATTATAAGAGAACCATAATTAATATTTACAGAATTATTGGTCCTTTAGATATAAAGAAATATATACATAGTATTGAGTGATACATTTGAAAAGATTTCCACTATATTATCTAAGATAAAATTGGAAAATAAAATGTACTCTTATTTGGAAAATTTGTACATATGTCCATCATGCTCATTGATGATAATGAGAGATAATTATATTAGCGTATTACAATCTGAGTTTGTATTTCAGATGCATGAAGTGTAACTTTTCATTAAATTAAAACTATATTTTAACATTAAATATACATAAACCAATGACCAGAAAATGCTAATTTAACTACACACATTCACAACAAAGTATTTATGTAATCTTTAATGATGGCATTAACCCTCAAACAGCTATGGACTGTATAAACAGCTGGTCTGGTCAATTTACGAAAAGCCAGTTTAAAAAAAAAAACAATCTTTAGCAAAATAACTGAATGAGTAAACCATCTCCTTTTTAACTGTTTTACTCTTATGTTCTAGAATGTTTGATTTTGACTAAATTAATCTTACTCTAGGTAATTTTTGTTCACACAATAATTGGACAGACCTAAGTATGTGCAATCATCAGGGATATAACATACTGGAGAAGGGTGTGGGAGAGAGACGAACTGCCTGGATTATGCCTCAGATCAGAAATCTAGAAATGGAGGTTAGGGAGAAGTATTTAGAGGTAAAATACTTTTCTTACCAAAGCTCTTTGAATGATATACCTAAAGGAACAAGAAATGGGGATGGGACACAGACCTTCCAAATGAAGTGGAAAGGCTGATGTCACAAATATAACCGTCCTGCTGAGCACCCACCTGGATCACTACAGCACACGTAACACACAGAACACCTCTCTCAAGAGGTCGGGGAGACATATCACAGCACACCACAAGTGAACCCAGTCTTTCGTTCACCCAAACTTTTAGGTACTAGGTCCCTAGCTAGAGATACAATGATAAATCAAACTGGACATGGTCCCTTCTTCTCAGAAGGAAGGGGAGAGCACAAGTGGGGGAGGAAGGGCAGACATCAGACAGCTAATCCCACAAATGAAGGTGTAACAGGACAGTGAGATAAGTGTAATAAAGAAATGGAGCAACTTCCCAAGAAAGCATACAACAAAGGACCAGACAGGGAATTAGGAAAGGCTTCCCTGAAGAAATGGCATTTCAGCTCAGATCCAATGTTCAAAAGCAGTAACTTTGGAAGGAGGGCGGTAACAGGTCAGAGTTGCTGGGAGCACAAGCATCTGTGCAAAAATCTTACATGTTCTTTAACATCACGGTAATAAGGCTCCTTCGATCAAGGGGAGAAAAAAGTATTGTCGGTTCCCACATCATTACTCCTTCATATCTCATGGTAGTTCACGCTGGGACTAATGCCCATGTCAGGATCTACTTTATAGCTCTGACACCATATGAGACCCCACAAATTGTTTATTAAGAATCCCCTGGACTTAGACCAACGTCAGAATTCAGTGATAAAATTAACATTTCCCATATACTTACTCCATGAGTAGCTCTATGACAAGAAGCTCTGAAATAAGTTTGGAAAATGTGGCATATACTATACCCTTCCTGAAAATTCACCATGCATTTTATCATATTTATGTTTATAAAGAAACTTTCTTCCCAGTCATATTTCTATATTTAACACATATATGTATATATATGTGACATATATCATATGTATTATAGGCACATATACATATACTTCTTTGTTTACTGATTGCTTCCCAGAACCACTGTAGAAATTATTAAATAAACTAACTGTACAGACTAATGGAGCAAGATGGCGGAGGAGTCGGAGACCTAAATTTCGTCTGGTCCCAGAATTCAGCTACAGAGGGCTCAAACCATTCTGAACACCTACAAACTCAAAAGGAGATCGAAGACAAGAATAGCAGCAACTCTCTGAACAGAAAAGCGACCACTTTCTGGAAGGTAGGACGTGCGGAGAAGTGAATCCGAGGCGATATTCAGGAGGATACACGGCGGGGGAGGGGGCCTCCGTCGGCTGCTTCTGGCAGTGATAGAGCCGCGGAGCACAAAATCGGAACTTTTAGAAGTCGGCTCCGCTGAGGGATGTCGCTCCAGTGGCAAACCGGGGGGTGGAACCCTCGCGGGACAGTGTGGTCTCAGGACCCTCAGGGTCACAGAAAGACCAGCGGTGCCTGAGTGCAGCAGAGCTCCCAGGAATCAGAGCAGGGAAGCCAGCTGTAGAGACGGAGCCGAGGCGTGGGCTCTCAGCTTGGGGTTGCCATAAACCTGGATCCACAGCACAGTCGGACCACTGCTCTCCCAGCAGGGACCCAACAAGCGGCAGATCCGGGGAGACTCACCTTCTTCCCCCAAGAGGAGCGGCGCAGGAGCTCACCACAGGGATCTGCTGGGTTTGGAGACTCCACATGGGGTCGGGTGCCAGAGATAGAAACGCGCGGTCACAGGCCGGGTGAGCACGGAGTGTGGCCGGAGACAGGGGAGACGGGAGTGACTGATTGCTTTTCTCTTGGGACGCACTGAGGAGTGGGGCCCTGAGTTCTCGGCTCCTCCAGGGCGGAGATTGGGAGGCTGCCATTTTCACTCTCGTCCTCCAAAGCCCTACGAAAAGCTTGCAGGGAACAAAAGCTCTGGAGAGCAAACCCGACCAGATTACTTAGCCAGGACAGGGCAAGGGCGGGGCAATTCCACCTCCAGCAAAGACATTTGGGAACCACGGCAACAGGCCCCTCCCCCAGAAGATCAGCAAGAACAGACAGCCAAGACCAAGTTTACTGATCAATGAGAACTGCAGAACTCCAGCGCTAGGGGAATACTGCACATCGAATCCATGGCTTTTTTCCCATGATTCTTTAGTCTAGGTTCTTTAGTTAAAGTTAATTTTTTTATTTTCTTTTTGTTCTTTTTCTATTTTTTTAATTTTTCTTTTACCCTTTTTCAACCAGCATCTTATCAATCCCTTTATTTATTTTTTTTTATATTTTTTTAAAGATTTTTATTTATTTATTTATTTATTGGAGACAGAACGAGAGAGAGAGAACACATGAGAGGGGGGAGGGTCAGAGGGAGAAGCAGGTTCCTTGCTGAGCAGGGAGCCCAATGTGGGACTTGATCCAGGGACTCCAGGATCATGACCTGAGCCGAAGGCAGTCGCTTAACCAACTGAGCCACCCAGGCGCCCCTTATCAATCCCTTTTTAAAAAATCTTTTCTATTTTTCATTTTTAGAGTCATATTCTATCCCTTCATAGTACTTAACCTTATTTTTGGTATATATATAAGTTGTTCTCTCTTGAAAATTTTGGGAGTTTCTTCTAACCAAAATATACCCTAAATCTCTAGTGTATGGCTTTGTTCTAATCTCCTGCCTTATCACATTCTCTCCCTTATTTTTTTTTTAATTCCTCTTCTTTCTTTTTTCAACCAACTTCTTATCTTATCAATTTGTTTTATATAATCTTTTATAATTTCCATCTTTACAGTCATATTCCATCCCTTCCTAGTATTTATCCTTATTTTTGTACATATATAAGTTTTTCTTTCTTTAAAATTTTGGGAGGCACTTTCTTCTAACAGACCAAAATACGCCCAAAATCTAGTGTGTGGCACTGATCATATTTGATCATATTCCTTTTTTTTTTTCTTTTTTCTTTCTTTCCCTTTCCTTTTCCCTGGTTTCAGGTCTCTTCTGACTAGTTTGTGTATATTTTTCTGGAGTCATTGTTACCCTGTTAGCATTTTGTTCTCTCATTCATCTGTTCTATGGACAAAAAGACAAGACTGAAAAAATCACCTCAAAAAAAAGAACAAGAGGCAGTACCAACTGCCACGGACCTAATCAAAACGGACATTAGTAAGATGTCGGAACTAGAGTTCAGAATGATGATTTTAAAGATACTAGCTGGGCTTGAAAAAAGCATGGAAGAAATTAGAGAAAGACCTTCTGAAGAAATAAATGAACTAAAATCTAACCAAGTCAAAATCAAAAAGGCTATTAATGAGGTGTAATAAAAAATGGAGGCTCTAACTCCTAGGATAAATGAGGCAGAAGAGAGAATTAGTGATACAGACAACCAAACAATGGAAAATAAAGAAGCTGAGAAAAAGAGAGGTAAACAACTATTGGATCGTGAGGGAAGAATTTGAGAGATAAGTGATACCATAAGATGAAAAAATACTAGAATAATTGGGATCCCAGAAGAAGAAGAAAGAGAGAGAGGGGCAGAAACTATATTGGAGCAAATTATAGCAGAGAAGTTCCCATATTAATATGGGGAAGGAAACAGGCATCAAAATCCAGGAGGCACAGAGAACTGCCCTAAAAAAAGATCAACAAGGAAATAAAGACTTTGAATGATACACTGTACCAAATGGACTTCACAGATATATTCAGAACATTCCATTCCAGGGCAAAAGAATACACATTCTTCTCTAGTGCCCATGGAACATTCTCCAGAATAGATCACAACCTAGGTTACAAATCAGGTCTCATCTGGTACCAAAAGATTGGGATCATTCCCTGCATATTTTCAGACCACAGTGCTTTGAAACTAGAACTCAATCACAAGAGGCAAGTTGGAAAGAACTCAAATACATGGAGGCTAAAGAGCATCCTACTAAAGAATGAATGGGTCAACCAGGAAATTAAAGAAGAATTAAAAAATTTCATGGAAACAAATGAAAATGAAAACACAACTGTTCAAAATCTTTGGGATGCAGCAAAGACAGTCCTAAGAGGAAAGTATATAGCAATACAAGCCTTTCTCAAGAAACAAGAAAGGTCTCAAATACACAACCTAACACTACACCTAAAGGAGCTGGAGAAAGAACAGCAAATAAAGCCTAAACCCAGCAGGAGAAGAGAAATAATAAAGATCAGAGCAGAAATCAATGAAATAGAAACCAAAAGAACAGTAGAACAGATCAACAAAACTAGGAGTTGGTTTGTTGAAAGAATTAATAAGATTGATAAACCCCCGGCCAGACTTATCAAAAAGAAAAGAGAAAGGACCCAAATAAATAAAATCATGAATGAAAGAGGAGAGATCACAACCTACACCAAAGAAATACAAACAATTATAAGAACATATTATGAGCAACTATATGCCAGCAAATTAGATAATCTGGAAGAAATGGATGCATTCCTAGAGATATATAAACTACCAAAACTGAACCAGGAAGAGATAGAAAACCTAAACAGACCTATAACCACTAAGGAAATGGAAGCAGTAATTAAAAATCTCCCAAAAAAACAAAAGCCCAGGGCCAGATGGCTTCCCAGGGGAATTCTACCAAATATTTAAATAATTAATACCCATTCTTCTGAAACTGTTCCAAAAATAGAAATGGAAGGAAAACTTCCAAACTCGTTTTATGAGGCCACCATTACCTTGATCCCCAAACCAGACAAAGACCCCATCAAAAAGAATTACAGACCAATATCCTTGATGAACACGGATGCAAAAATTCTCACCAAATTACTAGCCAATAGGATCCAACAGTACATCAAAAGGATTATTCACCATGACCAAGTGGGACTTATCCCTGGGCTGCAAGGTTGGTTCAACACCTGCAAATCAATCAATGTGATACAATACATTAATAAGAGAAAGAACAAGAACCATATGATCCTCTCAACAGATGCAGAAAAAGCATTTGACCAAGTACAGCATCCTTTCTTGATCAAAACTCTTCAGAGTATAGGGATAGAGGGCACATACCTCAATATCATAAAAGCCATCTATGAAAAACCCATAGTGAATATCATTCTCAATGGGGAAAAACCGAGACCTTTCCCCCTAAGATCAGGAACACAGCAAGGATGTCCACTATCACCACTGCTATTCAACATAGTATTAGAAGTCCTAGCCACAGCAATCAGACAACAAAAAGAAATAAAAGGCATCCAAATCAGCAAAGAAGTCAGACTCTCACTCTTTGCAGATGATATGATACTTTAGGTGGAAAACCCAAAAGACTCCAGCCCAAAACTGCTAGAACTCATACAGGAATTCACTAAAGTGGCAGGATATAAAATCAATGCACAGAAATCAGTGGCATTCGTATACACCAACAACACAACAGAAGAAAGAAAAATTAAGGAGTCAATCCCATTTACAATTGCACCCAAAACCATAAGATACCTAGGAATAAATTTAATCAAAGAGGCAAAGAATCTGTACTCAGAAAACTATAAAATACTCATGAAAGAAATTGAGGAAGGCACAAAGAAATGGAAAAACGTTCCATGCTCATGGATTGAAAGAACAAATACTGTGAAGATGTCAATGCTACCTAGAGCAATCTACACATTTAATGCAATCCCTATCAAAATACCATCCACTTTTTTCAAAGAAATGGAACAAATAATCTTAAAATTTGTATGGAACCAGAAAAGACCCCGAATAGCCAGAGGAATGTTGAAAAAGAAAAGCAAAGCTGGTGACATCACAATTCCGGACTTCAAGCTTTATTACAAAGCTGTCATCATCAAGACAGTATGGTGCTGGCCAAAAACAGATAGATAGATCAATGGAACAAAATAGAGAGCCCAGAAATGGACCCTCAACTCTATGGTCAACTAATCTTCGACAAAGCAGGAATGAATGTCCGATGGAAAAAAGACAGTCTCTTCAACAAATGGTGTTGGGAAAATTGGACAGCCACATGCAGAAGAATGAAACTGGACCATTTCCTTACACCACACACAAAAATAGACTCAAAATGTATGAAAGACCCAAATGTGAGACAGGAGTCCATTAAAATCCTAGAGGAGAACACAGGCAGCTACCTCTTCGACCTCAGCCGCAGCAACTTCTTCCTAGAAACATCACCAAGGGCAAAAATGAACTATTGGGACTTCGTCAAGATAAAAAGCTTTTGCACAGCAAAGGAAACAGTAAACAAAACCAAAAGACAATCAACAGAATGGGAGAAGATATTTGCAAATGACATATCAGATAAAGGGCTAGTATCCAAAATCTATAAAGAACTTACCAAACTCAACACCCAAAGAACAAATAATCCAATCAAGAAATGGGCAGAAGACATGAACAGACATTTTTCCAAAGAAGACATACAAATGGTCAACAGACACATGAAAAAGTGTTCAACATCGCTCGGCATCAGGGAAATCCAAATCAAAGCCTCAATGAGATACCACCTCACACCAGTCAGAATGGCTAAAATTAACAAGTCAGGAAACGACAGATGTTGGCGGGGATGTGGAGAAAGGGGAACCATCCTACACTGTTGGTAGGACTGCAAGCTGGTGCAGCCACTCTGGAAAACAGTATGGAGGTTCCTCAAAAAGTTGAAAATAGAGCTACCATATGACCCAGCAATTGCACTACTGGGTATTTACCCCAAAGATACAAATGTAGTGATCCGAAGGGCTATGTGCACCCCGATGTTTATAGCAGCAATGTCCACAATAGCCAAACTATGGAAAGAGGCAAGATGTCCATCGACAGATGAATGGATAAAGAAGAGGTGGTATACATATACGATGGAATATTATGCAGCCATCGAAAGGAATGAAATCTTGCCATTTGCAATGACGTGGATAGAACTTGAGGGTGTTATGCTGAGCAAAATAAGTCAACCAGAGAAAGACTTGTATCATATGATCTCACTGATATGAGGAATTCTTAATCGCAGGAAACAAACTGAGGGTTGCTGGAGTGGTGGGGGGGTGGGAGGGATGGGGTGGCTGGGTGATAGACATTCGGGAGGGTATGTGCTATGGTGAGCGCTGTGAATTGTGTAAGACTGTTGAATCACAGACCTGTACCTCTAAAACAAATAATACACTATATGTTAAAAAAAAGAAGATAGTAGGAAGGGAAAAATGAAGGGGGGAAATCGGAGGGGGAGATGAACCATGAGAGACTATGGACTCTTGAGTAACAAACAGGGTTCTAGAGGGGAGAGGGGTGGGGGGGATGGGTTAGCCTGGTGATGGGCATTAAAGAGGGCACGTTCTGCATGGAGCACTGGGTGTTATACACAAACAATGAATCATGGAACACTTCATCTAAAACTAATGATGTAATGTATGGGGATTAACATAACAATAAAATAAATTTAAAAACCTGTACAATATTTATAATAGAACCAAGGAAAGTGATAATGTTTGTTGTTGTTATTACTTAGTTATAAGTAAGTTAGTTATAAGAAAACGAAGATTTTCTAGTCTACTCTGTTCTTTATCAAAACTCCATATGAGGGACCACTTGGATGCACAATAAGCCTGCTTATTGTTCTGCAATTTCTGCTTAGTTCCTGTAGCTTCCATATAGCTGACATGATTTCTAATTGGCTCTAGCCAGATCCTGAAACTAAAAAGGCTACACTAAGGCTTTCTTACCTTCCAATGTTGTGCATTCTCTGATATAAATATTCATTACACCTAAGATATCTATTATTTTTCTTCAAAACTAACCTATATTTGGTGAAAGTAACTCAACTAATTTTTTAAACAACTCCCTTGTACTTGTTCATATTATGACATTTTTGTGTTAATTTCATGTACTGTACTAGGAAAAAAGCAAGGACCACAGATTTGGATGTTGGCATTGATACTGTGGAATTCCATTGTTCTGGTTGTACTGCTAATGATCCTTTGGTTCCATGGATAAAAATCTCATTTCCTGAAAACCAAATCCCCAAGGAGCTGCTGTATTTTTTTTCTTCTTTGTACTGATAAGCAGGCATTTCATCTGATTTAAAGGATCAAAATGAAAACAATTTTTCTCAATTACTTTGATGTTCCCCAAGACAGGAAAGAATTTCTTCACCCCCTGTAAAATGCTATACAGCTTCTGGAAAGATTACTGTAGCTTTTGGAAGAGTTAGTAGTGGCCAAAGATAATAAAACCACCTGCCACCCCACCAGAAGTAACATTTAATAAATTGGCCTTTCAGTTCACTCCCAAGGGGCCAGATGTCCTCAGCTGAGCTCTCAGGCAAGAGCAGCTTTGGCCCCGCCTACAAAGACCTCTTTACGCTTATATTAAAAAGGCATCTACAAAAGCGCTTATGGATATCTGTGATGCCTTAGAACCTTGATTCAGGTTACTGGGTCATAGAGAAATGTATTTCCAGCAAAACTGAGTAATTGTCTATTGCTGTTTCTCATAAAGGCAGATGTAGATAATTTACAAAGACGAAATCTGAAAAATGGTGAGAGAGATCAAGTTCACCTGATCCCAAGAGAGAGAAAGAATTAAAGAATGAGATGTTGAGAAAAAAAAAATCTATAAAAGTTTGTGTTCTTTGATGAACGGTACAGTAAAAAATGAATACAGGCTCCCCCCACTACCCAAAAGTAGGGCATTCCTAGAAAACCTTTTGTAAGCCGAAACGTTGGTAAAGGGAAAAAGCAATTACCATTAATTTACGTGGGAAAATTGTTGAGCATTCTCAAACACAGAAAATAACCCTTCTTAGGCTCTTCTGATGCCTGAGGACACATCTTGCTAAGGGATGCACAAAATAAGTCGAGATAAAGCACAGATGCTCACAGGTACAGTTCAAAGCTGTAGAGACTAGATGCTGACACACTCAGTGAGTGTAGTTCAGGGGAAGCATATTTGCAGGGCCCCTCTCACCGCCTGGGATGCATGCTGCCTCTATAACTGCCCCTGAAAAGCAAATGCTCAACACTATTTTTGCTTTTTGCCTTTTCTTGGTAAAAGCAAGAATCCTCTTCAAATTCCTTTCAGTTAGCTAAAATAAGTACTAATGTAGGTCTTTCATAAAAGCAAAGTGGATCATTAAGAACTTTCAAAAAGTGAGGGGGGATACCTATATGTAGGCAAAATCTTATACTATGACTTATATACTATGAATTATACTATGACTTCGCATTAAATAGGTTAATTGCTTTCATTTATCATACTTATCAAAGGTCATAAAATATAAATATATCTTAAAAATATATAAAAAATATATATAAATATATATAAATATATAAATATATATATAAATATATAAAAAATATAAAACGATTTTTTAAGAAGAAAACAATGGCATTATACTAATACCCTGTGACATAAATTATTTCAGTATAAATTTATATTTTTATTTTTTGGGTGCTTGGAGAACAGTGGTAAACGATATGGAAAATTTTCATGAAGATCTACGATACCCTTCTCTGTTTTCTCGGCTGAAACTTCATGAATTTCCTAGAGTTGCCAGAGGCAATCCCCCAAAAGTTAACTTCCTGTTCCCTTTGCATTTCTATGATCCAGTTTGCCAATAATCACGAGACAGTAAAGACGGAAGAAGTCAGTGTAGGAAATGTTTTAAGTGAGACATCGTAAGAGAAGTTCCTATTTGACTATTTTTTTTTCCAAGATTTATTTATTTTGAGGGGGGTGGGGAGGAGCAGAGGGAGAGACTCTCCAGCAGACTCCTCACTGAGCGTGGAGCCCGACACGGGGCTTGATCTCACCACCCTGAGATCATGACCAGAGCCGAAATCAAGAGTCTGGCACTTAACTGACTGAGCCACCCAGGCGCCCCTTCTATTTGACTTTAAAAGAGGGTACAACAAAACCTCAGGAGAGGAACCTGTGATATCTGAGAAATCTGGGCCATCTAAATAGGCCAGCAACTGCAAGTTGTTGTCAAAACCCCCTATTGTATTCTTGAAGCAACTGGGAATTTATAAAAGGGCTCGGTCTGTGATTATGTCATTTCATCTGGGTCCGGTCATTGCACTAATTCATATTCCTTTCCAGAGGGAGGGAATGGGTGCATATAAAAAGTAGAACTGAGACATTTGAATTGAACATGATATTTTAAAGCTCACTAAATATGTATATAAATTTATATATAAATCTTACTCTAAATTCATAGAAAATAAAATTCATTAGTTGAGACTGAAATGCATTAAGAATCAAAACACTGTCTTCACAAAACTTCAAATACATTTATCAGAATTCACTTTACCAGCAAAACAGTCAAGGTGTATTGCACTCCAAATTGCACCCATTTCCCTCATCCTATTTAAAGAAATTGTTTGTCCTCACGAGAAACATCAGCACTCCATGCATACACTCTCACCGGAATGGCCTGCAGATGAGTTGTTCTTCACATTGTCAGGTTCCATGGGTAATCTCCATCCTCTTAGGCAATATGTCAGCAGCATTTGCCCCCCAGGTGATCACTCCCTCCTTCCAACAAACACTTTCTTCCCTTGATTCCAGAATAGTGCATTCTCTTGGTTTTCCTTCTACTTGAAAGGCTACAACTTTTCAGTCACTATTACTGAATCTTTCTCTTCTTTCCAGCCTATTAGATAAATGCCGGAGTGGTCAGAGCTCATTCTGCAGAAGTCTATTTTCTCTATTTATAATCACCCTAGAGGATCTCATCCAGTCCCCTGGCTTTAGATACCATATATACTCAGATGGCACAAATGTTTACCTCTAGCATTGAGCATTCCTCTAAAACACAGACCCATCTATCTAACAACACTCAACATCTCTGTGTGGCTACATCTATGAGATTGACAATAGAACTCTTGACTACTCATCCCTGATTTTTCCCCTTCACTGTCCCTATCTCAAGAAAGGGCACCAACATCCAGTTGTTTGGGTCAGAAAGCTTGGAATCATCTTTAAATTTTCTCTTTCTCTCATTTCACATGGAACCCATCAACAAATCTTATTAGCTCTGCAATACAAGCATGATATACTCCAAATCTAAAATCTGACACCATTTCCACTGCTATCTCCCAAGTCCAAGCCACCATCTCTTGCTCATACTGCCATAACTGCTCAAGCCACCTGCTCCTCCTGTTGGCTGCACAATCTTTTCTACACACAGGAATGGGAGTTGCCCTTTTAAATCGTCTATCAGATCAGAGCCTTCCGATGGCTTCCCTTCACACTTAGAATTATCCTTCAGTCGTAACCAAAGCCCACAAGGCTCTTACGTCTCTGCCCTCATCTTCTGCCACCCTTCCTCCACTCTGGTCCCATTACCGTTTTTCAAGTAAATCAGAGATAGTTCCTCCTCAAGGCTTTTACACTTGCCCTTTTCCTCCTGCTTGAAATACTCCTCTTCTCAATATTTACATGGCTAATTCCTTCATGTTGCTCAAGTGTCACCTCCTTAGCAAGGCTTTCCCTGACCACCCTAAGTAAAATACAGCTCCTCTGATGCCTTTCTTTTTTCCTGTTTCCTTTTACTTCAGAAAAATCGTCACTACCTGAAGCTATAGATCTATCTTCATTTTTAAAAATTATTATCTTCTCAACCACAACATAAGCTCCATTAAAGCAGGAACTTATTCCATCTGATTCACTATTATAACTCAACAGCCTAGAATAGTGCCTGGTAGGTAGTATGTGCTCAATACATAGTGATGAGTGCATGAATAAATAACACGACAAAAGCAAGCTATTTTACCTCATGAAAGTATTAGAGGACTTGGTTAACTATTACATCACTTTTCTTTAATTATCAACCCAACCGCAAGTTGGGTAAGTACCGAAGTACCGAAAACTAATTCATGACTTCTCAATAGAGGTTTTAGAATCTATCCAGAGACGTTTAAAAAAATGGGTACCTAGCTGTCCACAGATTTAAAGAGATGATCTCTCTTCATACTCTAAATCCACAACTAAAACATGTCAATGACCTGTATTTATTGGGACGATCTGTTCCCCTTTGACTCTTAAAATAAAAACCGTCTTTATTTTTAGAAACCAGGATTTCCTTTCCTTGCAGAGGTTACAGCCAGACACAGTCAAACACTCAAACGTTTACAATGACTTTGGCAGACTGCTCACACTGAAGAAGCATGTTTCCCCAATTTAGAAACTCCAGGTCTCTGAGGGTCTAATTCTCATATTCTGTGCCACTGTGGGTATTTCCTCAGTTGACTTACCAGAGTATCTTATCACCTCTAGAAACTTCAGATTAAGCAAAGAAAAGTGAATATGCTGATTCACCAAGTTAATAGATAACCCCCCGATGTTGGTTCAGTTCACCTCTCTCACTTACCAACTACCACTTTCCACTCTCCCCTCAGCCACTCTTCTTGGGAAGCATCAGCCATGAAGCACAGCTAGACTCATGGTCTCCATTCTTGCTGTTCCTTTTGCCTGGAACACTCTTCCACCTAACAGTCTACTAGCACACACCTTCATTTAATTCAGGTCTCTGCCCAAATATCTTTATATTTTTTAACTCACTGTGTATACATACAGTATCTCTCTAATCAGTAAAATGTGCCCTCACTTGAAGAGGGACCATGTGTTCGATTCATTGTTGAATCCCAGTACCCAGGACAAGGCCAGGTGCAGAGCAGTTAGTTAACTAATGGTTGTCAAATGAATGCTCCATAAACAGCATATCTTCATCATTCCTTCCCAATTCCCCCCATTAGTCACTGAATGAATTTTCATTTACTTTGGAACTAGCAGCCTATTTCGACACTCTTAAAATACCCTCCCCTTCTGCCCCTCCCCCTCTCAAATAAATAAATCTTTTGAAAAAAACAGTTAAAGCTATAATTATTGAATACATATAATGTGCTATGATTTCGGATTTTATTTTTTTTTAAGATTTTATGTATTTATTTGACAGAGAGAGAGAGACAGTGAGAGAGGAAACACAAGCAGGGGGAGTGGAAGAGGGAGAAGCAGGCTTCCCGCCGAGCAGGGAGCCCGATGCGGGGCTCGATCCCAGGACCCTGGGACCATAACCTGAGCCGAAGGCAGACGCTTAACGACTGAGCCACCCAGGCTCCCCTGATTTCAGATTTTAAAATACTGGAGAAAAATAAACTGAAATCTCTACAACCAACCAAAATGCATGCTAAAGGAATTAAATATAAAACAAATAAATAAATAAATGAGAAAGAAATATAAGAGTATATCTGTCTGGGGAAAGTCCTTTCTAATCATTTAAGCCAATAAGCCTTCTGGTCCAGGATGACAGATGAAGCATACATATTAAAGTTTCATATCCAAAAAAAATTAAAAAATAAAGTTTCATTTCCACAAATTCTGAAACAATAGTAAAGTACAAAGGGAATTTAATCCATATTACCCCGAACATGGGATTGGAGAGAGCAATGGAAGAACCAAAACTTCTAACAAGTATCAAGAAGATGGCAATCTGATGGAAACAGATCATACATAGGTTGTCACCTTTCCTGTGCATATATTTACATGGAGACTCTGACTGTGATTTCCCTCAATATACAGGGAGCAGGGGTCTTATATGCATCATTCACTTCTCCATCCTCAGCACCTAGTAAATTCCAGGTACATAAGAGGTGCTCAATGCATATTTTTCTATTGAATGAATTAATAGCCATCAATAGAAAATTAAAGAAACAAAGATGAGTCATTTTAATGTATTCCTATACCACCTTTAAAATTCAATGCCAATCACAAAAGAAGTTCTCAATAAATATGTTCTGAACAAATGAACAAATGGTGGAAATAAAATCTTTAATGTTGTGAAAAATTTGCCATGATGCTCTGTTAAGTGAAAAAGATCATAAAATAGTATAGACAATGAAACCCATATGTTGTTAAAAATAAAGGCATTCATCAAAAAGGACTTGAGGAGAATCCAAAAATATCAACTGAAGATATATCTGGCAATGGGATTATGAAAGACTGTATTATCTTTTGTGCTTTTTTGCATTTTTCAAGCTTCTCACTACATATGTATAATCCCTTTGTAAATAAGGGGGGGAAGCTATTGTATAACAGAAGGATTTAGTTCTGCCATTCTCTTGGAAGTACTATGCTATATCTCTTCTCCCACTCTGTAGCCAGCCAGCTCACACCATGTTATGTGCCAGACTGTAGTCCCACCTTCACACAGGAAAGGAGGGAAAAATGGAGGTGTGACAAGGAAGCAGTTATACAGACAGACAAGAACCAGGCTATGGGCTGTGCTCTGCATTCTAGGACAGAATTTCATAGCCTATTCAGGTTAGAATATATGCCAGATACATCTGTATGTGTGCATATATGTCTATGTTGGGAGGGTATGCAGGTAAAGGTGCTTCCTCCACCACGGTACAGTCACGAGCACCAAGATACAATCATGGAAAGAACACCACCAAGGTCACGCACGCAGGTCAGGCACACTTGGCTCAAGTACCTACTTATTGGTCATTACGGATCCATGCTTGGTGTCAGCTTCCTTACCTATGTGCAAAAAAATCATGTGGCTATCTGGATCACCGGGTGATATATGGAAGTGCTAAATTACTATACTGTCCACCTGAAACTAATATTACACTGTATGTTAACTAACTGGCATTTAATTAAAGCTTAAAAAAAGGATGAGGCATGCAAAATAAGCTTTCTCACTGCCTTGATCCCTCAGGTATCTTCTGCTTTTATTCAAGCTTTGTAAGGCCAAAATGTCTAGAATATGGGCAACCATCTTATGACCAAGGGGATAAAGCCAAAGGAATCCGAGAGATACTATCCCCGCAACCTGAGATTGTAGAGCAGCAGAGGAGAGCCTACAGCCCCCTACCTACAAACTCCGTGTTAAATATACTTATGTGCCTTATCGTTCAGTATTTTTCTGTGGGTTTTCTGTGACATGGGGTGGAAGGCATCTATGATGCATGAAACACATAAAAATGACCACTAATTATTTCCTTCCCTGTATCCATGTCCATTTAGCTGTCCTGTAATTTTCAGTGCCCTCCCACTCTGGCTCTGAGATCGACCATGTGACTTGCTTTAGCCAAGAGGATATAAGCAAGCGTGATTCAAGCTGTACAGATTAGCATTTGTGCTCTCTTGCCACCCCCTGAAGCCACTGTTGCCACGTGAACAACACACACATGCATACGTACACACATATACACACACAAACCGAGAAAATTTTTTTCCAGTATTCAAAACTATTATTTGGTTCAGCAAAGAACTCATTCATGTCACTGATGAACATGTGAAGTTCTGACATCCACCTTTGTTGCCTCATTTTCATCTTACTCATTCACATAAAATTATACACCAGTGGTCATGTCAGAACTACAATTGTTTATCATTTGCAAACATAGGTTGCAACCACAGGATACAAGAGTTTAAAAAAAATAGACAAAATTATTCTATGAGATAGAATTGGCTATATGGAATTTATAATAAAGGGTATTGCACATTTTATTTGTAAATTATATGCTATATTACATTTTATATCATTAAAACTTACAATAGTTTTTTCAGCATTTCTTGTTAAACGTTTACCAGCATACTACTGAGTATTATATGATGTGCCATCTTGCCCCCTAAGTCCCAGAGGCTGAGACAAAGAAGAGATTCTTCCAGTTCTCCATCATAAAAAAAAAAAAAAGATAATAAAATAAATTATTTTCCTCAAGGAAATGGTGCTCAACTCTTTAGAAAAGGATGACATAATTAGTAAAAGTGGGCTGCAACTTCCTTATAAACCTGCAGGAAAAGCCAGAATAATGGCTGGAGGTAAGGTGAGGAGCTGGATTTCTAAAAACAAGAACTTTTTATTTGCATTCCTCTCCAGGAATGAACAATTACTTTTTTTCTTTTTATATCCAGGCTCTCTCAAATGTTTGCACCAATTAGGAATAGGAATCAGGTAACAGCTTCTTATGTGGGCCTCATTTTTGAGGACCTGTGAGGGCATCACCAACTTAACACAAGGCCAAAGGCCAAAACAGGGTATTAATTGATAACAGTGATTCAATTTAATTTTTCCATCTGTGAAATCATCAAGAACAACCTACAGTACTAAAAAAAAAAAAAAAAAAAAGTAAATGTACTTAGAAAAAAAACTTTCCTGAAGCCTGATTTTTTTCATAACCTTTACTTTCTCCTGCCAAAATATGTGCATGAAAATAAGATCAAGTAACCTAGTAGTTTATTCACTCCCACCATTTTCCTCCTGAAGTCATATATAGGAATAGAGTGTGGGAGGTGTGCAGGACAGATCTCCAGGCTGAGGAAAATCAACCTCTTAGTAGAAAGAAATGGGGAGAGACCCTATGTGACTGTTGGAACAGGAAAAATGTAGGAGAAATAACAAGACAGTAGGTTGTTTGTTTTTTTTTTTTTAATATAGAAAGGAAAAAAACAAATTGGAAGACAAGTTGATGCAGTGAAAAAAGATCATGAAAGGACAGAGCCAAAAAATGTAAATGGCAGTATAGACAAAATTAAGTGGCATATAAAAGAAAGAAGAGTAAAAAAAAAAAAAAAAAGAGCCAGAGAGAATGATTAGTTTCTAATTTACTGTGCCATGATGAGTATTTCAGAATCCATTCTGCTAATGCTTTCCAAACCCTTCTCCTTAAATTTAAGTAGCTGGTCATTCTTCCCCACATTTTAGTGGTCTGGGTCCTTGAGTGGTTCTCAGTGTGATAATATCAATGAATGAAGTCAAAGGAGGCTGGTGTTCACACAGTATCACATATTCTGTTAGTATACTTTTGATATCCTGATTTCTTGAGACATTCCTGAGACAGTAGACACTTGCTATTTTTGGCAGATAGGATTCATTCTTCCTTCTTTTGGAAATGATATCTATGCTTCTTGCTTCCTTTGGTGTGTCTTTTTTTTCTCTCTCTCTCTTTTATTACTATAACTTACTTCCTTTTCTCTCTCCACCCCAGGGAAAGCCACTGTAAGATGCTTCGTGTGTATCTTTGGTTTGTATATGCATTCATATATCTGATTTATAAAAATAACATTATGCAACATATCATTTTAGTCCTTTTTTGCTTTTCAGATGTATCCATGTTGCTATATGCACATCAAATCCATAGTTTCTACCAGCTTCATTCTATTCCTTGATGTCCACTATAAACTACTTATCTACTTTTCTAGTGATGACACCCAGATTTCTTCCAACTCACTGCCCACCCCCCAAACAATGCTACAATAAATATGTTGATCCCTGCTCCTCATGTAGCTATGCGAGAAATTTCTTGAGGCCATATGTACCCAAACTGCTGAGTTATAATATTTGTATAGTTCAATTTAACTAAATAGTACCAGATTGCTCCCTAGGATGGCTACACCAGTCTACACTTTCACCAGCAATGCCTGAGGCTTCCTAATTATCAAATCCTCACCAATACTTGGCATTATCCAGCTCTAATGTTTTTTGCATTTTAATACGTAAAAGGTGACATCTCAAAATTCCTTTAGTTTGCATTTATCTAATTACAAAATGATTTGATGTTGTGGGCATTAGGATTTTCTTCCTCAGTAAGTTAGCTGTTCATATTGTTTGTTTATTTTTCTTTTGGTGTTGCTTTCTTTCTGTAGTTGATTGTTTGGACCTCTTTGTATTCTATATATTGGGTTTTAGACATTAGGAATATCTTCACCCATTTAGACACGTTTATTAATGTCCCTGACGGTGTCCTTTAGTGAGCAGAAATCCTGTAAGTGATGTCATAAAATTCATCAGTTTTTCATTTTATGATTTCTGTTTTGAAATTTTAAGATGGCCTTCTTCCTTCTCTCCATTACAAGACAGTCTCCTAATTTTTTTTTATTCAATTTATAATTTCAGCTTTCAGACTTAGGTCTTTCATCTATTTGGAATACACCTTTGTGTATAAGATTAAAAATGCATGTTTTATTTTTTCCATATTATAAGCCAATTTTCCCAATATCATCTACTAATTAATCCATCTGTTCCTCATTGATCTGTGGTACAATTCTTTATCATATATAAAATTTTCCCATATATATCAGTTTAGTTCTGAGCCCTTCATTCAATCTTTTCAGTCTACCTCTCTGTTCTTATACCAATAAAACTTTAAAAAAAATTATTATGACTTGGTATCATCTTAATATTTGATGGTCAAATCTCTGTTTTCCTCTTCTTGAGGATGATTCATTTCCTTCTGAATTTGTATTTTTCCATAAAAAATTTATAATAAAATTAGTATTTTTTAATCTAACTGAAACTGTGATCAAGGTTAATTTAGGGAAGTTTGACATCTTTATAATATTAAATTATATCATACTAAGAGCATGGACTGTCTCTTTTTATAAACATCATCTATTATACTTTTTATTAAAGTTTTAATATTCCCCATGGAAGCCTTATACAAACTCAATTATGTTAACTTCTAGATATTTAATGCTTTGTATTGCTTTCTTTTTCCCCACTGTAATGTCTAGTTGATGTCTCCTAGTATAGAAAAATATTACTGATTTATGAAAGCTGATCTTGCATCCAGGACCTTAGTTGACTCTTTTAATGGTTCTAGTAGTTTGCCTGTAAATTCTTCAGGGATTTTTTCTTTTAAGATAGATGGTCATTTCATCTACAAATAGCGAGAGCTTTACCTCTCTCATTCCAATATTTCCATTTCTTTTTTTTTTCTAAAGTGTTGTTCTTTACCTGCTCACTTTTTAATGTTCCAAAATATGTACTAAACTTTTCCATGAAATATAATTATTTCTACAAGTTTTTTGTACATGATACTTCCTAAATTAAGAAGCACCATTCTAATTCTTTATTCCCAAGATATATTTTTCATAAACAGGTATTGAACCTTATCAAATGCTTTCCTGGGATCAATCAAGATAATCATTTGATTTTTTCTTCTCCTTTGATCTAATAGATGAATTATTCTTTTTTTTAAAATATCAAATATCAAGTTCCACTTTATCATGATGCATTATTTGTAATACACTATAGGATCTGCTTAGCTATTGGTTTACTTTGGGTTGTGGTGTCTAAATGACATGAAAAACAGACCTATAATGATTTTTCCTCTGTTGTGCTCATCAGGCTTTAAAGTTAAGATGTCACTAGTCTCAGTTAGTGAGCTGGACAGCTTTTGCTAATTTCAATTTTCTGGAACAAACTTTCAACAATAGGAATTAGAGTTCCTTAAAAGTTTGGTATGATTGACTTATAAAGCCAACAGGCCACAGGTTATTTGTTTTTAATAGTTAATAGTTAATTGGTTAATTCCAATTTGGAACCTTGGAATCCTAAGGGGAGAGACTGGACTTTAGGGGCTCACTGTGTAGACTGGAGCCAAATGTAAGGTCAACTAAGCCAGGAGATAAACCCTGGTGGTACTGTGAGTCCTGGATAAAACCAAACCCATCCCTGGTCAATATGGTTTGGTGTATCAAGTTCCTCAAGAAAAAGTTTTTCAACCAGTTTCTGCATTTGTAATTACACAGTTCCTAAAAACTTGGTCTTAAAGCCTCAGCCTGTAAACTTGGATCCTCCCTGGTTCTTTGTGGATTACTGACCTCCGCTCCCTAAAACACTGCCTGGAGGAAGCTGATGACTCCCTGGCCCTTGGCATGATATCCTGAGCCCACATTTTTTGCTTGTTCTCAAATGTGCTGGGACAGAGCCTTCTTACTCAATGGCCTTGATCTCACTTTCAGACCTTGGCTTGCTTTTGACCCTGTGAACAACCAGCTTTCTCTTTAGCTCTCCACCCAATCAGCATAGCCACACAATGCCTAGGTCACAGTGTCATAGATGTGCAGATAGAGTGGAGATTTACCAATTGCCACACACATTTTTCACTCAATTTTTATAGTTAGTGTGTACATAGTTAGTGTGACATTACAGTTTCATAGCCTAATGAGAAAAAAAAAATGGAAAAAATATCTTGATATATAGTCATATCTTTATCTATAATGGTAATACATATATATTTTTTCCTCTAGTAAGTTCTGGCACTCTCAATACCCCCACTGAGTTTCTAGAACATATGATATCATTTCAAAGACATATGACAGAGAAACAATGTTTAGATTTCTAAAAGTGACACAAACTGAATTTTAACTGTAACAAACTGTTGTACCAAGCTATGTTTAAAAACTTTACATTTAGAAACAATGACACATGCTGCCAAAGTCTGTTTGAAGTGTTCTTTCTCTGTACTATGCATAAAGACTTTCTATGTTTTTAAATCAAAATTTAAATCAAAAATTGATCAGTGATGAAGGTATATTCAAGATTTTGAGGATTTCTTTTTGTACATTTTGAAAACATACACGTGGTAGTTCCTCTTTTACAAATTAAACTTTCAAGAATAAAAGCAACATTTCAAAAAAAAAAACACCCTAATGTTCTTTGGATATTACTTTAAAGCAAGACAAAACTTTCACCAAAACTGTCCTATGTCTGTCCTTTATTCTATCCTTGATGGAAGAAAACAGCACCAGTGTGGATATGGAGTACTCATGTGATTGAAGGAACTTTGCCATTGGTCCTTCCTAACCTCACTGCAGGCTAGAGTCTTTACCAAGTAATCAGAAAGCCTGAGGTTCTGCAGACAAAGCTCTGTGAGCCTGCATAGTGGCAAAACCATAGTAGTAGTCCCTTACTTGAGAGATGTGTTATTTCAGAAATTATGTGACAGGCTCAGGACTCATCAAAACAACTGCCCTTTGAGATAGCTGTCATGAATTTTATGAAAAGGGCAGAGTGGCCATGGACCAATTTCTATGCTTCTTTTAACTTAAATATATTCTCTGGTAGAACAGACTTTTCGACTTTGAAGCCCCTGTGTCTTAGTCCGTTCAGGGAGGGTGGCTTATAAACAATAGAATTTATTCTCACAGTTCTAGTCAAGATCTGATCTAGTCAAGATCAGAGTGCCAGCATGATCGGGTGAGGGCCCTCTTCTGCATGGCAAAAATCTGCTTCTTCACAGGGAGGAAGGGGATAGGGAGCTCTGTGGGGTCTCTTTTTATAAGAACACCAACCCAAAAAAAAACAACACAAATGAATAAACAAGGAAAAAAAAAAATAGTATCAGACCTATAAATACAGAGAACAAACTGATGGTTGCCAGAGGGGATGGAGATGGCGGGGATGGGCAAAATGGGTAAAGGGGAGTGAAAGTTATAGGCTTCCAGTTATGGAATGAATAAGTCTCAGGAATAAAAGGTACACCATAGGGAATACAGTCAATGATATTTTAATAGTAATATATGATGACAGATGGTAGCTACACTTGTGGTGGGCATTGTATAATGTATAGAAATGTCAAGTCACTATGCTGTATACCTGAAGTTAATGTAACATTATGTGTCAACTATATTCAAAAAATTTTTTTTTCTTTTGAAAGAGCACTAATACCATTCAGGAGGGTTCTACTCTAGTGACTTAAGCAACTCCCAAAGGCCACACCTCCTAATACATTGGGCATTAGGATTTTAGCATATGAAACTTCAAGGAAGACACATTCAGCCCACAGCACCCTTACCATATAAACTTCATCTTTTTAATTTTAGATTTATTTATCTGTGTAGTCAAAAGACTAAAAATCATATAATTATAACCCAGAGTTTTCAACTGTATAAAAAATAATGATTGTAAGATATTGTATTTGGTTATTAACAAAGATCAGCAGAGTTAACATCATATTGCTAGTAAGCTGGAACAGCTCCATATCCTCCTTAATGAGTAAGTGAAGTCGGTTAGCTGTTTCACCAGTCTCAGGTTCTAACATGGTGCCTGGGCATACAGACGAGCATCACATTAACTCCTAAGGATTCTGGAATGAAAGCTCTTTCCTGCTTTCAAGGAGCTCCCAGTCTAGTAAGAGAGCTCGAGAACCACGCACGCAGTCTTCACGCAGTGACAAAGCTAATGCAGGGTGCCAAGGGAGCATGGATGAGGGGGGTACCCAGCTCCACCTGAAAGCTACATGGAGAAAGTGTCATCTCACCTGAGTTTTGAAGCATGAGGTGAAGCTGCACAAAGAGCGAGGGGCATGTGCAAATATATATGCTCCATGAGAGTGACTAAGGATTGAGTGTAGCCATATCAAATCATATTTCAGGAAAATGGCAGGAGAGCTAGGCAGGGAATAGTCCTTGATTGCTACAACAAGGACTTTTTGTTTTAGTGTGGACACAAAAGAGTTTGATTTTTGTTGTTGTTGTTTTTAAATAGAAACATGGCCTGATCATAAATGAGGTTTCCCACAGACTGGCTTAAAGGGAGTGAGAGTAGAGCAGCAATGACCCAACACAGGAAATGCTGAGGGCCTTCCCAAGGGCAGAGCAGCGGGGGAACAGTGAGGGGCAGCAGACTGGATAAGGAGGGTGAAGCGTGCATAGGGAAATGGCAGAGTGGAGACATCACTCAGATATGGGGATTGAGCCACCAGACGGTTCATGTTGACATTCTTTGAAATTAGGAATCTAGGGGAAGAACAGACTCGAAAGGAGATGAGGAATTGTTCTAGGAGCTATGAAATGCCAGGATACAAGGTCTGTTTCCTGGGTGTGCCTCACTTTCTGAATGCTCTGCTCAAAAGCCAGTAATTTTCTGCCAAAATTATAGTTTCCTACGGGGTAAATAAAAAGCTCTTCTCACCAAGAGGGGAGGATAAAAGCAAGGAAAGTAAAAAAGAAGATACGTCAATGAGCAGAGTGAAGAATGTGAAAGAAGAGAAAAGTGAAAGTGGTTGTCAGAGCAGAGGGGTGTGCGGGGGAATGAGCGAAATAGGGGAAGGGGATTAAGAGGCATAAACTTTGAGTTATAAAAACAAACAAGTCACAGCAATGTACAGCATAGGGAATGCAGTCAATAATATTGTAATAACTTTGGGTGGTGAGAGATAGTAACTAGATTTAGCATGGCGAGCACTGAGTAATGTACAGAATTGTCGAATCGCTATGTTATACACCTAAAAGTAACTGAACATTGTATGTCAACTATACCTCAATGAAAAAACAAATTATTTCTCTTGGTTCAAAATGAAAGAGCTTGGTTTATTATTTATTATTATTATTATTTCTCTTGGTAGGAAAGGAAAGGAAAGAAAGGAGAGGAAAGGAGAGGAAAGGAAAGAGGAAAGAAAAGGAAAGAGGAGGGGAGGGGAGGGGAGGGGAGGGGAGGG
>NW_023270839.1:1606811-1738286 GCF_011800145.1 Mirounga leonina | reverse complement strand
GAGGGGAGGGGAGGGGAGGGGAGGGGAGGGGAGGGGAGGGAAGGGAAAGGAAAGGAAAGGAAAGGAAAGGAAAGGAAAGGAAAGGAAAGGAAAGGAAAGGAAAGGAAAGGAAAGGAAAGGAAAAAGGAAAGGAAAGGAAGGAAGGAAGGAAAGAGGGTGGAAATGCTAACCACAGAGTAGAAAGACCATAGAGTATGAGCCAAACCTGAGCAGTTGTCCAGACATGACTCCAAGGTGGCTACTACAGTGAGTCTTCAAACCCTGGTGACCCAGCAAACCATGAGAATAAAACTTCCAGACATAGCTGGCAGTTCAGCAGGAGGTCAGAGACCTCAGACATTTCTTTTAGTAAAAGCCTGTTCTCTCTCTGAGGAAGCCAAGGAGGGAAGGGATTGAGCAGGGTGTATTTTACTTCTTTTTCCACATTTGCAGATAGCTGGCAAATGTATAACTGTAGAAGTTTAACTGCAAGATCAGGACTTATTTATATCCTATATATAAAAAGTCAATTCCTTAACTGAGTTTTAGAGCACAAGGGTTCAAATTCCACCAAGGTGTTGGGTGTAGTTCATACTTTATCTTGTTGGCCAATATGCTAAAATGGGGAGATTTCATATAATTTGTGATTTCTCCAACGCTGGGACCAAGAGAGGCCTCCCTCTTCAGATGCAGAACTTGATGATTTTGAAACCTTAATCTATCACTCTTGAATTGTCACATCAATTATTTTTCATACTGCAGTTATATTCATTTGACAGAAGCACATTCCCTTCCAATAGAAATAAGTTTTTAAATACAAGAGTTCCTATCCTTAAGAATTCTCAATTTAGGGGCGCCAGGGTGGCTCAGTTGGTTAAGCATCTGCTTTCGGCTCAGGTCATGATCCCAGGGTCCTGGAATCGAATCCCACATCAGGCTCCCTGCTCAGCAGGGAGTCTGTTTCTCCCTCTGTCTGCTGCTCCCCCTGCTTATGTTCCCTCTTTCAATCTCTCTCTCTCTCTGACAAATAAATAAAATCTTTAAAAAAAAAGAATTCTCAATTTATAAACTTTATATATAAAACTGTGCTACAGAGCAATAGTATGTCAACATTGTACAGACGGTGTCCATTAGTCACATGTGGTCATTTTGGTCTTAACCATCACAGGGTTCTAAAGTCTAAGGAGACTTGTAATTGTGTTGGGTTTTAAAGGTTCCACAACTGTAGTTAGTACACACTACTGAGATTAGGTACATAGGCAGTAAGGGTGGAAGGTGCTAGGGAGGTGAGACATATTAGTAGGAAGCAAACTAAAGAAGAGAAAAAAATGAAAAAGAGTAATTGAGACTATGCCAAGTACACATGGAGTTCGCCTCAAACAGCATGTGAATCACCTAGTGTGTGGAAGGCACAGGGCTCATATAATGGACTCTAATTAATTTAAAAACAGCAATCTTTCTATTAGTATGAAAGGAAGCTCCATGATTAAACTGGTCACATTCAAAAACATGTGTTAAGCATCTTCACACTTTAGGTAACTTTAACCATTGTCCTAATACTAATTTGAAAATGTAATCATTCTAGAAGCCACCACAGATGGGGAATGAACTGCAGCACTAGCCCTCCTCATTTTGCAGTGGTTTGGAGCTTGTGCAACTTAGTGACACTCAGTAAGTTTACGAGTTATTTTAGCACAAGAGGGAGGCTTCTATTCAGATGCACAACACTGTACTTTCACGTAAGAAATGTGAGAGCCCACCAAACACACAGAAAATAGAAGAGCCACAGGCTCAGCGGCAGAAGTTGGGATTGCGTGTCGAAGGTGCCAACCTCACGTGAGCAAAGAACTGGTGCGTTGTGGCAAAATTCACTGAGTGAAAACTCTTAAAAGAGAGCACTCCTACAGAAAACTCCATACATACATTTTCCTTTATGACTAAGAAACTGCATATTAGTCACTGGCAAATATTTCTTATTTATAAAAACAAATTCCAATTTTTTCACATTCAGAGGCTTATGGACAAAAGTTAAAATAATCTGGCTGACCTACACTTGATTGTAAACACATGCAAAGGCTTCAGAAATACAGACCTCCCCAATGTTATTAAATAAGAGACTGTTGCGTCCAGTGAATGGGCAAACAGCATGGTTTACTATTTTTGTATGATGGCAGTTTTCAATAGCACTCTTATTTTCTTTTAATAGGCAGCATTCCATTCAGCTAACCCCAGATTCCCTCTTTCCTCATACTGGAGAAATTGTTCTGCATTCTATTTTACAGAGTCGCTGAGTTATGCCAATGAGAGAGCTCACACAGTTCAATCCTGCTTGCACCAGCGGTTCATTAGAACAGCTTCTGGATTTCAAATTCACTTTAAAGGGACACTTAGAGGGGCGCCTGGGTGGCTCAGTTGGTTAAGCGACTGCCTTCAGCTCAGGTCATGATCTCAGGGTCCTGGGATCGAGCCCCGCATCGAGCCCCGCATCGGGCTCCCTGCTCGGCGGGAAGCCTGCTTCTCTCTTTCCTACTCCCCCTGCTTGTGTTCCCTCTCTCGCTGTGTCTCTCTCTGTCAAATAAATAAATAAAATCTTTAAAAAAAAAAAAAAAAGGGACACTTAGATTTCACCGACTAGAATTTTCTCACCTTCAACTAACATTCAACACATTAGCTAAAATACATATTGGGGAATTATTTCTTGATTACTACCCAGAAGCTCCATTCTACTGAGCCTTACAACATAACTCATTCCACTTCAGTCTTTCTAGATCCTTTGCAACATAAACACACATATATATATTATATTATAATATATGTATTACATATATTATATAATAGATATATAATAATAGCTTCTTGTTAGTTTTTGTTTTGGTAGCTTATATTTATATAGTTACATTGTAGAAGTTTATCTTAAACTCTTACAGAATTGGTGGTCCTAGGCACACCCTTGTTTGCTAGATTTTATGTTTTAATTTTAATTACCACTTTAACCTCTTATTTTAAGTAACCAGTATTGAAATCCCTTTAAAATAGAAAATGTTTCCTTTCCTCAAGTATAACTTTGTTAAACATAAGTTAAAATTTTAAACATTAGCTTGAAGTCACCATAATAAACATCAATAATTACTGAAAGCACCAGAGTGGGCCACCAAAAGCAGAGGCATTTTAAAGCCCTGGGCTCAATGCTCAAATTCATCAACTAATTTGGCATTGTCTCAGCCTTGGATTGCTTATCCACAAAGTGGGAATAAGAACACATTTCTCATCTGGTTGTTGGGATGACTGAGTTAGATAATTAACAGTACTCAAAAAAACAAGTCTTCATCATTTCTCTAGAAGGCTGGAGTGTACTCAGAATCTGCTGAGGTAGGTGAAATGTTTGCTTCCAGTCTAAATAGCACCACACTACTGCACTTTTAGAGTGCTCAGGCTTAATTTTATTACTTTTGACTATTTGCCTGTCATGGTTTCATAAACTCATGCTGTCACTGGTATCATTATATTAGCCAGTAGTCTAACAGGTAAAATAAAAAGGGAGCACAGGATTCAATAAATAAAAGAAGGCTTCCCGTACACAGAAAAGAGTTCTTCCTCTTGTGAGCAAACAAGTGAGTTTCCCGAAATAAAGAGGTTCCTGAAGGAAAATGGGAAAAGAGGTGTCTCAAACTGATACAACAATTGGGCCAGGCACAACTGCCCAATTCTTTTGATAAACATATGAGTAGCATCGGATAATCAGCAAAATTATTTTAATGAAAACAATTCCTAGACTGAACTAGACCACAAGTTCAAACAAGCATTAGCAAGAAGGCATACACCATCATGCCACCTGTTACTGCAGACTCTTCAACTCCCCTCTCTTAGTCTTTTTTTTTTTTTAAAGATTTATTTATTTGGGAGAGAGAGGGAGAGGAGGGGAAGGGGGGGTGAGGGAGGAGGGGGAGGTGGGGGAGGAGGGGAGAGAGAGAATCCAAGCAAACTCCATGCTGAACATGGAGCCCAGTGCAGGGCTTGATCTCACAGGCTTGTGATCACCACCTGAGTCAAAACTAAGAGTCGGACTCTTAACCAATTGTACCACCCAGGTGCCCCTCCCCTCTCTTAGTCTTTTTAGGCATTCCACATACCACTCTGCATGAAAGATTTACCATTCCACAAGAATCAGCTAGCCCTCTAGTCAAATTAGAAGACAGAATGCTCTTTGAGTGGACCCACTGGAATTCTCAATCAAGGGGCTTTACTCTGAAGGGGTTAGCTGTTCTATCTGCAAGATTCTTATACACTTCATTCCAAGGATGGAGGTACCTATACAATTCCTAACAAACCGCACTTGTCTCACCACTGAAGAATTCTAGCATCCATTTTACTAATTAATGAATTCTATGGTTCATATCTGTATGCAGTTCATATATATTGATACATTTGTATATATTAGATGAGTTTTGTGGTTCAATATTTGAAGTGTTCTTAGTGATCATTTTAGATTGCAGACTCCCCTTAAAAGTCCTTCTTATATAAATAACTATGCCTACAGTGGAGAGTCAACTTCAGCACACACATATTACTCTCTATACTGAAGTATTTTAAAAGTAAATTACAGGGGCGCCTGGGTGGCTCAGTCGTTAAGCATCTGCCTTCGGCTCAGGTCATGATCCCAGGGTCCTGGGATCGAGCCCCACATCGGGCTCCCTGCTCAGTGGGATGCCTGCTTCTCCCTCTCCCACTCCCCCTGCTTGTGTTCCCTCTCTTGCTCTCTGTCAGATAAATAAATTAAAAAAAATAAAAAATAAATTTAAAAAAAAGTAAATTACAGATTAGTAATGAGGAGGGGTGGTTGTGATTATTGTTAATTTTGTGTTCCTTGTGGTAGGGAGAATAAAAGGCAAAAGCTTCACATCCAGGAAATGTAGTTCCCATGGCCTTGGATGGTGCCCCAGGGTCTTCCACAGGTGTTCAAGGGCTCAGGACATGGTTTGCACCTCACAGGAGCCATAGAATGGACAATGGGCTGGGAATTGAGCAGCTAAAACCTAATTTTTCCCCAGAGAACTAGCTACAGTAGCTCCTCATCTAGTTAACATATACTGTCTGGTGACTTTTGGCTCATCCTGGATCCAAATGCAATCTAGGCAAATCTAAATTACCCCTCTAATTTGTTGATTATAATCTGCTTTAAATTCATAAATTAGAATATTCTACTTTTTTTTTGCAGATAGATTGATTTTGTTTTTACAATGATACTTATTCTGCAGAACAGAATCATTTAGGGAGACTTATCTCACAGACATAATGAATCAAAATGTTCATGGTGGGACCCAAGAACGCATAATTGAGGGGCTAAAATGGGGAAGATCCTATTTGGTTCTGATGTACACTCTTGATAAAGAACCACTGGAGAACTGCCAGTTTGCCATAATGACGAACTAGAGTTTCAAACCAATCTTCCTCCACTGGGGAGATATATATATATATGCTGGGTAGGTTGTTTTTTGTTTGTTTTTTTTTTAATAAATCACTTTAAAAGTATCACAGAACTAACAAGATAATAAGGAATCATTAGCTCAATACTGCAGGAACCCAGAGAGATAAGCTAGCATGGAAGTTTTCTTTCCATGAGTCCATTAGCCAGTTCTGACAAATTTTAAAATTCCTACAGATCTGACCTTTTGTCTTCATGGCCTCACTAGCAGAAGGTGACAGAAATCAAAGCCCCAGACTGACACAGAGTGGAGGATTTAACAGGAGATCACCTTGGCAGAAGCAAGTATTGTTTCCTTTTGGAATGCCAACTTAAATTTAGAGTACAGGTGAAATAGAATGGATTTGCAGCCCAAATTGGCATTATGAAGATCCTCCAAAGAAATTCAAGCCTTAAGCTTGGTTGGTGCTACATTCAAAGTGTTGCCTTGTGCCCAGCAGAAGCAAATATGGATTCTTTCCAGAGGAAGTTAGCTTAATTCCAGAACTCAGCTAAACGTGACTATGTTCAAATAAAGTACTTCTGTTCATTAAAGACATCATAAAGATAGGGAAACAAAGGAAGACAGTGGATGGGAAAAGAATTTGCAATACATGTAATAGACAGAGGACTAGTATCCAGAATATAGATAGACATAAAATATATATAGATGCTTCACAAAGAGTAAATCTAAATGGTGAAAATACATGAAAAGGTGGTGTACCTCGTTAATAATCAGGAAAATAAAAAAAACAAAGACACAATTAAAGATGCTACACACACTCCTGACTGCTTGATGTTGGAATGGGACATGTTTTTGAGAATTAAGAAACAGAACCTCTCATGCCCTTCTAATATGAATATAAATTGATTTTAAAAAATGCTTTGGAAAGCATTTGGCCTTTTCTAGTGAAGTTGAAGAAACTCACATGCTATAGAAATTCCACCCTGGGGTATACACCCTAGGGAAACTCATGAACAGGGAACATCAAGAGATATATTGGTACAATAATGTTCTTTGCAGCACTTTTCTTGACAGCCAAAACTAGAAACAACCCAAAAGTCCACTAACAGCAGAATAGATAAATAAATTGTGGTATAAACACACAATAGAATATTTTATAGCAATGAGAATAAACAAACTACAACTATACACAATAACATGAGTAAATCATTAAAGTAAATAAATCATGAAAAAAGGCAAGTCACCAAAGTACCTATAGCATGATTAAATTTATATGAAAGTCAAAATCAGGTAAGACCAACCAATATTGTTTAGGTGTACATATGTAGTGGTAAAATTTTATTTTTTATTCTATTTTTTTAAGATTTTATTTTTAAATAATCTCTACACCCAGTGTGGGGCTCAAACTCACAATCCTGAGATCAAAAGTCACATGCTCCACCAACTGAGCCAGCCAGGCACCCCATAGGGGTAATTTTTTTTTTAAAGATTTTATTTATTTATTTGACAGAGAGAGAGACAGCGAGAGAGGGAACACAAGCAGGGGGAGTGGGAGAGGGAGAAGCAGGCTTCCCGCTGAGCAGAGAGCCTGATGTGGGGCTCGATCCTAGGACCCAGGGATCATGACCTGAGCTAAAGGCAGACACTTAATGACTGAGACACCCAGGCACCCCCATAGGGGTAAAATTTTAAAGAAAAAGGAAAGGAACGGGGGAGTGGGAGAGGTTATAATTGGAAGAGCTGTCAATGTTCTTTTCCTTGACCTGGTGATGACTGCATGAATTTGTGCTTTATAATATTCATTAAACCATACTTTCAGCTTTATGGACTCTCCTGGTTTCATATTATATTTCATAATGAAAGCAATATTTAAAAAAGAAGAAGAAAGAGGAGTAATAGGAAGAGGGAAGAAAAGAAGGAGAAAAGAGAAGAAACGGTAGGAGGAGGAAAATGAGGAGGAGGAGAACAGGAGAAGCAACACTGATTTAAATCCTGAGTTCCATAAGACCCATGACCGTATCTTTTCTCTTCAGTGTACGACGTCAGATCAGCTCTTACCATATAGTCCCTTCAGTAAACCCTCTCCACTGCCCCACTATGTTCACTGTAGGCTCTAATTTGGCCATTGTCCTGACTTCTGGTTCTCTTCGACAGCTTTCTCAATCAGTGAAAAACAATGACACTGTTAACACATCCTGGAGTAAGTATTCAAGGAGCAGGGGAAATAGGATGACACTTGCTCAATACAATTTTAGCCTCATTTAATCTAACAGTCATCATTCTTACAAGTATGATAAGTACCTCAACTGTGGCTTTCTTTCCATGGGTGTTGTCCATGAATCTCACCAATGCTGAACGGTGCTGACAATACGGTAATCGATGTCATGCTCTCCAGGTATAAGGAAATATGTGACTTTTTTCTCAACCTCAGCAGGAGTAGAAGTACTACCTATAATTTATAATATGTATACTCCCATGGACTTATTTTTTGAGTACCTTAAAAAAATTTAGTTGGAAAAATGTGGCTGCTGAACATAATTCATGACTTCTAATAGATTTTGAAATAAATAATAAATAACTGAATAATTCAAATAAATAATAAATTTTAGGGACCAAAAAGAATGTGATTCCTTAAAATGTGAAACTTTAAATCAGAATTTAAGATTACAAATGTTTGGGTGTAGGGGAAGGAAACAAACAAATAGACAAACTTTTATTATTAACATTGCTCAACATACTACAGATTCTTTGGGGTCACTTTGGTATCACTGGCTGCCCTGAACTTAGAAACAGGCTAATCAATCCCTGACTGTTGTGAGGGAGAAATTCTCCATAAGGGTAGGAATTTGTTTCTTCTCCCAACTGAATCATGTTTTCCTTCAAACACACTCTCCAAACAAGAATGGTTTGTACTCCATGTTTTCTTGTTTAAATCTTTTTAAGTTACGTGGCTGATCTTCTATTACTCCTAATATAATCCACAACCGTTCACCTCTAAAATCCTTATTTTCATGCTGCCAGACTTTCCTGAATCTTTTCTGCCCCTGAAACAAAAAAGTACCCAGATTTTCTGCTCTACCTATTTTCTTATTTCCAAGTTAAACATATTCCGTTTTGTCAACTGTTCTTCAAAAGATATGGTTTCAAGATCCATCACTGGACTGAACTCCCGTTTTGTCAATGTTCTCTCCAAAACAAAGTGCTCAAACTAAACATGGTACTTTGTACTTCATTCATGTTATTATTAAATATGCAGCCTAGAATAAGGTCTGTTTTGTTAGCAATAGAATACTGTCAACTGAAAATCAGTCAGCAAACCCTCCAGAATCTCTTTTGCTCTCATGCACAGTTATATGTTGTATAAGTGATTAATTTCAATAGTTAAGTTTAGTTTTATACTAGTACATAATAATCACCCTGTTCATTACAGAACAAGTTTTAAGTTGCTTGAAGTATTTACCTTTATTCTTTCAACTAAGAAGTTGAAATCAGTTAACATTCGGTGAGTATCTACTGTTTTATAACAGAAAATTGGTTGTTATTTTAAAGATAAGGAAACAGAAATCCAAAACTTTAAAGTGACTTGCCTTGGAATCAGCATTCTTATCTAGTCTGTGTGACTCCAAAGTGCGTGCTATACCTCCCTGTCCTTTATTAACCATCCCACTACTTTAGATATACACAGAATTGACAAGTAGGTCTTCTAGTCTTTATGCAAGTCACTGATATGTTTCTGAATGGGGCAAGGCCCAAGGATGGAACTTTGCAACACATAACTAGAAAACCCCCACAGGGAGACATACTGACCCACTAAGCACCAGTCCTTGCTGAGTTAATTTCACAATTAAGAACTAAGCTATCTCCATCAAGCCCATACTTTCCATCTACTCCATAAGACCATCAAAAGTAATTTTGTAAAAAAAAAAACAAGGTCCAAATTTACCACATACACAAAGTTCCATGCATGCCCTTGAATCAAGTAATTATTTAAAAAGAGATACCAAGTGTTAAACTGAGGCATATTAAAACTTTAAGTTTATTTGAGCAAAAATGCCTTGGAATAGGACCGTGCCAAACCAGAAGTGGTTAGAAGCATTCCATCAACAGGAGCCAGGGACAAGACTTTTATAGGGAAGGCCCAAAAGGAAATTATTTGATTGGTTATAGCTTAAGCGGTTGCCTTGTTCAGGAAAGCCTACTTGGCTGTTTGTGATTGGCTGTCCTTAGGTTTTGATCTCTTAACCTAGAGGCATTACAGGCTTAGCTTTGGTTTGTTTATGTAGGTTACTAACCCATTAGAACCACCTGTGTCTAATGGCCTCCTTATTTAATTAACAGCACAAGTTAGTGAAGCACAATTTCCTCTTGGATTCTGGAAGCCATGCCTCATCTCCTGTTAATAATCACTGCTACTTTTCTGAAGGCTCACAGTTTCATGATCTATTTTGAAATCTGGCTGAAGAGTTCGAGGTTAAGTTTAATAATTGGGAATTTACAAATTCTTCTATTACCCTTTCTGGAAAATTATTTTTAATTTCTTAGAACTCGTCAGTTCTTTGAATCTGTAAAGATCCCAACATCCCTTCATGGTGAGTCTGGACTCACAAGAAATCATCCCTTCGGGGTGCCTGGGTAGCTCCGTCGTTAAGCAGCTGCCTTCAGCTCAGGTCTTGAACCCAGGGTCCTGGGATCGAGTCCCGCATAGGCTCCCTGCTCAGCAGGGAGTCTGCTTCTCCCTCTCCCATTCACGCCTGCTTGTGTTCCCTCTCTCACTGTGTCTCTCTCTGTCAAATAAATAAATAAAAAGAAAGAAAGAAAGAAATCATCCCTTCATTACCTAAAAGCTCACTCACTAATAGCCACATATTTTTAGGCATCAAGTTTCTGCTAGCCAGCTTTGTTCTACCTCTTGAGTTGGAAGCTCTTTCTCTTTGATTTAAAAAAAAAAAAAAATCAAACAAAACAATTACTATGTGCTTCTGTTACCTCGTTGCCATCTAGAAATACCATATAACAGGCCTCAAACAAAAGCCTATCTCTCCCATGGTCTGAAAGTAGTTTCAAATACCTTCTTTCTGGCAGGACGCTGTATATTTTAGATTACTCTATGCATTAAACTTTCTCAAAGCAGTTTTAAAAGATGTTCCCCCTCTGTTATAAATATCCTTGGTTACATATGTCTCAAGCCCAGCACAATACCCACTGTCTTGAATGTGGGAGACCAAGTCACTCTTTTTTCTCTTTCCAGATTTTATTTAAATTCAAGTTAGTTAACATATAGTACAATATTAGTTTCAGGGGTAGAATTTAGTGATTCATCAGGTGCATATAACACCCACTGCTCCATTACATCATGTGCCCTCCTAATGCCCATCACATATTTATCCCATTCCCCCACCAACCTCACCTCCAGCAACCCTCAGTTTGTTCCCTATGGTTAAGAGTCTCTTACGGTTTGCCTCCCTCTCTGTTTTTATCTTATTTTACTTTTCCTTCACTTCCCCTATGTTCATCTGTTTTGTTTCTTAAATTCCACATCTGAGTGAAATCATATGGTATTTGTCTTTCTCTGACTGACTTACTTTGCTTAGTAATACACTCTAGCTCCATCCACATCATTGCAAATGGCAAGCTTTCATTCTTTTTGATGACTTAGTAATATTCGATCATATATATGTATATAATCATTTATTCATATATATACATTTATATCATATATCATTCCATCATATATATATATATAAATACCACATCTTCTTTACCCATTCATCAATCAATGGACATTTGGGCTCTTTCCATATTTGCCTATTGTGGATAGTGCTGCTATAAACATCGGGGTGCATGTGCCTCTGTGAATCAGAAAGGATACAAAAGTAGTGAGACCAAGTCATTTCTAATTCCTGAACTCCACATTTCCTTCTGCCCCCCACTTCCCGAAACACTGAGCCTGGGCCAAATGTTAGCCAATAAAAAGGAAACTGAAAGTATTACAGTGTTATGGTGAACGCTGTGAATTGCGTAAGACTGTTGAATCACAGACCTGTACCTCTGAAACAAATAATACATTATATGTTAAAAAAAATAAAAAGAAGAAGATAGCAGGAAGGAAAAAATGAAGGGGGGAAATCAGAGGGGGAGATAAACCATGAGAGACTATGGACTCTGAGAAACAAACTGAGGTAGGTTCTAGAGGGGAGGGGGTGGGGTATGGGTTAGCCTGGTGATGGGTATTAAAGAGGGCACGTACTGAATGGAGCACTGGGTGTTATACGCAAACAATGAAGCATGGAACACTACATCAGAAACTAATGATGTAATGTATGGTGATTAACATAACATAATAATAAAAAAAAGTATTACAGCAACTTTTACAAATAGCAGGAAATAACAGAAGTGTCAACAGATAAGAGTCCTGAAAAAAAAAAAAAAAAAGAAAGAAACAGAGGTCATGGGAGCTCCACATATCACCAACAGGAGAAAACCAAAGCAACACAGACAGGTCTACCCTTCAGGGACACACCTAGAAAGTGACTCCTCCATACGCATCAATTTTCCCACCTATTTTTCTTTTTAATATGGAGTATCTATGTTCCTCAGGAATTAATGTAAAAATTTCTTGAAAAAGAATCCATGCCAATATTTTGCTTTATGTGGAAAAAAGCAGCAGTCTGCTATTATCAAGCCCCAGCCCATCTGTATAGTAAGGAAACTAACAAAGAAACTATACACCGCATACACATACATACAAAGGTGTAAGAAAATAGTGGTGTGGACTGTTATATAATAAAATTTATTTATATAAATGAATACGAACATTATTCAACACTGTATATTATATAAAATAATACACGACGAATATTACATATTATATATCATGTCATATATCCTGCATTATACCTTATATATTATTCATATTGATCTATGTGTATAAGCATATTTTTCCTTCTGTTATCATCCAGAATGTTCCTGACATCTACTTACTACCAATACTGTCTTTAGTGACATCTGACAATTGCCCAGAGGGTGCAAAGCTCTGCCTAAGATACAATGTGTGCTCATGTCCATCTGATTCCAAAGCTTCACAACATTTAGAAGATACTACGGAGGTATTTTGGGGCTCCACAGGAAAGCAGCAGATAGCAACTGTGTTTTAAAGAGATGTCTATAAAAGATAAATCATAGGAGAAGACCGAAAAGACTTTACCAAGAAGCTGTAGTTACCATTCCAATGGAGATGAGAAATTGGGTATGACAGAGGCCAATGTGAAGCATGAAATGACAAGATTTGATGAAAGTGTAGAGAGAAAAGTTTGTGTCATTTAATGTTCTTAGGTAGAAGCAGCAGAAGCATATTCTAATTTATGAACATAAGGATTTTACTTAAAGAGATCTGAGTAGCTTGCAAAATCTTGAGAGGACCAGAGAGCCTGAGGAAGTTCATCAGTCATAAAATACCTCAAGTTACAAAACAGAGGCTCCCACCACCACTGGACAGTGACCCCCAGCTTGCAAGCCCATAGCAAGACACTGCTAGACACTGTCATCAGTAGCTGTCACTGCTTTCTCCTGCAGCCACCAACTGACAGAGTCATCAGGCCGCCATTACGCAAGCCCAAAGTGGATCTGGCTGTGATAAATTACAAAGAAGACTGGGAAGGGGTTTTCAGTCTTGGTAATGGCTGAGGACTCTGTCTCAAAATATTAGAGAGTCCCCAAAATATAGGAAGATCTAAAAAAATAACAAATATTCACCACTAGGTGAGGGTAAAAACATTTAACATTTTTTAATTAATTAATTAATTTATTTATTTATTTATTTATTTATTTAGGAGAGGGAGTTGGAGAGGTGGGGGGTGGAGGGGCAGAGGGAGAGAGAGAGAAAGAGAGAGAGAGATGGAATCTTAAGCAGGCTCCACACCCAGTATGGAGCCTGACCTGGGGCTCGATCTCACAACCCTGAAATCATGACCTGAGCCAAAATCAAGAACCAGATGCCTAACCAACTGAGCCACCCAGGCAGCCCTGCAACATTTTTCAAGTTCATTTTGTGTGTTGCATATTCAGAGAGTTTAGTTTATAGGAACACTTCCATAACATAATCCCCGAACGCAATTTTACCAAACTAACTTGACAGGGGAAAAAAGAGCAGTCAGCATATTGTTCCTTAAAAGTATTTAAAAGGAGACCATTGTATCATTTGTGAATATTCTTGGAAAGTGCACCAAGGTATATGATTCACTTTGCTGCTATTTCCATGAAGTGGTTGTTGTATATTCTTCCTCTTTGATTAAATCATTTTTTCTTTTGTCAAGAATATCCATATGGTTTGTGCATCCAGAAACAGATCTATGATACATTCTTTATATGCCTGTATTCCTTGAGGATCTGAAAATAACTGTTTCCTAAGACACTGTATCATGATGCTTTCCAGTTGAAGACTAAAATCCTACTTGTTTTGAGAAGGTTCTGGATAAACAAGAGATGTCATCAGTGATAATCTAAAGTTAACAGTGAATGTATATCTGTTTGAATTAGTGAAATTACTGGATCAGATAGTTCTATTTTTAATTCTTTGAGGAATCTCTTCACTACTTTCCATAGTGGTTGCACCAATTTGCATTCCCACCAACAGTGAATGAGTGTTCCCTTTTCTCCACATCCTCACCAACACTTGTCACTTCTTGTCTTCTTTAATACTAGCCATTCGGATTGGTTTGAGGGGATATCTCACTGTGTTTTGATTTGCATTTCCTTGATGATTAGTGATACTGAGCATACTTTCATATGTCTATTGGCCATGTGTTTATATTTGGAAAAATGTCTGTTCAGGTCCTTTGTCCACTTTTTAATCAATTTTTTTGGTTTTTTGTTGTTGATTTATACAACTATTTTTTTAATATATATTTTGGATATAGAAATACCATATGATCCAGTAATTCTCCTCCTGGGTATTTACTCAGAGAAAACGAAAACACTAATTTGAAAAGACGTATGTATCCATATATTCACTGCAGCATTATTTACAATAGCCAAGATACGGAAGCAGCCCAAGTGTCCATCTACAGATGAACAGATAAAAAAGATGTGGTATATAAACAATGGATTATTACTCAGCCATAAAAAAAGAATGAGATCTTGCCATTTGCTACAACATGAATGGACCTACAGAGTATAATGCTAAGTGAAATAAGTCAGAGAAAGACATATACCATATGATCTCACTCATATGTGTAATACAAAAAACAAAACAAATGAACAAACAAAAACAAAAAGACTCTTGAATATAGAGAACAAACTGATGATTGCTAGAGGGGAGGTGGGCAAGAGATAGGTGAAATGGATTAAGAGGTACAAACTTCCAGTTCCAAAACAAATAATTCATGGAGATGAAAAGTACAGCATAGGGAATATAGTCAATAATACTATAATAACACTGGATGGTGACAGATGGTGATTACACTTGCCATGGTAAGCACTGAATAATGTATAGAATCGTCAAATTGTATATCTGAACTAATAAAACATTATATGTGAACTATACTTCAATAATAATTGTTTTAATTAAAAAAATAAATTAAATACCAGTGAACATTTCTGAACACTATCAGTGCTTCCCCGTGTCTTAGCCAAGTGTTTTGCTTGCAAGAGTACGTTCTGGCCTGACTCACAAATACATTTTGGGGAATTTGCCTTATCTTGAGGACTATTTTACTTTAATGATTTCTCCTGAGTTGTGAGTGTTACTAACAACAACAAGCTTCTAAAACAAATTGCAAAATATGATTTTATTTTAGGTAAGGGAAATGAATTAGAACTATAAATCTTTCCTCTGAACAATTTTAATATTTAATATGTATATGATATACATATATATAATAACAATTTTTAAATTATATTCTATGGCATTTTCTTTGGGAACTCTTCACTGTTTATTTAATAATAAGGATGAAAACTAGTTAGAAGCATCATCTAAGTATGTTGTATTTAAAGATGTATATCATAAAAGTTATACTTGCTAATGATGTGTGCTTGGCTGAATGAGCAACTTACAATAAAAAGATGTATATTATGGATAAAGTCCAATTATTACTTAGCTTTTATCATGCCAGCTGTAATGTAACAGAAGATTCATAATTTATTCAATAGCATGCTGATCAGACGCCATAAATACCACTAGGTCTTTACTTTTGCTTTTTTAAAAAAAGGAGCTGATGCCTCTCATTGACAAAAGTATTCATCAATTGATTAAGTTTAACAATCCCTGGAATAGCCAGCCTCAGAGGATTTTTCTCTGATTTAACTGATCTACAACATAGAAAACAAACAATTTCTATGTTTGTTTTCAATCCCATTGCTCATATTTCTGTTGTTTTTTTTCCATTGGTTTAAAATTAAAATTATTTCTAAACATCTTTATACAGAACTCGGAATCACTGTATTACAGAGCCTTTATTGCCATATCATAAAATTTATGTTGTGATGATATTTTATTCATTTACTCACTCAACAAATAGTATTAAGTTTCAAGTATGTACACGATGTTATGAATAAGTTTCACATTTTAGAGGGGATAGAGATATTAATCAACAACAATCCTAATTATGTAATCCATTATATGACTGCAATAGTCACAAGCATTAGAGAGATGTACAGGATGCTATGAGACCACATAAAATGAAGTTCTGACTTAATCTGGGCAAGAGGGATGGGAGAAAAGGCTTTCAGGAAAGTCTTCTCTGAAGGTTACTTTGAAAATTACATGTTTGAAAAGCACTCGGCATAAAAGCCACTCAATGAAGCAGTGATGAGGAGGAGGAGGAGGAGGAAGATGACAATGACAACACAGTTAAACCATTCAGCTGAAGATCTTTCCTACTCCTCCAGACCAGACATATCTAGTATATACTAGGAATAGAAGCAGATGTGCTAGGAATAACTACCCATCATCTATTGTTTCAGGAATAACAACAAAGGACCTGAGAGTTTGTAGCTGTCTGTTTCACTGTTGTTATCATGACTTTGTCACAGAATCTGCTCATCAGAGGCTTAAAGTGTATGCTTCCCCAGGGCACTTCTGGTTCTCCTACCCTAATAACGTTATTTGAGATCTGAATGCATGTTGTCATGCTACTTGCAAGAAACAGAAGGGGTAGGGGTGAGTATGGCAACTCCAGTCATAGTTCGGTCTCTTACTTCTCCAATTTGCATTGAAAGCCATTGAAATTGTCCAGTTCTGCCCTTCTGCATCTCTCCAAAGTCCTCGGTCATAGCTCCTCTTCAGTCTGGGCCATCTCAGTGAACCCCAGATTTAGCGGTCACTTGGAGATCCCACGACCTGCCACTGTATTTACTTATTATTATTATTTGTTTACTTATTTTACTTACCTCATGAATGGGATAGGTGCCCTTAAAAGAAAAGACATGAGAGAGATGATATCTCTGTGGATACCATATGTGGATACAGTGAGAAGGTGATATCTGCCAGCCAGAAAAAGGGCCCTCACTAGAACCTGACCAAGCTGACACCATAATCTCAAATTTTCAAGCCTCCAGGACTATAGGAAATAAATTTCTAAGGCTTACGCCACCCAGTCTATAGTATTCTGTTAGAGCTGCCCAAACTGACTAAAATAGGTACAAAGGCATCACTCTCCGACAGCTCCTTCGTAGTCCCTCCCTCAGGTCCTTCTCTCCCTCTGAGTCCAGGCAACCACTGATCTGTTCTTCTGCACTATGGATTAGATTGCACTTTCTGGAATTTTCTATAAATGGAATCATACATTATGTACTTTTTTGTGTGTATCATCTTTCAGTCAGTATAATTATTTTGAGATCCTTCAATGCTGTACCATATCTCAATATTCCATTCCTTTTCATAACCAAGTATTATTCCATCATATGGATATGGATATACAATAGTTTGTTTATATGTTCACATGTTGTTGAACAGTTGGGTTATTTTTAGTTTGATACTACAAACAAAGCTACTATTGGAAAATTTGCACATAATTCTTGGTACAGACACGCCATACCAAGGTACAATAAATGTCTCTTAGGTGAATACCCAGGAGTGGAATAGCTAGAATATATGCTAAGCATTTGTTTAACTTTTTAAGAGCCTGCTGAACTGTTTTCCAAAGTGATTATACCATTTGATATTTCCAGTAGCAATGTATAAGAGTTCCAGCTCCTTCACATCTTCACCAACACTGAGTACAATAAATCATGTTAATTTTTGCCATTCTAAAGGTGTACCCGGTTTAATTCTGTGAAACATACATATCGTCTTCATATCATAAATCAGAAAAGTGAAGCTCTGCCTATATTTTTCTCCCAATGAGAGAAATTATACAAAGTCCCTTCAAAGCACACAAAACTGTGTTCTAATATAAAAAAATAAAACTTTAAAAATGTCAAAATTCTTACACCATTTAATATTATAGTTGAAGTTTTATACTACAGATTTCAGTCACAGTAAAATTAGCAAACAAATGAATTTTAATACCAAGCATACACTAGAATATGAAATAGGATAAAAATGAAGTATCTTTTACAAGGTCAGAAGGTCCATATTTCGTATTGTAATTACACGGAGTTAGGTAGGATGAGGTAGAGACCTTCCTAGTATACTGAGTTATCAAATATTAATAATGTTACAAATGTCTCATGTATCAATTTATCTCAAATGTTATCATGAGTGATTCCTCTGTAGAGAAGAATTTTATTTAATGTTGAAAGTTTCCAAGGCCAAACCTTGGCATGGCATGGGCTTGTGAAATTTCAACTAGGATGCTAAAATGTGATGACCATTACAAATCAGTCAAAAAATGGGGAGGAAATAATTTTGCCGTCCAATGACAGCAACATCCAGGAAAACTGCTAAAATCTCGAAAGTGCCAGAACATGGAACTGTTGAAGATCTCAGGCAGGAAGGAAAGGTTTATCATCTACATAGAAACTTGCTACCAACTCCCAAATACCTGGATGCAGCAATATCTGGGAAGAAAGCAATGACAGGACAGAAACTAGACAAAAATAATCCAAGTTCACTTAGCAAGGTCTGAGTAAAGCAGCCAATATTAAAGTGCTGCCAAAGTGAAGCCACTGCTTTAAAAAAGCCAAACAAGACGAACCATGAGAGACTATGGACTCTGAAAAACAAACTGGGTTAGCCTGGTGATGGGTATTGAAGAGGGCATGTACTGAATGGAGCACCAGGTGTTATACACAAACAATGAATCATGGAACACTACATCAAAAATTAAGGATGTAATGTATGGTGATTAACATAACATAATAATAAAAAAAACTAAAATAAAAAAAGAGGGAGCATGTGAAACAAACAAACAAATAAATAAATTAATAAAAAAGCCAAACATTCCCCTAATGTTCACTGGATCAAAAGTGATCTAATTGCAAAATAAAACGCATTAAAAAACATACAGGAGAATAGAATGGCAATATACAGACACCTAATCAGATTCCTTTTAAAAGACTTCACACTTGCATCATGGAAAAAAAATAACAATCTGCAGATTATTAGTGCTGCCAAACTGAAAAAAGTTCTTGTGGCTAAAATAAAAGCAAAATATGCATAAATATACAAGGGTAACAAAAGACTATTTTTTGCTTGTAGGAGCACTGTAATTTTATTTAAATGGTAGGTGTTTCTGCAGAATAGAAAATGGAATTGCACTTAAAAAGACATCCAATTCCATATCTCATATATAGTAGTCATCTTTAAAATGTTGGCAGGAAAAAATGCCTACAGGAAAAATAAAAGAAGCAAACTATTTTAAAATCATCCATACCATAATAACTCAAGAAACACTTCATCTATTCACTTCCCCCCCCGCCCTCAGGTAAATCTGAGATACATTCTCCTTAAAGAAAACAAAAGCCACTATCAAGAATCAATTTGTTCTAAGATACTCGTGAGCCTAAATCCCACGGCTATCTTTTCAATGTATGTTCCATGGGAAGTTGGGGGGTAAAAACACTATTTTCTTTGAACAATTTGGTTTCTTACGCTTAAATAGGAGCAATGTTCAAAATAATCATATTCATGAACAGTGGATATTTCTGATTCAAATAGGAAGAAACAAGTACAAGTGTGGTCTTTTGCTCTGTCTTTGGGTTTTGCTTGTTTGTTTAATTTTTTAAACTTTAAAAAATGGACTTGGTCTCCAGAACTCCTGCAACACTACTGAAGCAGTGGATTTTAAATCACCCACAGCTTCTGTCTCACCACAGAAAATGAGATGTGAAATCTGATTAGATTTTTTTCTTAAACATATATTATGTTTATTCCATGTATAGGTATCTTTGGCATTAATGGAAGAGCTAGAGGCAATGACAAGCTACAACCATACACATAAGGTAAAACAGTACCTTTTCTCAACACAGCAATTCATGGGCTCTGTTCTGAATTTACTAACATTGAATGTTCCTTCCAAAACAGATTTTTTTACTGTGGCCACTTCAAATCAAGCTTATTAGCAGTTTGCAAATTTCTGCTGTGCATAGTGATGAAGTTTGTTTTGTTGGCATAAAATGTAGATATATTAACAGATGTTTTAGGTTCAAATCCAACTTGTAATTTAAGGTTAACATGCTGATTTTATAAAAAGGGGCTCAGAATTTCAAAAAGTAATTTTAGGCTGTTTTCAAGTTTTAATTTTATTCACACAGAATAAGGGCCATGACTTACACATTATGCTATACGGTAGAATATACTTCAGTATATAAAATTCTTGTATTCCTTTTTAAAGCATGGATATGCAACAATTATTACAACTTGAAATTTAAATTAGTGAAGAAGTAAACAAAACTATAAAGTTCCTCTTACACTAAATAACATCTATCAATTATCAATTACTAGGGGTTTTGGGGGGGGGTTTGTTTTGGTTTTTGGCCTATTCCTTTCATTCCCCTTCTACATACAGAGCGTTAGGTATTTATAATCACCATGGAGATAAAATGCTGCACCTTGATTTACTTACTTATTTCAAACACAGTTGTTCATCAATCTACATTATATCTTCATAAATCAATATAAAAAAAACCCCAAATACTTCTCTGTCTGCCTCCACCATTGTACTTTATTTTGGAATCATTTTCTCAAGGAAAAGTCTCAGAAAGAGAAGCCAAATGATAGAATCAAAGGAATAACCACAGTTTTTGCCCTTCTAATATAAGGATAAATTTTTCCAATTAATCATTGTGTGAATTCACACATGTCCCTATAGACTCACCTAAAATGGATTTATAATTTTTAGTTATTTAATAATTTAGTAGACAGTAATAAACACACCTGATTTACATTTCTGTAATATTACTAAGTTGAACATTTTTCCTTTCATCTTTGATAACTGTTTTCATTTATATGAAAATTTATTTTCATTCTCTGAATATCTTCCTTTGTATATCACTCTTACACATTTTCATTAATTCTGTAAATGACATCAATATTAATTTTCTAGTCACCATATGTATCCAACAGTTCATCATACCATGAACTTTATTGAGAATCTGAAATAATATCTGGTGAGTATGTGGAGAAAAGGGAATGAATTCTCATTTACTGTTGGTGGGAATGTAAATTGGTGCAGTCACTATGGAAAACAGCCTGGAGGTTCCTCGAAAAATTAAATAAAACTACCATATGATCCAGTAATTCCACTACAGAGTATTTACCCAAAGAAAACAAAAGCACTAAGTCAAAGAGATATACGCACTCCTATATTCACTGCAGCATTATTTACAATAGCCAAGATATGGTAGCAACCCACGTAACCAGCGATGAATGAATAAAGATGCGGTATATATACACAATGGACTACTACTCAGCCATAAAAAAGAATGAAATCTTGCCATTTGCTACAACATGGATGGACCTAGAGAGTAATACACTAAGTGACATAGGTCAGACATAGAAAAGCAAATACTATATGATTTCACTTATATATGGAATCTAAAAAACAAAATAAACAAACAAAAGAGAAACAGACTCACAGATACAGAGAAGAAACTGATAGTTGCAGAGGGAAGTTAGAATGGGTACGTGGGCAAAACAGGTGAAGAGGATTAAGAGGTACAACTGTTCAGTTATAAAAAATTAGTCACAGGGACATAAAGTACAGCATAATATAAAAACTCTGTATGGTGACAAATGGTAATTAAACTCATTGGGGTGACTATTCTGTATGAATATAAATATAAAATAATATAAATATAATATAAAATAGGGCGCCTGGGTGGCTCAGATGGTTAAGCGTCTGCCTTCGGCTCAGGTCATGATCCCAGGGTCCTGGGATCGAGTCCCGCATCGGGCTCTCTGCTCCTTGGGAGCCTGCTTCTCCCTCTGCCTCTCTCTCTCTCTGTCTCTCATGAATAAATAAATAAATAAATCTTTAAAAAATATATATATATATAATATACAATATATATAATATAAATAATATAAAAACTTTGTATGGTGACAAATGGTAACAAAACTTATGGGGTGACTATTCTGTAAATGATTATAAACATCAAATCACTAGGTTGTATACCTGAAACTAATATAATATTATATATGTCAATTATTATTCAGTAAAATTTTTAAAAATTTATTGAGTATTTTAATATAGAAAGCCAGAAAATGTCACCCCTAAGCCATTTTGCTTTTGTCTATTTTTATGTTTTTCTTCTATTTTTATTTAAAATATATTTATTTATGTATATTTAATTACTTTTAATCTATTTTACATAGTAAATATGTCTGTTTTTGAACCACATGAGATATAGAAAAAGTTTATCTACCTCCATATTCTTACATCTGTTTTGCAACATTGTGCGTTAAATAACTCATGTTTCTATTATAGTCTCACCCAAGTCTCATATAATAAATTCTAATAAACATTTCTGGAATCTTTGTCCTTTCTTCAACATGAGTAGTAGTATAACTTAGGAATGGGTATACATTTTGGTGACTTTATGGTTGAAATGAAACTGCCTGAAATTGCTTTCAAATCAGAGTTCTTTTCCATTGGAAAATTACAGTAAAGTTGACCAACAAGGTAAGAATGATAAATATAATAATTTGGAATATTGCCAAACTCTAGGTATTAAAACAATCATTCAAGACACTTAGCAGAAAACAAAATGTTCTAGAATGCTCATTATTATCATTTGGGACATTTTTAAGCCTAACAATATATGAAATATGCTGTGAACTGCATATTTAAGTTATAAAATTCAATTTTCAGCTTGGTTGAAAACAGTTAACTTTTTATTGGTAGATAGGCAAAAATAACAACACTTACAAAAGAGGACAAGCAAAATAAACATAATTTACTAAGATCGTTTTAAATGTGTTAGCTGGTCATATTAGTATGTGTGTTTCCTACTTAATTATAAATGCTACACTCTTCTTTCATCTATTGATATATAAATAACAGTGATACGCATATTTGTAACACTTCTAAGAGAGCAAATGATTTCTCTGGCTAAATGGTATCTCCCAATAGGATTACACAGTATATTATGTTGGCATGAATTAGTTTGTCAGGTAAATAATCTTAAATATGAAATAGCAATCAACAAGTATGCATAAAAATCACTTAAACGTGTATGATGTGCCTTCCTGAATTGAGTGATTCTAGTTTGTATATCTGAAGTAAATTCCCCAACTCCTGAATAGGGAAATTAAAATGAATGTTTAATTACAACAATATCAAAGTTTTTAAATTGCATCTTTATTTATCATCTTATAGATGGCTTTTTTTTTTTGGTGGAAGATGCAAAACTGGTCTATTAAAATTTCTGGATGTAGAACCAGAAATTCCTATAACTTGTGAAGTAGAAAAATTGAATGTTTGGGAGAAAGTTCTGGTATAAAGACATCAATCTGGTAGTCATCAGCCTATAAATGATATTTAATGTCACAAGACTGAATGAGATCTCCAATAATAAGTGCAAATAGAGAAGAGAACCAAGGACTGATCCCTAGGGTACTCTGACGTGGAAAGGTCTAAAGAAAGAGAAGTTAGGAACAAGTGAGTTATGGGCATCTGTCTCTGCTGCTCTGGGGTAAGTCAGGTAAGATGAAGACCAAACAATGACGAATAGATATAGGAACTTGGAGGTCACTGTTGAACCTAATCAGATTGCTGGAGGAGTGGTGGGGACAACAGTGTTAAATTAATTAAAGTATGTTTAAGAGATACCTATAGGAGAAGTAGAGACAAGTACAGACTTGTTGAATTTCAATGCCAAGGGCAACAAAGAATGGCTAGAGAAACAAGAGAGGTGAAGAGGCAAGAGGGGCTTTTTTTGGTTGTTTTAAAGACAAGTGAAAATTTGTAACAATTAATTCTTTCTAAAGTTCCTAAACAACACATTCCCCTAATCCAATCAAAAGCTCTAATGAGGAAAATCCACTGAGAAATGATGGCCTGAGCTAAATGGTAGGAAATATTTTTGTCTAGAAAACTTGATCCTCAATTAGGACAGTCCTATTTTCAAAGTAATTAAAGTGTACAGGGATTCTAACTACATATAAAAAGCAGCAGTCAATTGTTCTTCTCCCTTTCATAAATGATACTGGGTAATCCCCTGATGATCACTATTCCCAGAACACGTAAAAAAGCAAAGCTGTACCAGGTGGTCTTTTAGGAAGGCTATAAGTATGACTTGTAAATAAATTTTAGGTAAGTGATGAATTAAAATTTCTTTGGTATTTATTCATTGGTCAAATGTACTAAGTTTAACTCAATAAAATAAAGCTGGAGTGGTGATGTTACCAGCACCAGTTCAATTTAATGTTCAAAATGTGCTCTGAAAGGAATGGTTTAAATGTCTGAAATTATCGGAATTGCACTGTTAGAACATATAAAGTACGTAAATATAATCTAATCCTACTTCAGCCATATTAAGTGACAAGGTTTCTCAGAACACCTAAAACTTTTATGGAAGAGGCCACTTTGCAAGAACCATAATGGGTAATCAATTCAAACTACCCATGGGGCCACACGTAAATGGTGCAGACCCTTTGTCCCACTGAGCCCAGGAATCTCAAGCCATGTCCACTACTGGAGAGACCACACCACCGAGGCCTGGAAACCATAAAACGGAAGCGATTGCAACTGCACTACCATTTACTTTGCATTTCTTTGCTGAAACGAACACAGTTTTGAGGTAATCACTGGTTAATATCAAAATCCAGGGGACGTATAGAAACTAAACCTTACACTAAAATTTAAGCTGAACTCAACCAATTCATACCAGTAATAGAGCCATTTAACCAGGATCAACTGTAACTACAGAACTAAATATCATCCAAATCTCACCTCGTATTAAAACTTAAGGCATTCCAGAAACCATCATGAAGATGTATGCACACTTAAATACACAGCATTGTCCTCAGAACATTTCCAAGCTGTTATGTTATGAAAATGCCAACAGAAATTTTAATTTAATTAAAATGGACAAATATCAGCTTTTCTCTCTTGGAAAATTTTGTCTCCGAAGACACATCTGAAATGAAAATTTGCCCCTATAATTTTTTTTCTTTGAGAACTGCACTTTCCTGACAGCAATATGCAGTTCCACGCAGTTACACCCACTTCCCACTGCTTTTCAGACTTATGTAGCAGAAGCGCCACCAAAATACACATACATATTCATAAGCTGTCTGAAGCATTAATTCCACACATGGCAATGTACACTTGCATCTGTGGTTGGAGCTTCTAATTTGCAAAAGCAAATATAATGTGTCTAAAAATCTTGATGAGTGAGTCTTTCAAATTCAAGCCCAGAACATTAAGGATCCACATATACATAATTTCAAGCAGCAATAGGCTTAAGTTTTCTGACTACCTAATATAATTCTCTCCAAGTCAGAGTGTCACTATATGAATATGATTATTGCCAATGCTAATTTGTCTAATTTACTTCTTATATGTATTTCAGGTCATAAATATTCATAACCAAAGTCCTCTGATAGGGTCTCCTTCCACTAGTAAAAACTAAATTCTACTTGCTATAATATAAATCTATTTTCTCCCATTCTAATTTATGATATGGCTAAGAAAAGTGGCTTGCAATATCTTTTCAAAATAAAGAAATAACAACCTACCCTTTCTTTTTTTTTCAGGGTACAATGGTCTAGTGGTGGAAACACTGACAATAAAATATTCAAATCATCTTCCACATCTCTGATTCTTTTTCATTTTTTTCTTTTGTTCTTTTTTTTTTTTTGGTACCAGTAGTTGAGCTGATCTATTGCCTCTGCCCTTGAGTTCGAATTTTGCTTCAGTACCTATAAAATGGCATCTCCTTTCACTCCTCTTTCTTGGGTGGGGGTACCTCCATGATGTGGCAGCTGGTTAAGGCAAGAAAAGCCCTGGGTTGCTAATTCATGACTTTTAAGCACAGAAATTTGCACCTAAGTGCTTCACAAGTAAAGAACTGAAGGATTGGCATCAACCTAAAAGTACATAAACAGTTTGCAAGAATCAAAGTTGTAGACTTGCTAATTTCTTGGCAAATTTCAATATGATAAAAATCATCAAAAGGTGAAAACCTCAATTAAACAAGTAATCGTTTTAACATGGTTAAACACGTGACATGTTAATGAATTGACTTCATAAATCTTGGTGAAAGAAAACAAACTGCTTCTCCACTAATATTTTGGAAAAGATGACAAACTACTTTGCTCGGATTTTGATTTCTTGTTTATTTGTGTTGATTTTATTACACATGCTAGTGGTTCAAAACAAACACCTGAAATTGCTCAGAGTTTCCTAAGGAAAGCCTATTGCCATATTTGGAGATCTGTTTATTTATAGAACTTATTTTCTCTTCCTAAAATACTGCAGTAGCAAAGATTAAAAATGTTTATTAAAGAATCTTGCAAATGAACATAAAATGTTTGGTAGCCCAACAACTTGGACAGCACTGCACTCTCTCACAGAGTGGCTTTGCAGGAGGCTGTTTATTCACAAATATATGTATCTTCCAGAAAGATCCAAGCTGTTTAAAGTAGATCTTCATTATTTGCAGATTCTGTATCTGTGAATTCGCCTACCGGCTAATATGTATTTGTAACCCCAAAATCAATATTCATGGTGCTTTCAGGGTCATTCTCAGACATTTCTGGGTCATTCACAGAGTGGCAAAATTTCTGAGTTGCCCAACATGCACATCCCCAGCTGACACTCTGCATTCTTGTTTCAGCTCTCATACTGTAAACAAGTGTACTTTTCTCAGTCTAGTAAGTGCCACCTTTTATTTTGTGCTTCTCACTGGTGATTTCGTTATTTAAAATGGCCCCCAAGCATGATACTGAAGTGCTGTCTAGTGTTCCGAAAGGAAGAAGGCTGTGATGAGCCTTATGTAGAAAATATGTGGGTTAGATCTGGCATGAGTTATAGTAGTGTTGGCCATGAATATATTAAACAAGGTGTCTTTAAACAGAAACACACGTAAGCAGATACATGTATCGATCAGTAAACAAAAATATAACCAGAGGCTTGCAGGAATCAACACTGTATTTCCCCTAGCAACAATAGATGGTTCAATATTTGCTAATTCAGTGTTTGAAGTGACTTTGTAGAACATTACTACCACTAACTGTGTATTTCCAATCAATTTCACTGTGCTATACCATCCCAAGGGGAGGCGGCAGGGGGAATAAAGCAGAGTATTCACATTAGTTTAAAACTCTGTTCCTAGATTTGGTCCAATTTTTATTTAATTAAAGTCTGTATTTTGGACTTTGGGGTTTATTAGTGTTATCTTTGATTTATAGCAAACAAAGAAACAGAAAACATCTGTGGACTGACCATATGACTTTGAGTTTAACAATGAAATTACTTTTCTACTGCAATCCTAAAATCACTGCTCTTTTTCCTTTTCAATGTCTTATTTGGGAAAACCATGTCTCAAGAGAATACGTGATTTGCTGTACCTTGTAAAACCCAAACGTAAAAGTGTGAACACTATTAACTCTATGTGTAGACAAATGCCAACTTCAAATAGAAAAGAAAAAAACAGGTTTGTCTTTGCTGTTGTCATTGGTGGATTTTCTTGAAAGAAAATCTTTGCCAAATGTATAAATCTTTCCCTGCAGATATCACATGAATGAGTATTTTCAGGTTGTTTCAACTCTCTGTTTCAGTCACTTTAGGAAAACGATCCAATCCCTCATTCCTCTCCTTCCTTTTCCACACTTGCTCCCTACCTAAGACCATGTTAACAACTGTACCTATTTTTATTTATTTATTTATTTATTTATTTTTAAAGATTTTATTTATTTATTTGAGAGAGAGAATGAAGAGAGCGAGCAGGAGAGGGGGGAGGGTCAGAGGGAGAAGCAGACTCCCTGCCGAGCAGGGAGCCCCAGGCGGGACTCGATCCAGGGACTCCAGGATCATGACCTGAGCTGAAGGCAGTCGCTTAACCAACTGAGCCACCCAGGCACCCGGCAACTGTACCTATTTTTAAAACATTACTGTATGCCATATAGATTTTAAATTTAAAACATTGTTTTAATTTGGAAATTTAAGATAATGCAATAAACACTTTTTTGTATAATACTTCTGTCAATTTAATTGTCAGAAGCTGTATTAGTTAGCCAATCAATCTCTATCTCCGGAGAAACACAACCAATAGTGTGTATATGTGTGTGTGTGTGTGTGTACACATATATATATATACACATATATATGTGTGTATATATATACAGAATATATAATACAGAATTGACTCACATGCATGTGGAAGCTGGCAAGTCCAAAATTACAGGGCCAACAGGCAAGCTGGAAACTCAGGCAGGAATTGATGTGCATTCTTTTTTATTTTTTTTAAAGATTTTATTTTTAAGTAATCTCTATACCCAACATGTGGCTTGAACTCACAACCCCAAGATCAAGAGTCAGATGCTCTACAACTGAGGCAACCAAGCACCATAATGCTGTATTCTTGACAACATTTCTTCTCAGTTTTTGTTCTTTAGGCCTTCAACTGATTGGATAAGGCCCACCCACATTATTATTTAAATCAATTGGTTATGGATGTAACTACTACAAAATAAAACCACAAAAACCTTCACAACAATACTCAGATCAGTGCTGAACCAATAAATGGACATAACAGCCTAGCCACGTTGGCACATACAACTAATGCACACAGTACCTTAAACCATAAAGGTGCCTCCAATGAACACCAATAAAAAATAGGAAAAAAGAGTAAACTGAGGCAACAATCCTGAGCTTAAATCCCAGCTATTTCACAAACTGTGTGGTTTTAAGAAAGTAATTTTTTTTCTCTGAATCTCAGTCCATTTATTTGCAAAATGGGGAGGCAGTGTATTCATACATACCATTTGGTGGTATTATTTGGATCTGGTGAAGAACTTAGGGCAGTCAACGAGTGGTAGTACTATACTATTAGTGTCTGTGGGTTTTATAACCGATTAGCAGACATTGATATATTCTTGGCAGGTAGTAGGTGTTTTATAAATGTGTGTGGAAGGAACAAAGGAAAGAAGGAGGAGAGGGAGAAAGGGGAGAGAGGAGAGGGAGGGAGGAAGGAATGAAGGAAGGAAGGGGGAAAATAAATAAGTAAATGAAGGAATGAATGTCAGAGTTCACTTTTGGAAAGAACAAAGTCATCATATTTGAGACTACAGAAAAAACAAATGAAAATTTAAAAAATAGTCCCTGTTCTCAAGCAATATAGACCTGACATGTAGTAAATAAGGCCAGTATGCAAATAACCATAATACAAACATATTAAGAAAGAGATACAGAAGTGACTGCATCTAATGCATAAAGCAATTTAAGAATTCTGGTGTAAGTTCAAACGAAAGGCACATTCTGAAACCAGGAAGGGTCAAAACCAAACACATGACATATGAGATCTGCCATCCAAAGACACCACTGTAGGTAGATCTAAATGTGGTTGTGTAGACATGGATCACCTTACAAATTAATTGATAAGGACAGAGTGTTGCTAAATTTAAAACAAGGTCACAAAGCAGCATCTTCCGAATGACACTATTGGAATGGAACATGTAAAGGAGAACTGTAATTCAGTCAGTTGGGATGACGGATAAGGGATCAGAACCTGAAGATCCATTATTGTTTATATCAAAGTATCCAAGGAAAAGAACCTTATCAGGTGACCCAATAAGGCAACAAGGTTTTCACACAACCTAGATGGAATATCCTTCAAGACCAACCAGTTCCTCAGGTTTCAACTCTGGGCTGATTCAGCAACTTTCCAGTTACTGATTTGCAGGTGTCTTACTATGGAGAAGGCAATACCCTCTCCATCATTAAATAAGCACATCATTCACTGTGAATTGGTAAACAGCCATTCTAGATCACAAAATTTTTTTGTAAGTTTTACTAGCAGGGTTTGTCTTCTAGGAACTATAGCACCTCTGGCTGGAAGGAAAAATAAAATTTTTGGAGCTTAAAATTTGAGAACCAAAAACTGCACCTCAATGAATCAGTCATGTGACAGGCCATGCAGGACTGCCCTCTCTGTACTCCTCCCCAGTGCTGGTCTTTAAGCCATATCTGTACACTGAAGGCTGAAAAGGACCCAGCAGCTTCAGCAAAAAGAAAGAAGATAGGAAGAATTTTAATGGGCAGAAATTGTGAGTCGGCCATTCCGGATGGAGAGAAAAGCACAGCTAAGGTTCAAAGACGGGGAAACACAATGTACATATTGATTAAAACGGTCCAATTTTGGGGCGCCTGGGTGGCTCAGATGGTTAAGCACCTGCCTTCGGCTCAGGTCATGATCCCAGGGTCCCGGGATCGAGTCCCACATCGGGCTCCCGGCTCAGCGGGGAGCCTGCTTCTCCCTCTGACCCTCTCCCCTCTCATGCTGTTTCTCTCTCACTCGCTCTCTAAAAAATAAAATCTTAAAAAAAAAAAACAGTCCAATTTTGATGTCTCCATACATAGGAAGATTGAATAAGAAAACTGTAAAGGTAAACTGGCCATTTGGAGTACTGTAAATGACCAGATTGGAAAACATTTTGTTTTTATTTTACTGGCAATGGGAAGCCACCAAGTCTTGATTTCTTTTTTTGAGCTGGTGAATATCAAAATAGTAACTATATTAGCATAATTAACTTGTTGAGAGCACAGGAGATATCTTTGAGGAGGGAGTGACTGGTCCATTAAGTTTACTGCAAGAATCTACATGGGGGGGTTATAACAACCCAAGCTGGAAAGACAGTTGTTGGAATAAAAACAGAGGATGCGAAGGTGAGACACTCAGGAAAAGACAACTGTTGGAATTCACCGAACATCTGATTGGATGGGAAAGGTGGGGGACCTGGAAAGGTTGATGCATACTCCAAGGTTAGTGATTTGGATTTCAACAAGCACCACTAAGAGAAACACATGTGCCAAGGAACAAAGTGGATATAGAGTAGCAGGAAAGACAAGGAGGCTGAGTTAGACAACTGGAATTTGACCTTAAATAATGAACCCAGGTGCAGGTGTTAAATAGTGATATTAAGAGATTCAAGGGTAAATTGATGTTTGAAAGTTATGTAATGGCATAACAGTAAGTTTTTTAAAAAGGGCAAATGTGAACACATATACAAATATTAAGAAAAAAGGAACATCAAAATATACTACTTAATCCTGGAAGTTTTGAGAGAAAAGACTTTTGAGCTGTATTTTCAAAAACTTACAAAGATAGGATCAGAATAAGGGAATTGCCTTTTCAGTGGTGACACAAGATGGAAAAAAAACTGACACCAAACACTTATTAAGCAAGTGTATTATATTTACTAAGTATTATATATACTAAGGATTTTTCTGAGTGAAAATAAAAATAGCATATTTTTACATAAATGATACAGATCTCTTATTTTTAAAACAAGATGAATCCCAATTCTTCCACAGATCATTTTCTTTCATTGTTATACCCATATTTTGCAAGTTTAATAATAAGGCATATAATGAATTTCTACCAATATATAATGTATAAATTATTGCTAATAATATACTACTTCCTCTGTTTCCTTTCATTTAAAACTATTAGCAAAGTATCAATGGAGAACTTCATTATAAATCATAGGCAAACTGACTCAAGTTTCTAAGGACTAATCCATCTAAGTGGTAGAAATCCTGGGGTGCCGGAGTGGCTCAACTTGTTAAGTGTCCCACTCTTGATTCCTGCTTGGGTCATGATCTCAGGGCCTTGAGGTGGAGCCCCTTGTCAGAGTCCACACCAGTGGGGAGTCTGCTTGAGATTCTCCCTCTCCCTCTCCCTTTGCTCCTCCCCCCACTTGCGTGTGCTTGCTCACACTCTCTCTCTCCTTAAAATAAATAAATCTTTAAAATAATAATGAATAAATGGTAGAAATAGTATGTTTATTTCACAATTTAAGCAATCTATAAAATAATGTTTGAGTTACTTAAAGGTAATGTTTGTTTATAACTGAGAGAGCTCACAGTCCTAAGATGGAAATACAGGTACATAAATAATTGCAGTATGCCACATATGATGTATAGTTTTATGTGTCAACCTAGCTAGGCTGCAATACCCAGTTATTTAAATCAAACACTAATGTTACTGTAAAGGTATTTTGTAGATGTGACTAATATCTACAATCAGTTGACTTGAAGTAAAGAGATCACCCTCAATAATCTGGATAGATCTCGTCCAATGAGTTAAAAGACCTTAAGAGCAAAATGAAGGTTTCCGTGAAGAAGATGAGATTCTGCCTCATGACTGCAGTACCATTTCCTGCCTGAGAGTTTCCATCCTGACAGTCTGCCCTTTGGATTCCAGACTTAACAGCCCCTACAATCACATAAGCCACTTCCCTGAAATCAACTTTTTTTCACATGCCCCCACACATCCCCACCCCCACCAATATTCTACTGGTTTTGTTTCTCTGGAAAACCCTGACTAATACAACATGATAAATGTCACGGCAGAAGTAGGCACACACAAGGTAAACAACCTATGGGGTTAGGGAAGGTTCCACAGAGGTGATATGGTTGGGCTGAGTCTTGAAGCTATGACACCAGGCAGAGAAGGGAGCACGTGAGGGGCTATAATGTCATGCAGGTTAGAGGAACCAGGATGGTCAGAAATCCATAGGTTTGAGAAATCATAAAGTGTTCTGGAAAATGCCAAGTATTTCTCCAGGTACACATAGGAAATGGTCAGAAGCTGTCTTCATGAGTCATGCTCTGTTCAGGGGGTGATGGGAAGCACCAGGGAATTTTAAGTAACAGAGAGACATGATTTGAATTACATTTTAGTAAGATTTTTTTTTTTTTTTTTTAAGTAGGCTCCACACCCAGTATGGAGCCCAATGCAGGGCTTGAACTCACAACCCTGAGATCAAGACCTGCTGAGATCAAGAGTCAGACCGCTTAACCAGCTGAGCCACCCAAGCGCTCCAGGTTAAGATTACTTTTGTAAGGCAAAGTATGGGAGACAGATAATACCAGTCTTGTATTTCTGCTGTCTCTCTTTATGGAGAGGCAGTTAATGTTATGGAAACTCAAGTAAATTCTATTTTAAATTAATATTTATCGTTGCAATTATAAAGAACACATGGTAGCTGAAGGAGCTGAATGAGTTAATACACTCCATTTAGTGGTTCGTAAATCAAAATTCCATCTAGCAAGCTGAATCTTCACTCTCCACAACCACAGCAATCTGTAGATTTTCCAAATGTTCCACCCACCCATAAGGACAGAGGTATGCAAAAGGCAAGGTAACAATCTAACAACACATGGTTTATAAAACTAAACTGTTCAAAAAGCAAAGTTGTCCAGCTAATAATCTAGCACTTTAGGTCCTTTCTTGGTACCTGGTAGAGATACCAAGACTCGTTATACCAGCTTGACCCTTCTGTATGTTGTCCACCCCTTAAACATATTCAATGCCTCCCCTTACCAGAACCTTGCTTCAACAAAGCAATATTCAGAACACATCAAGAACACTAGACTGTCAGCAGGTATCTAACCAGTAGTAGAAGCCCAAATGTGCTTCTTTGTGCTACCCTCCCCACACTCAATCCCAGCTAAGAAAATGCATCCTAATTTTTAAAACAGAGTTACCACAGCAACAAAGTGAACAGTTAAAAAGCAATGAACTTAATCAATGCAAGTCATTGTTGGAAAGATTATCCCTTGAGACAAATCTCACTGCTAAGATTATTGCTATTTATCTGAAGTGTTTTCTGAAAAGGTAAGAATGACTGACTGAAGGCTTCAAATCAATGAGGTAGGGTTTTTTTTTTCTTTCAATGAGCTAAAGCTCCCAGTAGACCTAAGCTACACTTTTAATAATGACATTAATCGATAACAATTACACCCAAGAGAATGCCAATATAGGTTTTCCAGGAAATCACATAGGGTTTAAAGTGCTATACTTGTAGAAGTAATCAATACTATGTACTGTAAAACAGAATTTAGGTTGATGTCTTCCTATTTCCCTAGAGCAGAATTTTGGTGCTCCAGACCCAGAAACATTAGCCTAATGTTTCTCAAACATTAATGTACTTATGAATCACCTGGGGATCTTGCTAAAATGCAGATTCTGATTCAGCTGGTCTAGGGTAGGGCCTGAGATCTACATTTTTACAAGCGCCCAGGTGATGTACATGCTGCTGGTCAGCAGACCACACCTGAGGTAGCAAGATGTCAGCGCATGTTACTGTCCCATGGAGAGAAAGGGCACACAAAAGCCATGCGTACTAGTGGAGAGATGCTTTACAAAAGAAGGATTTGACCATAAGAGAGATTCTACTTCTAGAATCTCCACCTCAAACTGCCCTCCTTGGAAAATGACTTGAGAAAAATGGCAACACTAAACATATCCTGAGTAGCATTTTCCGAACGTATTCCAAGGAACCCGTTATCTAGGATATTAATAGGTGATGCCAGAAAAATAAGACTCTAATAGGTGACTCAAGAGTCACATAACTCCGTTAACCAAACACTAAGTACTAATAATGGCTAACATTTGTTAAGCACCTACTACGTGCCAGGCGTTGTTCTAAATATATGATATGGAATAACTCATTTAATCTTCACGGCAACTTTACGAGGGATAAACTATATAATCATCCCCATTGCACGGATGTGGAGAAGGAAGAAAGGAAGTTAAGTAAGCCAAGAGTCACAAGGCTGGTGAGTGGTGGAGCCAGGGTGCAAACCCCTCCAGGATGCCTCCAGAGCCCTGCCTCCAGAGCCCTGCCTCCACTCTCTGGAACATGAGCACATTTCAGTGTTGATGGGAAGTGCGAATCACCACAAGGTGATACAAGGACTTGTAAGTGACCAATGAAGGGGGATATGCAACGGAGAGGAGAGAGGAAAATCTACAAGTTAGGGCAAGATAGGAAAGGAGAACAAGCTGGAGAAAGGAAAAATTAGAAAATGAAAGTAAGGTTTGGAGAAAAAACAGATTTATAAGAGTGTACTGTGAAAACAGAGGCATCCCACTCAGACTCAGATGCCTGAATGAAGACAGAGATCTGCTCGGCAAATAAATGCCCAAGAGAGGAAAGCAGGTCAAGTGGTGGATCTCATGGACCACAGGAGGACTTGAACAGTTTACTTGCACCAAATACATGAAAAAGCACTCAAGGACAACAGAGTCATGATTATTCTTATACTAATTACCTAATTTACAGATTATCTATGTCCCCTGCTGGGTCTCTGTCTTCTTCCTACAAGATTGTTTGGATATTTTGCTTCTAATTAGCAACTCTGTAAGACTGAGTAGGGAGAAGAGAAGACTATTAAATCGGGGCGGGGCAGGGGGGTGATTTTTGTTTGCTTGTTGAGTTTGTTGCTCTTATTTTGGGCTCTAGAAATAGGGTTGGGAGAGGGCATAGGATATGAAACTAATATTGAAAGTGCATTCTTTTTAATCCTAGATTTCAAGGAACCCTCTCTGCCTGGACTTCATGTTGCTAGAGCCAGTCTGAATTATGTAGTCTGAGCTAGCAAACAGCCCGCGCATTATGCAGAGTATACCTCAGGTCAGGCAGAACTATAAACAAAGTGGCTGTTTGGTTAGATGAGCACTGGGACACTGTTCAGATTGTACAGACAAGCATTAAAACAAAAACTGACCTCAGAAACTTCTGACGTTCACTGATCCCTAATACAATATATATACAGAGATGCTCATGGAAAATTCTAACACTAGCTTTAAGGAAAAGAAAAACCTCAATTGGAGACAAGGACCTGCCTTTCGGCATCCAGAAATGATCTGATGTGTCAGTGTATTTACAAGTACAGAAATGAAGCTAATTCTTTCAAATGAAACAAGAGGGGTCCCCCCTGGCCTCCAAGACTGCAATGTGTCCCAACAACTGTACTTACTCGTCACCATGCCCTCGCCCTCGCTAGCACTGCAGCCTGATAGGTACTAGGCACGTCCGTGCGTAGGGTTCTAAGGTGAAGCAATCGAATTTTGCCTGTACTTCAACCTACATTTACAAACTTTTCAAATATTTTAATTTTATCTAAATGTTTTCCATCAGCATGTTCCTTTTTACAAGAATCCTTTATTGTTCCAAGACACAAATCATATCCCTTTGAATTCCAGATGAAAACATTTCAGGCCTATTTATGATTGTATTTCAATAGGCATGTATACACATGTAAAGCAGCTTCAGTGTTATTTAAAAATACACTTCAATAGGTCTCATTGTGTTGATATTAGCAAGGCACTTAAGAAAATGCTTCCAGGTGGCAGGCACCTGCTCTGGCTTTGAAACCCCAACCTCAAAACCTATAGTCAAGCTCCAAAATGGGGAAGAGCAACAAACTATAGATTTCAGCACCTAGCAGTTTTGGCAGCTCCTTTAGAACTGGTTATTGCCAGCTGGGCATTTTGCCATTTCCTTGAGGCAAAATTAAAGTGGAAGATGCAAGAGTTTTATTGTAATTTTCCACCACATATTTATATCATTATGGGTTTTGTGCTGCTCTAGTCCCCACACAGTCTCACTGAATATCTTCTTATTATGTCCCTGAAATGTGAAGCAAATATAGCATGATGCAGTGAAAACAAGTGGGCACTGTGTATAGTAAATGACTGCTGAAGATAACACTATGCCTATCAGAATGGGCCACATAACTTGCAGGCCCTGTGCAAGATGAAAATGCGGGGCCCTATGTTCAAAAGGCAGAAGAAACGTTCCATTAAAGGTACTATAAAATACCAAGATTTTCCCTTTCCTCTGCAGTTTCTCTCTCAACCTGCCATGGTATTGTTTATTTGCGAGTCTGCGTTGTGATCCCTCAACACAACCTGCAGAGTGAGTGCACACCTGGGGTACCAGCCTGCATTTGCCCTCAGGTGCACACAAACTGCCCCCCCGCCATTGGGTACTGAGTCTCCTCTCCGTCCAGCTGCAGACCAAAGCTCTGTGCACCTACTGGGGGAGGGGAAGTCAAGTCAGGAGTCTCCCTTCCCCAAGGCACACCACCCCAAGCCATCCCCAGGAGCGCTGAAAATCTCTACACAAGGATACATCAGGCACCCAAATTGGGATAAGTGAGAAGTTTACCCCACCGAGGCATCGTTGTGACACTCCGGGATGGGGACAACTGCATCAGTGTCCAGTCCTGAAATGTCCTGGGCTCTTGTTCTAGAGCCCACCCCATCCCTGCCAGGTACTGAAGGCAGCAGCCGTTGTGGGACAGAGTGTGAAGGAAGAAGCCAGGTCCTTGGGGTCCTAGGGGGTGGGGGAGCAAGCTGTGGAAGGCAGGGGCGGGCTCCATTATCCCAGCAGACTTCACTTACGAAACACAAATTCACACATAAAACTAAGGATTTCAAGACAGCAAAGCCAGAGCATTAAATCTTAACTGAACACTCTGGTCACAGGCCCGTGAAGCCAGCCCTGATTCATTAAAAACAGAACAAAACAAAAAAACAAAACAAAACAAAACAAAAAGGCCTGTGGGCCTGTGCTTACTTCTGCAGCATATATACTAAAATTGGACAAGAGACATTATTAGCGTGACCCCCACACAAGGATGACACACAAATTCATTACGTGTTTCTGTATTTTTATTTTATAGAACTAAAGACAAATACACAAAGGAGTACACACAAAACTGGGAATATCTGAGTAAAATGGGGAAAGGCGGATTACGTCAATGTGAGTACCCTAGTCGTGATATTATACCACAGTTTTGCAAAATGTTACCATTGGGAGAAACCATATAAACTATATAGGAATGTCTCTGTATTATTTCCTATAACCATATATTATAATTATCTCAATTTTAAAAACATCCAAGGCTTATTAAATGGACAAAAAACAGCATACAGGCCATCATTACCGAAACTACCTATACCTGGATATGTTCAGAACATTAAACTGAATATAATTTGACTTTGATAGGATATAAAAGAACAATTCTTTAAATAACTAGGTCAAATACAAAATCTATAATCAGCATGTTAACCATACTGTACATTACCAAGAGGAATGTGCTCAGCTCTATTTCTTGTTAAAACTTCTCTTACCTACTTAAGATAAAATGAAAACACACAATCTAGAAACTATAAAAATACTCTAGAAACCAAAGTGGTCTTTGCAAAAGCATGCCTTTACTCACAAAAGGGGAATAAGTGTGTATTAAATAGGGCAAAATCAACTTTAAAATGTTGAATTACTGCACCCAGAAAGTTGGCTTGGGTACCATTTACAACTGAAAGTACATATTTGATGCTGGTACAGTTACTTAATTTTTATATACATAAGACAAAACATCTTGCCTGTCAAATGCTAAAAAAAAAAAAAAAAAAAAGTATAATAGGGAAAATCTGAATTCTCCAGACTGAGTTCCCAAGGACCTGAGCCAAGTGAGAATTCTTTGTTGCTTTTTAAGACTGTGTATGCGAGCAAATGCCCAAAGGGGATCAATCTTGTCACAATCCTGGGGGAAAGGGTGTGGTGGTGTCTGTAGGGCCTCAGAGATCAAGACTGCTCAAAGGGCACCTAATTCTACTCAAACTGCATTAAGTAAAACAATCGAAGAGACGCCCTCAACACCAAGGTCGAACACATTGAAAATACTCTATAGACATTAGCAGTTTATATCAACTATGGCAGCCGGTTCCCATTCTGACCTCTCAAGTGCTTAGCACCAACTCCAATATAAATTATGCATCCCATTACTATTTCTTGCTCAGTCAGACGCATTCATAGCCAAGATAAACCCACCTTTGGTTCAAGCCAGGACTTCACAGGGACCTGGAGAACTGATTACACAAAGCAAGAGGTCTGGGATCCAAATTAACGTTGCCGCTGCTAACTCTGTACCTCTGGGTAAAACACTGAGCTGTTCATTAGTAAAACAGAATTTGAATTTCAAAGATAAATGAATATTCATTCACTTTGGGGAATTACATACTAAGGCATTCAAAAAAAAATTTGTTGAATGAAAGGCTGAATTAATGAATGGATATGTACAGACTTTCCTCCAACCTGGCTTCTTTTTTTTTTCCTCTTCACTAGCTAGTGAAATTCCCTTTCAGCTTTATTTCAGAGTTAAAATATGGAAGGAGAAGGGAAGGAACCACAGATAAGACAGCACTTTGCTCATGACCTCGCTTGACTATATTGTGCGGCACCGCGACAGAATTCCTCACTGTCAGCACCAGTCAGATCTGGATATGCAGGCAGCTCCAAGTCAGCGTTTGCCAGGTGTGGCAAATCACCCAGTCTTCATCGAGCCAAGCTTGCAGCCCGGCAGCCTAACAGAAAGCACTTAAGAAACCTCCCGAGGCAGGAGAGCAGCGCTAGCTGCCTATCAATGTGTCCTTGCTCGTGGTGCCCTAGTTTTGTCCTGGCTGGCTCAGGTTCCTAGGGATTCCTAGGCTCCTGACTGGGCCAGTGTACTGAGGAACTGGGCTTCTCCCTGTCCCATCCTGGGCCTTCGAGTCCCAACCAGCTTACCCCTGATATGTCTGCATGCACCCTAAGCGCAGTCTGCACACCCAGACTTCGATACTCTTTCTCAAAGGGATATTCAAAACCCTCTCCGCTGGGTGTAGGCTTGGGTCCCAGGCTGGAGGGGCGCCCTCCCAGCGATTCCCTGCCGCCTCCATCGCTGGCACCAACATAAATACTGCTTTGTATCTGCTCGCCACAAAAACCTTGACTCTGTTCTATTCCATCGTTGATTCCTTAGCACTCGAAACTAAGCCAATTATATTTCATGAAGCTGAATGAACTACCATGCAAAAATATTAATGACTAAGCAAAATACAGGTCAAGAGCCAACCTGAATTGTGTGACTATATAGAAGTAGAAAGGATGGCTTAATATTTAAATAAACACCAATCTAAAAGAAGGTGACAAAACGTGTGGTTGAACGTAGATGAACAATGCCAAGTGTTCTGTGTTGTTTCTTAAAAACTAGTTTTCTAAAATGTGTCGTTCAAATCAATGGCCCCTCTAACTCCCCTGCTCTTCTTCCAAGCTCTATTTCAGAGGTTTCTTACCACCTTTAAAGCTAAAAAGCTACTAAAAATGTGCATCAAATGACCCTTTAATTACCACAGTCAACTGCACAGTCCTATAACGTTAAATAATTAATCACGAAATGGCAAAACTACCATTAGAAGTATCTGAATTATTTAAGCTAAATCAAACATATGGTAATTAGCTATTTCTTTCCAATCCACTAGAACATCATAGTTAACATGAATACCATTTAGAGTCTCATGATTTATATCCTTCCAACATATTTTCACCTCTCCATTCCAGACATTCAGTTTCAAAATGTCCCTAAGAGGGAAACTGTTGCGAGCAAGAGGTGAAACATAACAACGAGGAAAATCCAAGTACATAATACAAGCCTTTGGCACAAACTGAGGTCTGAATATGAAAAGAGCAAATGTGGAGAAATTTATTGATAACAACCTAACCATTAATCCAAGTTGTACTTAACTGGAAAGCCTGGAACCATTTACAGAACTATGCAACGGAACATTCACTAAAAATTCAACCTGATGCATCATGTAACATCCACCATCTGGAGAGTCTCCTCGTCTCAGGGTTCTTCCCAGACTATTAACAATGTATGTACATTAAAAGTCTTTTTAGGGGCACCTGGGTGGCTCAGTCAGTTAAGCGTCTGCCTTTGGCTCAGGTCATGATCCCAGGGTCCTGGGATCGAGCCCCACATCAGGCTCCCTGCTCCGCGGGAAGCCTGCGTCTCCCTCTCCCACTCCTCCTGCTTGTGTTCCCTCTCTCGCTGTGTCTCTCTCTGTTAAATAAATAAATAAAATCTTTAAAAAAATAAAAAATAAAAGTCTTTTTAAAGTGGACTCCTAGTCCACTGACCACTCTGACTGCGATTCTCATACAGCACAACTCCAGACCCCATTTTTATTTCCAGGTAAACGAAAGAAATTATAAAAGCTCTTAGGTCTACCAGTTTCAATGTGGTGCCAGTGTTCTACATGTTAATAATACTCATTTCTCCATTAACTTAAAAAAAATATATTTCTACCTTCAGTGTAGGTACAGGCAAAGGGAAGAATGAATGGAACACAGCCAAGTCAGTAGTTAATCAAAACTCCCCTTGGAAGCCTTTCATCAGCAGTTTATAGGAATCAGCACAGAGAGAAAGGCAGAGATCCTGAGCTATCACCACAGCTACTAACCATGTGCCACAATAGAACCATAGTGGTATGGAGTTGGAGTTGATTTTCAACCTTTTTTTTTTAATATAGTTTACTGTTGCTTACATCTATTGTTATGAAATTTGTAAAACATAATGATAGAAAAATTGTTAGCCATGAACACATTTAAATAATCTGAAAAGTAATCTGTTTTTTAAGTTCTCATCATTCACTGACCAACACATAAACTTCTTTTCATTACCCACTGTAACTGCTTGGGTGATTTCTTTTTCTATTAAATATATATCCTCAGCCATATCATTAATAATCCTGCAGAAGTTTACATTTACTCTGACTTTGCCTTGTGTTAAAAAGGTTGGCTAGGGATTCTTTAGCTTTGCTGACAGTTTTATATTTCAGTGGAGTATAGAAGTTATTGCTATGGACTGAATGTTTGTGTCCCCACCCCCCACTCCCAAAATTCATATGTTAAAACTCAAATCCCCAATGTAAGAGATGGGGCCTTTGGGAGGTAATTAGGTCATGAGGGTGGAGCCTTCATGGTAGGATTAGTGCCCTTAGAGGAGAGACAAGAGAGCTTGCCCTTGCTTGTGCTTGTCTTGCAACACAAGATGGCCATCTACAAACCAGGAAGTGGGCTCTCACCAGACATGGAATCTGTTGCCACCTTGACTATGGGCTTGCCAGCCTCCAGAACAGTGAAACATAAATGTCTGTTGTTTAAGCCACCCACTCCATGATAATTTGTTATAGCAACCAGAACTAAGATAGTTGTCATCAGGATATTATGTCCTCAATAAAGTAAATAATCTATTTCACGTAATGCTATGATTATTAAAAATGGTCTCCACATATTGAAATGCCCCCAAAGTCCTGGCAGTCCAAGAGACCGTGTTTTCTCTATTGCTAACTTCCAGTAAAAAATAAATATAAACTACCTGTGACCTACTAGGCTTCAAAAATTACTCAGTTTAACCACATTTAGATAAAAAAGACATCTTAAGGACTGAAGGCTTCAACTAATTTTTCTAAACATACATTTACATACCCTACTTTTATGCTAGCTGGGTGTGTGTATGTGTGTTTGAAGAATGAGCCTGTATCTCTTAGAAACAGCTTGGAAAATGTGTTTTCTTTCAAGTTTACATACCTGATATCTGTGAAATTTTAAACTAAATTTTAAACTAAATGTTCTTCACAAAAACTACAGAGTAGGGCTTCTAAATCAAAATAAAGTCATGTTATGGGTAAGAAGTCCAGAAGTGAACAAATATAGTTAGCCTTTTAATAATGCCTTCTCTCAATGAAGCTAAAGCACAGAAATGAGTGGCAAACTGATGCATTTCAACTTTTTGAAAAGATTAAATTCCAAAAATGTTCAGTTAGGGTCCTCCTACTTCTCTGAGGAGGACTCTCTGAAGAGAGAGCTATGGACTGTTTTCCACTAACATACCACGAGGAAAAGGGATGAGTGCAGTAAGATTGCAGGGGGGAGATATTTGTCTTTATTTAACAAAAGCATACCATTTACTACATTCTAGGCACTATTTTAAGTATTTTACAAACATCAACTCAATAAATCCTCATAACAAATGTATGAGTAGGTACAGTTATAAAATTCCCACTTACAGATGAGAATACAGAGGGACACGGAGATGGAATAATGTCCCTGAGACCACACAGCTAGTAAACTGCTTGACCCAACATTTGAGCCCAAGCTCTAAGACTTCAGAGTCCATGCTCTTAATAACTACCTTACTCCCTGCTTCTCCTGGCCACTGCCTCCTTAACTCTTCTCAAAAATTCCACCCAAAAATCCAGTAAGAAAGAAAAGACAACATCTTTATTACAGAGGAAAGTAAAAGGGTATATAGGTTTGGAGATTGTTTCCTTTTCAGTAAAAGGCAACATAACTATTTTTCATTGAAAAAAAAAAAAAGGACTTCCAAACACAAATGACAAAAACAGCAGGGAAGGAAATTCTATTTTCAAGTTTCTACAAGGTTATCATAAACAACGAAGAGAGAAAAACAAATTAAAGTTTTCAAAAATGGCATTTGACAGGATCTCCTGTCCCTTGCTGCCCACGACAAGTTGCCTGCACTGTGGACGGTGACTGTGCAGAGCGCCCTAAGGTGTGAACATTGAAGATGACCGTGTTTGGAAAGAAAAAAGCAGCATATTGTAAGCTAATGTAAATGCACAGTAAGGTCTGAATGTTGTGGAAATAAGCCCAGTCTGCTTCTCAATTCATGAGTTTAGCTGAGATGTCAGAACAGATGACAAACAACAACAAACAGAAACACCATACCACACAATTCTCTCCAATAGTGGGGATAAAGATCCATAGCAGCTTATTTAATTTGATGCTAATTTACTTCCTTGTTTAAACATTCTAAATATTTGCTATCTACTAAATATTCATGTATTATGTTTTACCTTGAGGGTTTTATTCTCCAAGGAATTAATTTATAAGCACCTGTAGTATAAAGTACTTTCCTCAAAATAACAGCAAAAATTTTTATTTGAAGACTTAATATCAATTAATTGGTCAGCATAGGGAACTGGAGATAAACTCAATCTTCTTGGCATTTAAAATTTCAAATACTGAGATAGATATTTCATTTGAAATACCATTTTATTTCAAGATAAAACAAAAATTTTATCTGTTCTCCAATACAATTATTTTTGTTTGGTTTTGTTATCAATGAAAACCCAAGAGTAGACTTTTTTTCCTCACAGTACCAGAAAGGCTTATTTACCAAAAATTGGTTTATTCAATCTGCTTCTTTTGAACATAAACATTTTTGAAGGACCTGCTTTATTTCTGTGTAGTTTCATAAGTAATATTAATTTACTCAAAGAAAATTAAATAACAGTTTTACACAGTAATTATTTATATTAGATGTGGTGATAGACTATTAGTGCAAATCCAATGATTAGTTAAAGAAAAAAAATGATAAAGCAGAATCTACCAATATATCAAACTCCCAAATAAGGAAGATCCTATTAAGGAAAGAAGGTAGAGTACACTGTATTCTTCAAAAGTCAATGCCATAAAGTACAAAGAAAGGCTATGGGAATGTCCACATTCAAGGAGGGTAAAGACATAAACCCACCAAATTCAATACCTGATCCTAGGCTGACTCCTACGGGAGGGGGAAGATGCTCTAAGGGAAGTTACTGAATCAGTTGATAAAACTGTAATACAAATGATAGATTAAAGTATTTATCCATGATAAATTTACTGAGGCTAATAATTATACTCTAGTTGTATAAAAGAATACCCTGTTCTTGAGAAATACACACTACAGTGGATGGATACAAAGGCTCATGGTATGTAACACACTCAAATGGTTCAGGAGGGGGAAAAAAGCATGAGAATGAGGGGAAGACAAACGGGGTAAAATACTTAGGTGAACCTGGGTAAAAGCCAGAAGACTGATCTTTGCATTATTTTTAGTTTATAAATTCTCTGTGAATTTAAAATAATTCCCAAATAAAAAGTAAAAAAAAAAAGGGAGGGGGCAACAATGAAAAACTATATTGACCTGAACCACAAGTATGAATTAAATCCCATGGACTGAGCTCACTCTTTACAGCACACAGAAAGAGAGTTCCTGAAACTTGCCCTCAAGGTACTGATACTATGTTGTAGGCTATCACAGACATTCGAGTCTCAAAAGGCCTTGGTCCACATGGAGTGGCAGTTATTTCTAAAACTAAGGTCTCCTAAAAGGCACTCCTAAATACACTCCAGTTTCTCAGCCACTATAAACTCACAACGTCCACAATGAGAAGATGAGGAACGTCCACCCACCTTAAACACAACCGTTGTAGGATCACAAAGCCACCCCAGATCAGCCCTGGAAATAAGGTTCATCCACACCACCAAGTCTACAACTCTAGTAGTCTGACTCAGTGAATATTTACTTAGTGCCTACTATGTGCAGGCACTGGACTATATGGTAGGAAGAGAAAATGAATATGCTTTGGCACTAATCTTAAGGAACTTACAATCTAAGGAGCAAAAAGACATAATTCTGTAATTACAATATCATCTATGAAATGTTGCTGTAATAAAGGTGTATATGGAGTGTCTGAGAAGGTCTCAGTGAATAGTTTAGCCTCATTCAGTTTTTCAATAATCAATTACTGTGTGTCAGGGAAAGGAACCTTAAGAATGATTAAGTGCTCAAGAATGTGTAGCTTGAGAGCGCCTGGGTGGCTCAGTGGTTAAGCGTCTGCCTTCGGCTCAGGTCATGATCCCAGGGTCCTGGGATCAAGTCCCGCAAAGGGCTCCTTTCTCAGTGAGGAGCATGCTTCTCCCTCTGCCCCTCCCCCTGCTTGTGTGCACTTTCTCACTGTTTCTCTCTCTGTCAAATAAATAAAATCTTAAAAAAAAAAAAAAAAGAATGTGTAGCTTGAGAAGATAGTTAAGAATAGATATTTAAAGATGATCAGAAAGAAAATAAGCTAAGAGAAGGAAGAAGAACGAGAGGACAGAATTATATGGTAACCAGCATTACATGGTACTTGTATATGGGTTAGACACCCAGTGACCACAGTTCAACCAACATGCAATACACATTCACTACGGTGTTTACATACCAGATGTTTTGCTACATCCTAATTATTATACTGGCACCAATCTTTACTATATCCAAATAAGATGGTGACTTTTAAGTGTGGATACAGTTCAAGTTAAGTTCTCATTCTATACACTCTTGCCTACACACTGAACTACAAAATTAAACAGAGGACTTCATTTTAAAAGGAAGCATAATCATGGACACACTAGAGCCTCGATAGCCATTTAAGGCTTATAAAGCAACACAAAGAAAAAAGGTTCACAAACTCATTCTTGAACACTAATCTTCAACCCTTCTTTTAAAAATTACTGATGAAAAAACGTTAAAACAAACCATGGTTCAAATAATGCAAATAATTCAACACAGCAATGCCAAGTGACTCTGGATTAAACAATGAGCCTCCTCCCCATGGAATGCCTGCAGATCTCATGTGAGAGCATGTGTGCGTGCACCCCCACACACCCACACACGACCTCCTCAAACACGGACTTCATAGTCATAGCAGCCTTTTAAACATGTTGCGTTTATCCCCCACAGTGACCACCAGTTTCATGCAATTATCTATCCTCTCACAGAAACGGTGATACCTACCCTAGTAACTCAGCATAGCAACCAGGTTTTACAACTAACTCCATGAACCAATTTACTCTCTACACAATTTTTTTTTCTTTTTAAATTTCATGATTAATGTATTACCCATATCTTCAATGTTTTTGGCCTCCCAGGTCACCACAGAAAGCAATCTGTTTTTCTCGTACAATCTTTTGAATAAATAATACCCAGTCATCTGACTGCAAGTATTCATTACACATGAACTATAGAAAATAATCGGTCACAGATCAAGTTTAGTAGCTTCAAAACAAATGACGCAGGTATGATTTATACAAAATTCTTCAAGTGGCTCACCAGAAATGATCTGAATTTTGTCCTATGCACGTTATACAACCTTCTTTTTCATTTTGTGAATATTTCTCTTGGGCCAATATTCACTTTATGCCTTTCTAACTCAGCAAATAAAGGCTCAGATCCAAAATGGTTTTGCCATTGGTCTAGCATGTTAATAGAGCAATAATTATTTTAGTGCTTCAATCTGGTCAAAAGATGACCTTATGATGAACCTCCTGTAAGAGAAACAGCATTGTTTATAAATAAAATCTCATGCAGAGAGATCCTTAGCTTCCAAAGGAAGAAAGCAATCACTATGTTTGCAGGCAGTTAATGTTCTGCCCTTTACTTTAGGTACGTAATATCTACATTTTCATCAACATTTTTTAAAATGTTGCTCTAAGTACAGAATCCTGGGTTTTGTTCATGCATATCTGGAAACTATTCTGTTTAGGGAATATCCCACAAGCAGCGAGGATGCAAAAAGGACATTCTTTATGGATTCTTGCTACTAAGAAAATACTCCCACAGTTCTTGGTTCAGTCCCACCACTGTCTTAAAGGAGCATCTAACTAAAGAAGAGCTGGAAATTTCTGTGAAGAATCAAGATATCTATACACACCTAAGGAAAATTTAAAGTTATGTCAAAAGTAAATTATACAAAAGACTAACCCAAGATTGAAAATGGTGCACTCCAGGTTTAAAAATCACATTTGAATTCAAATAGACTTGAATTCCCAGATATACAGGCCGGATAACCTTGGACAAGTTACTTGACTTTGCCAAGAATCCAGATGGAAATAATTGAATATAATATGTGAAAAACTGAGCCTAGCACTTGGTAACCCATAGGCACTCATTAAATATTACCTTCCATCTTGACTTTCCATTTTGATACCGTCAGTGACAATCCATTAAGGAATTCCATAATTTTTCATTATGTAAGTTTGTGATTTGCATTTCAATGATTACCTGCCATTCTGTAAACAAAGAATATCACAAGTATCCCATTTTGATACATGGTAACTACCAAAAGTGGGCTCATAAGCTATTTTTATTTTTTTTTTATTTTTTTAAGATTTTTTTTTATTTATTTGACAGAGAGAGACATAGCGAGAGAGGGAACACAAGCAGGGGGAGTGGGAGAGGGAGAAGCAGGCTCCCCGCTGAGCAGGGAGCCCGATGCGGGGCTCGATCCCAGGACCCTGGGATCACGACCTGAGCCGAAGGCAGACGCTTAACGACTGAGCCACCCAGGCGCCCCTCATAAGCTATTTTTAATGTTAGTTATTTCCATGCCTATGTTTTCATAGAAAAATGCAAAAAAAAAAACAAAAAACCATTCAAATGTGAACATATTTTTTAGAAGATTTTATTTATTTATTTGCAAGAGAGAGAGCACACACATGAGAGGGGAGAGGGGCAGAGGGAGAGGGAGAAACAGACTCCCCTCTGAGGAGGGAGCCCGATGTGATGCCCGGTGGGATCCTGGGATCCCGGGATCATGACCTGAGCTGAAGGCAGATGCTTAACTGACTGAACCATGCAGGCACCCCTCAAATGTGAACATATTAAAGTACACATGTGATTAAAAATGTAAATAAGGCTCATAATTTCAAAATACCCAGGGTCTTCATCCCATCAGACTGATTGATACAAATGACAAAATCACTGAATGAATACCATATTACCACTTCTTTCGTACTACCCTAGTCAACTAAATCAAATACAAACACTCTTTAGTGGGACACTGTCCTTATTATATAACCCAAGAGCTGACATAAAAAAGAACCTAAGAGCTGACAAGTCCACCTTTGTATTCTTTAGTAATAGGTCAGAGGACAGAAATATTAGTATGAGACCATTATAAAATTGTTGATGGAAGGGGGGGGAAGATTTATGGGTTTTGATTCCCAATTGTAAATATCCCAAAATATTATATTCACAATAAACATTTTTCATCTTAATGATGAATAGCCACCTGCTGAAGTCAAAAAAACAGGAGCCCACTTCTAATTGGAAACAGTAAGATTGTGTGTATTTTCCATTGTGTATTTTGGCTCTCCAAATGTTCAATTTGAGAACTCTGAGGTTAAGCCTTAGAAACTCCCCCAGTTCTTCATAAACTGACACATTCCTCAAACACACACTGCATGCATTCAGTATAATCAGAATGCGCACAGTTGGAATGCCAGGCTTGAGGCCTTTGCATTTTTTAATCAGTTTGTGTGAATTTTAAGTGAGTTATCAGCTATGCTGATGGTGCAGCAATTCTGTATTTGGAAAGTTTTTAAATGGAAGTAATAGGATCTGAATGTTTTAATGTTCCTTTATTCATTTCAGAGAAACAGCCTCTGTCACACTTGCTACCTTCTGCCAAAGTCTACAAGGATCAAACTTAGTGGTAGCAGACTAAGCTAAATAATGTTTTGTCCAAGTTTCCAAAACAAGCTTTCACAATTTTCCATTTATGAAAATTAAAGGTAGGAGCTGTATTTTATCATTTTGAACAACCAAAATAATTTAAAAAATAAACTTGATTCTTAACTCTTCCATCCCCCTTCAAAACTCTAACCACCATTATTTCAAGTAGCACCAGCACATGGCGAGGTCCCTTCCCTTCCCTACTACATGAGCTCTATCAACGGGAAATCAATTTAGTAGAGTCAATTCTCATTTTCTGTTCAGGGCCTTATACAAATAATCAGGCACAATGTTAGTCTCTCCAATTATAATCCATGTATCAAATGACTTGTCAAAATGTTACCTGAAAAACAAACAACTTGACTAACCCAACAGACTACATTCCCATTCAAGAAATGTATTCACCATACTATGAAATTATTCTATCAAAAACTGTTGAGTATCTTCTTTAACTGGTTGCCATTCTAGGTGACGTGGGGATAGTTATACAATCAGCCATATAAAAATCACTAGGTAGATAATTTAGGATGTATCTTGCCTTTTTGTTTGGTCGTTTTAATTTGTGAGCCTTTTGGCTACAAACATTCCAGCATTTGTCAGTATTGATGACAACATATTATTTAGTCCAACTGGACACTAACTCAGTAATCAATTCAGTATGTCAGTACATACTGAAAAGTCAGAGAATTAATCCCCTCGACAGGGGACCTTTCAGATTAATGCTGTATCCCATGGGAGGATTGGAATATTCATGTTTTAAAATTTTATGAAGTATGAGAATCTTCCAAAAAGAGATAATACTTTTTGTTCTAAAATCTAGTGGGTCTCCAGTTTTCTTTAATGAGGAATCAAAGACAGGGGCACCTGGGTGGCTCAGTCGTTAAGCGTCTGCCTTCAGCTCGGGTCATGATCCCAGGGTCCTGGGATCGAGCCCCACATCGGGCTCCCTACTCTGCAGGAAGCCTACTTCTCACTCTCCCACTCCCCCTGCTTGTGTTCCCTCTCTCGCTGTCTCTCTCTCTCTGTCAAATAAAATCTTTAAAAAAAAATGAGGAATCAAAGATAAATGTTCTTTTCTGGGTTTCAGAAGAGTTTTTCTCAAATTACACATGCCAATAAATGTCATGGGTGCTTCCTGGTGAAATAAAACATATCCAAAGGGGAATATAATTTATAAAAGGATCAACCCAAGTATTTTAAACAAAACTTCTAATTTGGAGGGGAAAGAAAAGGTTTGTTTGTATGTCCCTTTGTTGTTTCTAGCTACGCTTGATACAAGAAGCCTTTTAAGGAATTACCCTTAGGCATGAAACCTACCATAACGTATTTCTCTACCAACACAGAAACCTCACATTTAAGAAAAATAGAAACTTGTTCAAGTTCAGACGATTTCCTCACTTAAATCCTAGCTTTATGCCTACTTTGAACCAGATGTTGTTCCTAGTCACATGCTACTTTTCTTTTTTATTTCACTGAGGTCATATTTACTGCTAAAACATTTCTTTTAAACTTGCGTTTGCATATCAGAGAAAATAAACAAAACACAAAAATGAAAGACAACTGATTCACTTATTTCCTTTAGGCTGACAGACTTCACAGAAAGTGCTTTTGTAATAAAAAAAATATTAATGAAGTAGTAATGTTTTGTGCAGACATTTGCTCCTCGTCTACTTCATTTATAAATACATTTTAATGAGGTAATAGAGACTACACAGATCTGCAAGTGTTCCTTTTTCTAACATTTGTTCTGAATTCAAAGATTAGAAACAGCTAATCTGCCACATTTTGGGGGCTGGTTTATGAATACAGCATTTAAAGCACATTGTTCGAGCATCTGGAAAGCTAACATCTCATAAATAGCCCATCCTCCCAAACATATGATTAGACAATAAGGGTAATCTGAAATTGTTTAAAATCAGTAGCCATAAAGTAGATACAGTGTACTACAAATTGTCCCTCCCTCCTTCCCCACTCTCCACCCCAGAGCCTGCATTGAAACATGCCTGAATGGGCCTTCGTTTGCCAAGAAGACATTCAGAGTGGAGTTTGTCTTTGTACAATTAAATTATGCACATTGTCAAATCTTCTCATTTAAGAAATCTATATTTTACTGAATTATATTTGAGAATTAAGTCAGGTCTACCCTGGAAGTAGTCTATGTCTCCATTCTCATGTTACATAATTAAATACTGTTTTCTCAATAAAATAGTTTTTCACTTTCCTCAAGTGAGTATGTATTTAACCATAACAATCAGCAGACTTAATAAAGGACCTGGTTCAAGTACAGTCTCCCTTCTGATAGACCTTCTGATAGAAAAAAAAAAAAAAATCACATATAACACATTTAAAATCTTTCCTTATTTCATATATATAAGTATATATTTTCTTCCTTTCCAGATCAAAAACTGCGTATAACTGACATTTAGAAAAAGTATAACCATCTTATTTTATATAAGACATGAGTCCCTAGGAGTCATAAATACAACAAGTCTATTGTAATATCCTGGAAAAATTTATCTAAAAGAAGTCTCTAAAGAGGAAAATAATCTTTATGATTAAAGTATCCATCCCATAATTGATCTGTGTCATGAATTTCAGCAGTCATGTCTGTAGTTACTTAGATTTATTGAGCAATGAGATCTGTCTGGGACAGAGCTAAGTGCTCTACATGAATTATTGCATATATTCTTTAAAATAACCCTATTAAATAGGTACTATACTATTTGTCCCATTTTACAGATAAGTAAACTAGGACAAAGAACGTTTCCAAAATAGGCCTAATGTCACACCGCTACAAAGCTCATAAAATTTTTAAGTTTGGACAAAACATTTAAGATGGCCTAATAATAACATCTTGTTTTGGATATAAGCCAAACTAAGTTAAGCAAATAGCAGAACAAGGCCTAAACCTAGTTTTTTTCCCATTCACAGTCTAGTAGTCATTCACATTTTTTTAAATTTCTTATTCTATATAGGAGTTTTTAATTTTAAATCTTAATCTTAATTTTACATTTTAATCTTTTGTGTTCCCCATTTGTGACCAACCCTTCCTCAATCTGTTCTGTGTTCTTCCAGCCCATGCTTTAATCAGTCTCTGATAACTTCATAATCACTTACTGTAAGTGTTCATAACTGACACAGGTGGAATTATTTTTTATTTATGTGCACCTTCTACACTGTCAGTCTGTTGTTTCGTCACTCGAAAGTATGCTTGAGGGAATTTGTCCTTGTGACATATGTATGTATATCTAGGCCATTATTTTTCATTTCTAGTTATATCCATCCAATGAACATACCATATTATTATATAAATTATACTTGTTTTTCATCATAGCAAAGTTACAGTGAACATATTTGAACATGTCTCTTTGGGCTTATGTGCAGAAATGGCTGACTCAGTGTATATGTCCAGCATCACTAGACATGGCCAAATACTTTACCGAAAGAACTATACCAATGCACACTTTACCCACTATACAGACAGTCAGCCCCACCCAACTCCCCTGCCAATTCTTCTCTAATGCATAATATTCTCTAAACTCTTAAATTTTGTTAGTGGACTTGAAGTGGTTTTCTCTTTCTTATTTAATGCATTTTCCTGAATACCAGTATATTGTTTAGATTTCCTTGTCTTTAAATTTATTTATCATTCACCCATTCCTCCATTGGCTTATTTGCATTTTTCTTATTGATTTTGTAAAATATCAAACAAATATTGATTTGTTATGTATGTTGTTTTCTCTCAAACTAACTTGGCTTTTAGCTTTTTTCATAGTCTCCATTATTATACATAAATTTTAATTTGGGGATAGTAAAGTTTATCTGTTTTTTTTTTTCTTGATTAGCACAATACATTCAAATTGATATGAGCATTTATATTTTTCATCCAAAATTTTTAGAAATGGCACCCTCATTCTTTGCTCAAAGAAAATTAAGAGAATAAGAACTGGACTTTCCTTCTCTGCACTGAGCAAAATGACCCTTAAAATGACTATTTAAATCCTTGGTTACTATCAATAAAATTCAGAATTCATCAACTCATTTTTAAGTGGAATTATCTTTTCATTTTATATCATTTTAAGTAAAAATATTTAAATATTTACATTTTTATTAAAGTAACATCATCCATCTTAACAAGGATCCCAGAACTTATATGATTGTACATTTTATCAACTGGCCAATCTGTGGTATTTTATTTTAGCCCCTGTTTGTACCTGGGTATCGTACTTTGTATATGCTTTCTTCTTTCTTTGGAGTCAATTTTTCTTATTACTGAGTTAACCTACACTTTTAAACTTTTGGAGAATTTGGAAATACAAAATTATGTACAACTGAGGAATATTATACAAGAGAAGATTTTACAAGGACAAAATCTATTTTTCCCTATAATTCATTATAAAATATTTATTTTTTAAAATATATCTCAAAAGTATAGAGTTTGAAAACAATCCATTTTTTTTAAATTTTTTTATTCTTATATTATCCCCATACATTGCATCATTAGTTTTAGATGTAGTGTTCCATGATTCATTGTTTGTGCATAACACCCAGTGCTCCATGCAGAATGTGCCCTCCTCAATACCCATCACCAGGCTAACCCATCCTCCCACCCCCCTCCCCTCTAGAACCCTCAGTTTGTTTTTCAGAGTCCATCGTCTCTCATGGTTCGTCTACCCCCAGATTTCCCCCCCTTCATTCTTCCAGTCCCTGATGAATGCCTTCCCTATCCTGCATTATTCTTGTGGATACCATGTGGATGAGTAAACAGTACTTAAAGTTGTCCTACATATCTAACACCCTGCCAAATTAGTTGTATGACTACAGGTAAGTCACTGAATCTCATTTTCCTTTTATGTAAATTAATATATTAAGCAAAATGATCTCCAAAATTCTACCCCTTTAAAGTCTGCTCCTCGTACCTATACACACAATTCTTAAGGGCCTACATACACATCAGCTATGAAACTAAAATTTCATTGTAACATGCAGCTGCCCAAAGTGGGATGGGCAACTTCCTTTCTTCAATACAGCTACTGAAATAAAAAGCATTACTCACCAACCAGAGGCAGTGTGCCTCAGAGGAAATGGATTCTGATGATGTCAGGTATTTATTGTTGCTTCCAGAGCAGACAGCATTGAACACCCTTTCTTTTCCCATCAAGTAGGAAACATTTTGGTATAAGAAACGTGTAATATAGGATTCTACTTTACAACTGACCACATACCCATTTTCTGAGTTATCTCTGAAAGAACTTTACTTTAGTTGCTTTATCTTCCTATACATTGAAATTGCTATTTGTTGAATTCTACCAATTTCATATATAAAAAAGCAATCCCTTTTACTCCCCTATTTTCTACCCATCAGCCCCATTACTGAATACATAGTAGTGAATCTGAAGAAAAGAAAAAGAGAACCTCTCAAGAGAGTAGCTATTCAAACCTCTCAAGGCAAAATACAGAGCAAAGGAAGACAGCTGTCTTCTAAAGAGCATGTCCCTCTCCGTCTTCCCTTGAAAGAGAGCCTCTCTATCCATTTCCTATGGCAGTAGACCTATTCTTCCTTTGAAAAATAGTGATATGGGTTTTAATATTAAATTGCATGTGTTCATAACACTTGAATTTGTTTTAAACTACACAAATACTTTCAAGCAGGGTTTCTCAGTTAAAAAAAAACAACAATGAGTTTCATCAAACTGGATCTGCTAGAGACAGAAGCTGTCAGCTGTTCATTGTTCTGGTTGGGAGAACTCATAAATCCAGGTTGTGAGCTGGGCAAAAAGATAGCTGTACCATTTATCTAGTTTGTTCATGGTGACATACTGTTGTCTAAATTTTCTTGTTTTGTTTGAAGTAGAGGCCTGATTTTTTTAAGTGATTTTTTTTCCCTTTTAAAATAATTCTGTCTAGTTTCTTTCACATAGCACACACATCGCTTGGATTTCAATAAAATATTTCTTTTTCTTTGACATTAGTCTTCACATATAACTAAGTTCTTGGTTTCGCTAGCCCTAAATCTTAGAACAAAGCAGATTAACGAAAGCATGCTCTTAATTATTTAATGCTTGGTTTTCCCAGTTTATTGATTATCAGAGAACGAATTTTCTCCCAGTGCTTTTGTTTTCTGTTTCACTAAATATTAGTGGCATTGTCTTGTAACATATTTATTAAAACAGCAGTAACAAAAATAAGTTACTAACATTATGAGGCAATTATTATGTGCTACGTACTTCCCTAACCATTTTACGAGGATTATCTCATTAATGCTCATACATCCTATGAAGTAAACATTATCTCCATTTTAGGAAGGAGGAAACTGACTCACATCTGTTAAGTAATTAGACAAAGGTCATACAACTAAAGGTGGTGGAGCTAAGATCTACATTCAGGCAGAGGACTCCAAAGTCAATGCTCTTAAATGCTATTCATTACTACCTCCTATTACGTGATGCCGCACTAAGACTGGTTTTCTTTTCCCTCTGAAGAACTAGCTTATCCTTCTCATTGATGAGTTTACAATCTGATAAATTAAAATGAACATATAAAGAAATATAAACAAATATAGAGACACCAACCAACAAGTACATTTGATTAGAAATGTGTCATGTACTCATGTTGTGAATGGTGTCCCAGCACACTGAAAAAAAATAAATTTATTTTACACAAATACCAGAGCAGTTAAAGAAAATGAAAAGATCAAAACTATTCATTGCTATGACTTAGCAACTTGGTTGTGCTGATGACCATAATAATAATTTCCATCACATACTCTATTTCCTGCCTGTGCTGGCCTGAATAACTGAAAACTGGATAACACATTCTGCTTTTGCCTTTTTTACTGGGTGAAAAATCTTAGAATTACACAGTACCGTTTACCTCTACAGGTATAACAGTGTAAATTCAAGAAACTGGTGATTTTAGACCAACTTTGATCAAAAATTGGCTACTTCTCCTTCAAAGACTCATTTCCTCAATCGCACTGACCAGACTGTAAGTTTGTTTCCTCTAGGCTTTGCATTTGAACAAATTACTTAAAAATGCAGATAAAACCAGTAACAGGGATGCCTGGGTGGCTCAGTCAGTTAAGTGTCTGCCTTTGGCTCAGGTCATGATCCCAGGGTCCTGGGATTGAGCCCCGCATCGGGCTCCCTGCTCAGCGGGGAGCCTGCTTCTCACTCTCCCTCTGCCGCTCCCCCCTGCTTGTGCTCTCTCTCTCTGACAAATAAATAAATAAAATCTTAAAAAAAAAAATAACATATTCTTCCTGAGGCCCAGGATACTTTTCATATTTCATGCAATCATAAATCCAACAAAGCATTAAAAATTAAAATGTATAATAAATATCACTTGAAAGGTATGAACTAAGTACCAAGGGAGAACAGGAGAGAGGACTTCTCCGATGACACAATCCAGACGGGTTTCCTTTTTTCTTATGGTGACTAAAGTGTTCTTTTTCTTTTAAGATTTCAAAATTAAATTACTTCCAAAACTAAAAGAAGAACAAAACCAAACAAAAACCACTATTTATAGGTCTCCCTGCTTTGCTGTAGCCTGAAGGACGGGGTTGGTCTACCTTTAAAAATATGTAATTTGGGGGCACCTGGGTGGCTCAGTTGGTTAAGCGACTGCCTTCGGCTCAGGTCATGATCCTGGAGTCCCTGGATCGAGTCCCGCATCGGGCTCCCTGCTCAGCAAAAAAATCAAAATCAAAAAAGAATCAAAACCACTATCTATAAGGCACCTATAGTTCAACTTATAAGGCATAGTACAACACACCTATAGTTCAACTTATAAGACATAGTACAACACATAATGAAATACTATTCAGCCATAAAAAAGAATGAAATCTTGCCATTTGCAACAACATGAATGGAGCTAGGGAATATAATGGTAAGTGAAATAAGTCAGTCTGAGAAAGACATATGATTTCCATATGATTTCACTCATAGGTGGAATTTAAGAAACAAAACAAACAAGGGGAAAAAAATAAGAGAGAGAGACAGACATAAGAAACAGACTCTTAATTACAAAGAACAAACTGATGGTTACCAGAGGGGAGGGGGGTGGGTGGGGGTAATGGCTGAAACAGGTGATGGGGATTTAAGGAGTGCACTTGTGATGAGCACCGGTTGATGTATGGAAGTGTTGAATTACTGTACTGTACACCTGAAACTAACATAACACTGTATGTTAACTAACTGGAATTAAAATAAAAACTTGGGTTACCTGGGTGGCTCAGTGGTTAAGCGTCTGCCTTTGGCTCAGGTCATGATCCCAGGGTCCTGGGATCGAGTCCCACATCAGGCTCCCTGCTCAGCAGACAGCCTGCTTTTCCCTCTCTCTCTCTGCCTTCCTCTCTACCTACTTGTGCTATCTCTCTGTCAAATAAATAAAATCTTTAAAAATAAATAAATATTTAATGAAAAAAATAAAAACTTAAAATTAAAAAAATACTCCCAAACAAGCTATGCATTGTTATTAATATTTGATAAGGAGCAGACCAATATCTTGTTTAAAATTTATCATCTAGAATAAGATGTTGATAAATCTAATAACAGATCAGAATGTTATATCAGAATATTAAATATAAATGATAACAACTGGAAGATGCAAATGGATTTCAAATAAAATATGAAATCTTAAATCTAAGGAAATATGATATACATGTTTCATATAATCAATAAAGTGGCATATTTTTCAACATCTAAGTAGTGATAGTTGTTGGTAATATTTATTCATTAATTATAATACTAAATCAATACTTACTGATGTCTGGCATCCTTCTAAGCTCTGAGGATACAGAAAAAACAAGACAAATCCCTGACTTATGGAGCTTACATTTTAGTGTGGGGCACAACTGACAAATATAAAAACAAATTGCAGGTGGTGGTAAGTGCTACAAGGAAAATAAAACTGGTGGAGGAAAAAAAAATTCAAGCATGAGAGGAAGCTGGGTGTATTTGACTTTGGTCAAGGCAAGTCCCTCTGAGGAGGTGACACCTAGGCAGAACTCTGACTGAAGGGAGGAAGAGCACCACATGAATATCCAGGGGTAAGTAAAGAGAAGAAAATGCCAACAACAGAACCCTGCAGGATTTCGACATTTGGAGCTTGGGGAGAGAAGGTGAAATCCAGCAAAGGAGACTGGAAAAGAGTCACTGCTGTTGTAGGAGGAAAGTCAGGATACCACAGTGTAATGGTATCCAGTGAGAAAGTATTTCTTTTTTTTTTTAAAGATTTTATTTATTTATTTGACAGAGACAGAGATAGCGAGAGCAGGAACACAAGCAGCGGGAGTGGGAGAGGGAGAGCAGGCTTCCCGCCGAGGAGGGAGCCCGATGTGGGACTCGATCCCAGGACCCTGGGATCATGACCTGAGCCGAAGGCAGACGCTTAACGACTGAGCCACCCAGGCGCCCGAGAAAGTATTTCAAGAAAGAGGATGACAATACTGTGAATCAAATGCTACCAACAGCCTGACAAAGATGCGACTAACTTTACTTGGTAACATTGAAAATGGAGTTCAGACTTCTTTTTTTTTTTTTTTTGGTTATAACTAATAGAAACTAACCTGAGTTAACCCAGATTATTTTTATGTATTTTATTTTATCTATTAGATAGACACAGAAGTCTCTCTTGCAGCTAGGGCAGAAACGGAGTTGAACCCCTCAAGACAGAAAAAGGTCACCACCCCACAGCTCCCCAATTTAAACACATTACACAGCTCCAGACGCACCTAGAGACTACCAGCTGCAGGGTCAACAGCCGAATCCCTAGGAAAAATCATCTATCTGGCCCAGTTTGGATCAGGTGTTTACCCTAGTAGTTTATGTGACTCTTGTAGGGCAGAGGAACTGTGTCTAATACCACTGGCTTCATCCAGGACCTGGTCAAGCACAAATGTGCTGGGCAATCCTAACTATAACCAAACCCCGCCTTCATTCTGACCATTGTTTCAAGAGCTGTGCCAAGGACAGGGCATAATATTATCTCAGTAATCACAATCACCAGTTGAGGCGATGTACAGATGAGAAACCCAAGATTCATGAATGCTAAATAATGCATCATACAGTGGTTAAGTGGCAGAGTTGAGATTTTCTGACTTTCATGAAAACCTGTCTAAGGTACTTAGGTCATGCACAGCTAGGAAGCTCTCTTTGACAGCCACCACCAACAGTCAGACGGCAGTGAAGGGTCTGGATTTATTGATTGATTGATTGATTGATCGATTGATTTCCCTGCACATCACATGCAGGTATAAAAGCAAGCCTTAGAACATTAATTATCAACAAACAAACAAAACAGTTCTTTAAGCTTGTTTATATACTCAATGAGGTCCCAGGTTTCTATTCTTTTTTAGGGGTTTTTTAGGGGAATCATATATTCCATGCAACAATCTACAGAGAGGACTCAGTCATCCCTAAACAGATATATAGCAACCACAATCCTCTAACTTATCAGCTGGCTAGTTTAGGATGCATGCTTCCATTGCCATTCCTGAAGGCCTCACTAGATCCTGATGCCATGTTCTTGCAAGGGTAGGATGTATGTCTAAGATATTGTAGCCAATCCACAAATCTTGAATACCACTTTTTATTTTAAAAAAGTAAAAACTCATTTTAGCACCCCTTATGCTAATAAGAAGCCAAAAATTTTACCAATGAAAATCCAGTTCTAACATTAATTGGCTTACCAGTAAAACTCACAGTTGACCAGAGATAAAGACAGCTGGTGGTATATATCTCTTCAGACTGAATTCTGATTAAATGCTTAGTTCTCAGTGATGTGTATTCCTGATTAGGCCAATGGGCCACCCTACAATACAGCTTAAACTAACACAAACACACTATACTACTGTCATAATGAAATGTTTTAAAGTAAATTATAGTAGTGGATTCCAAAATCCATACCCTTCTACCACATCTCAATACAACCTGAGATTTACATATGAAATTTTATATTTTGGTGTTGTTTCCATATTTCATCATATATTTTTAATTTTTCAGGCTTACTTATGTTCTTCATTCCTAGAATGCATTTCTCTGCACTCTTTTTTATTTCTGCCTTAAATTATAGAATATGAAACCTGAATGAAATGGCCATCTTAGTAACAGCTTTAACTTACAAACTAGGAAATTAAGACCTACAAAATAAAGGAACTTAGGAAAGGTTACATTTCTAGTCAGTACCAGAGATGGGACCATACAAAGGCCACCTAGATTCCTTGTCTTTCCATATATTCCACCGTCTTCACTGGTGATGAAGTTTCTGACGCAAAAGTACACTTGATATCATCTTTGATAATGGAGAATACATCATAGCCTGTCTGCACACCCATCACAATGGGATCGTTCTATTCCTTCAGCTTTAGGCTTCACTGAAACATGTGCGTCTGGATGAAGGATGACATGGTATAAAGAACAATGCATCCCATACCTTACATCATAGGGTAAAGGAAGTTGAAATTGGCTGACTAGAAAATACTAGAAAACCAAAAAGCGGCTGCCAGTCTATACAAAGACAAATCCTTTTGCCAAAGTCTACAAGGAGTTCTTCACTTGAGCCAAGCATATCATTTTACATTCCAAATATAGCAACCCAGGCATCAGTGTCTGTTCCCCAACCTCCTCAAAAAAAATAAAAAAATAAAACAATAACGGCCAGTTGTTGAAATACCTGAATAACTGGTAATACAACCACAACCAAAGCTCTGTCAGGGTCCTAAGCAGAACAACAGAGGCATAAAAACCACAGATTTCTTATTAGAGTTTTTGGGGAATAAAAGTAAACAATCAGTGAAAGTGTCCATGGAGTAAGAAATACAAACAGATAAAGGGTGTGAATAATAGAGAAAACTTTATCTAAAATCTGCAGCAGAAGGCCCCGTGAATAGTGAGCACGAGAAGGACCAACAGGGCTGTCAGCTCATTGTACTAATGAGCTGATCCATGTTTCTACTTTGTATACTCCAAAGAGAAAGGAAAGAGCAAATTTAGGACCAAATTGAGCACAGAAGGCCTCAGAGGCCTGTTGGGGAGTGACTACCTGAGGTGGGAACCGACTATAGCCTGGTGAGCTGACAGGAGTAAAATCAAAAGGAACTCCAGCTGTCAGTCTTTCCACAGCTCACCCAGCTGCCTAGCATCTAGGACACAGGAGCTGCTTGTTGGTCCTGAGTTAACAGAGCTCAAGTCTAACAAGGGACTAATGTCTCTGGAACCATCACTGGCTTATTTCTGGGATAACGGGGGTGAGGAGAAAAGAGACTTGAGGATCAAACAAACCTGAATCTTGATTCCAACTCCATACTATGTTGCGCTGGGCAGATTACTCAACCTCTCAGCTTTCTTTCCCTGTGGATGGTCGAATTACACACCCTGAGGACTGTGGCTGAAACTGAACAAAATCATGAATGCATGTGAAATATCTAGCATATTAGACAATCAGAAAACACAGTCTCTGACAGAACCACTGTTACTGTCATTGTTCCTGGCTGCCCCCTTCCATGTGGTGGCAGGCCAGACTACCTACCTTGGTAGAACAAAGTCCACCCATACCACCTGTGACCTACAAATGTCTAACTTAAAAAGGCAGAGAATAAAAGTGCCTTCTGTACCTGTTTTCTCTTCCCCTGCCGACAGGGGAGCCCTCAGAGGAAAATACTCCAGTTTGTTCATAGGAGGAAAAGAAAAAAGGTGAAAGGCAAGGTTGCACACCTTACCCCATAGTAGACAAAAGGGAAGCATTGGCCTTGGTGACCCGGTGGCCCCTGACTGACAGTAGTAGTTCCACTACATTTTGAGTATTTTCACCCGACTTTGTTAGCTTACAAGTCCAGCAATTAGTGATTCAAGTACCCTCTTTAGAAATGCAAATCCCTGGGGCACTTGGGTGGCTCAGATGGTTAAATGGCTGTTGATTTCAACTCAGGTCAAGATCTCAGGGGCCCAGGATGGAGCCCTGCATCAGGCTCCATGCTGTGTGGAGTCTGCTTGAGATTCTCTCTCCCCCTCTGCTCCTCCCCCACACTCTCAAATAAATAAATACATAAATAAAATCTTTAAAAAAAAAAAAAGAATGCAAATTCCTTTGTTCAGATTAGGGTTATGCTCACATCATTACTCTTTCATACACTTATGGTAAGTAGAGCAATCAATCTTCTCTCCTCCTATGGTACCTGAGGAAGAACCAAAGATAAAGAAAATACTAAAATGCCATGGCACACTTTCTAAGAGTGGAACAGCGTGAATGGGACTGAAAAGGGCAGCGTGAGAGAAATAAAGAAAGTCTGGTGGGCTGAAAATGTGACAGAATAATGGGAAACCCAAACTAGCCAATTTAAAAATCTGCCCGCAAGATGTTTGCCTGGCGTCCAGGAAAGAGGAGGAAGTCCTCTCCTTCCTTCCCTTCCAATGCCTTGGTTTCTTCCTTCTCCCAAGCACCAGAATGCAGGAGTCCATCATTGGTACCACACTGAAGTTTTAACATGAGTTAGTGGGATTTTTGTGAGCCAGCGAGGAAACTTAACTTCATCTGTTTAACATTATTTTGTATAGGAGAATGAGTTCTAAGTTCTACAGAACTCACCCATATGGTTCTCTGAAACAGAAACCATAATTGTCTCTTCTTAGATCAGTAGCAGAGTTCATGAAGTGAACTGATGAGCAGACAGGTGATTAAATGAATAAATGGAGGGAAGGCCTCCCTGACAAGGAGGGTAAGGCAGCCTCCTGATGAATCTCTCTCCCCTGATCCTGGTTTTCTTCTAATCACATAACATTATCAGACGTTATAATACATAATACATTATCAGTCCTTGCAATAAATGTAATATTTATGTATTTGTTGATTCAATGTCTGCCTTTCTAATTCGACTATCAACTCCATGAGGGTTTATACTGTTTCTCACCCTGCTCAAGTCTTCACCTAAAACAGTGTGCGGCAAATCACAGATGCTCAGTACATATTTGTTGAACAAGTGAGTGACTGAACTGAACAGGAAATGTCTTCATATGACATTGAGGGTAAACACTAAGGCTTTAGGAACAATACTCTGGATCCTTCCCTCACTCAGTCTCTACTTCTTGTTTCACCCCACAAGTGCCAGACTAGGTCTGGGCTTGTGATCATGTCCTTTTAAATCACGCCCCACCAATCCCTTTGAAACACTAGAGATAGCGTGTCATGACACTGGGGTTTGTCTTTGGTACCAGTTCTCTCTGAGAGTATTTTTTTTTTTTAGAAAAATGGCAAGCTTTCAAAGAGAGTTTCCACCTGCACCAAAAGGAGAAAATTCCATCCATATAATGGCTTTCCCTGTTTTGTTTTTTTTTTTACAGTGCCATAAACTTCTTATCCTCTTTCTTTGAAAAGATCTCTGAAGGCAAATCACATAAATGCATTTGTAAGATCTTCCCATTTCATTTTCTGGAGGAAAAAATACTGCTATTTAGAAAACTAAGGGGAGAGGACACTACAAGATACTTTACATTTGGTGTCTGAAGTCACCTCCCCAAGAACCATCTGCTTCCAATATTGGGGAAGTCTCCCCTATTTGAACAATGGCACAATACCATTTATGTCCTTTTTTTCTTTTAATTTTTTTGAGTATAGTTGACACACAATATTACATGAGTTTCAGGCGTACAACATAGTGATCCTACTTCTCTATACATTATGCTGTGCTCACCACAGGTGCAGCTACCGTCTGTCACCACACAACACTATTATAATATCACTAACCATGCTGCATCTTCTATTCTTGTGACTTTTATTCATTCCATAACTGGAAGCCTGTATCTCCCACTCCCCTTCCCCAATTTTGCCCAACATCTCATCCCCCTTCCCTCTGGCAGCCATCAGTTTGTTCTCTATACTTACAGGTCTGATTCTACTTTTTGTTTGTTTATTCATTTGTTTTTTAGAGTCCACATAGGAGTGAAATCAAATGACAATACCATTTATTTCTAATAATTTATTATCTTTTTAATTATAAAAGTCCATGATTATTATATCGATGGCAAAAGGCAGACCAAATTATCTTCTTAGACCAATATATTCATTATTTATACTAACTTATAAAATAGTAGACCATTTCTCTACTTGAACAGACTCACACATTAAATGCTTGATAATTCTCAAAATATATCAGGCCATCAGAGCGCCTGGGTGGCTCAGTAGGTTAAGTGTCTGACCCTTGATTTTGGCTTAGGTCATGATCTCATCGGTAGTAGGATCAAGCCCTTCATGGGCTCCATGCTCAGCAGGGTGTCTGCTTGAAGATTTTCTCCCTCTGCTCCTCCCTTGACTCATGCTCTCCTTTCCCTCTAAAATAAATAAATCTTTAAGAGCCTGATAATAATGTCTCTTTTATATTCAGCCACCCAGCTTCCCCATTAGATAAATGAGTGAAATAAAACAAGCTTCATTTTATAACCCTGACGTCATTATAAGAATTTAAAGATGGAAAGGAGAATTTAGTAACTAATTAATTACTAATAATCATAAAGTTACATGACTCAGGAATAAGCATTCAAAGCCTAGAAAGAGACTTGTAATTCTTCATCAGGTGAAAACAGTGCTCAGGAAATAACATATTTTTAAAAATAATAAGCTTAATCTAAGATATTTCTTTTTTTTTTTAATAGTTGTTTTTTTTTTTTTAAGATTTTATTTATTTGCGAGAGAGAGAATGAGAGACAGAGAGCATGAGAGGGAGGAGGGTCAGAGGGAGAAGCAGACTCCCTGCTGAGCAGGGAGCCCGATGCGGGACTCGATCCCGGGACTCCGGGATCATGACCTGAGCCGAAGGCAGTCACTCAACCAACTGAGCCACCCAGGCGCCCCTTAATCTAAGATATTTCTGTAAAACAATATATAATTAATATTTTTCATAATCTGAATGAGTAAACTGATCTTTGAACTAAATGTACTAAAGGGTTCTTGTAGGTATTTTGAACATTTCTCATATCATTCAGCGCTAGTCAAATCAACCGTTCATTCCTAGAAACTTATGGGCAACAAGGGAGAGACAAGAAAATAAACATTCCACTCAGAATACACATGAATAAATACACCACATTTGCAATCTCCAAACAAGTACACTTCTTTCTGCTGTGAGTGCTATTCCTAAAAATAATCATGATTATAAGACAAATAACACTGATTTTAGGCCTGACCCCACTCTATTGCGCTGAAGGCCGTGGAGGGGCAGAAGGTCCACTGTAGAAAATATTTCTGGCTATTGCTGGAAAAATTCTGGAAGAATTAAATCCAATCTAAACTGCATAGGCAATGTGTAACTCAGAAAGCCGCACAGCGATACTCTTCCTAACACAGGGCAAGACAGATGGTAACAGTGCTCCTAACAGTAGAGACTGCAAAACAAAAGGTCTAACCAGGCTTCTCAGACCTGTTGCAACCAAGTCCAGAAGCAATACACGGAGGTTTCATGGTAGCTCCAATTTAAGTTCATTGAGCTCAAATATCATCTGAGATGTTGTTGTCTAGAGCTGATACACAGAGTTATTTCTTCTGCAGCTATAGCTCTAGAAATTAAGATCATTTTAGCTGTTGCTTCCTGATGTCACTGTAAGATTTACACACATCACAAGTGCCTTTTTCATTTCATAGTCAGACCTTGCATGTGTTTAATCATTTGCAATTTAGAAAGTGCTTTTATAAATATTACCTCCTATCCTTTGAAGTAAATGTTTAAATTCTCTCTTCATAAATAAGGCAACTGAGGCTTAAACAATTTAAGTGACAATCCTAAGGTCACTCAATAAGAAAAACTTCCACTCAAATTTAGATCGTTTGACTCCAGGGCCAATAGACTTTCCACTACATCAACTTCCCAGCTCTTTCCAGATCTTTATCTTATCCACTTATGTTTTAATTCTGTAATCAGACGGATTACATTCTCCACATTTACTAAAAAAAACAGACTAGTCTAATTTTCAAGCCGAGACGAAATAGGCCCTCCCTTCCATCTTTTACTTTTTTTAATATTTATTCAAAATTATTCGACAGTATACGAAACAAGCCAAATCAAACTCATTTTTCAGTTAGAAAAAAATAACAAAAGAAGTCCAAATAAACTCCAACTGACACCTCCTAAACCAAGTAGAACTTTCACTGAGTAATAGCTGGGGTCAAAATGCAAAGCAAAAAGGGAGTCTCCCTCTTTGTGCCACTTCTCATGAAGTGAGCTGGTTTTAGCTTACCGCTAATAAGGGGTGCCCTGACTTACAAACTGCAGCCTGACACACCATTTCTTTTTTTTTTTTAAAAGATTTTATTTATTTATTTGAGAGTGAGAATGAGAGAGCATGAGAGGGGGGAGGGTCAGAGGGAGAAGCAGACTCCCCGCCGAGCAGGGAGCCCGATGCGGGACTCGATCCCAGGACTCCAGGATCATGACCTGAGCCGAAGGCAGTCGCTTAACCAACTGAGCCACCCAGGCGCCCCCGACACACCATTTCTAAAAGCTTCCATACCAAATATAACTCTATCTTACGTCTTCACCAAGCATTCTCTTCTTTGGTAGTTTCACAGAACAAAGTCAACACTGGCTTTGAGAAGGAGCAACATTCTACTAGTTGGACTAAAGCTGCCACTTCATTGAGAACCTTACTGAACAGCTGTAGCAGAGGCTCACGGGTTTCCTTCACTGACCTCTCAAGTGGGAAAAACGACGTATTAAGTAACACTGGCAGAAGAGAGTCCGTTTTGAAGTCAAAAGTCAGAGTTTTTTAAATTCCCTACTCTGGGCATTTTGGAAGGTTCCCTAATTATCTTTTCAGTATCGTTCATTTTGTGTTTTAATCAATAAGGAAGTATAAAATCTACTCATACCTCCTCATAGGAAGACTAAGGTAAAAAACAAAATATCAGATACAAAAGTATTTTGGAAACAGTGGAATCCAAAACAAAGTGTTTTCAAATGAATGCTTCATCCATGTGAAGAAAATATACCACTCCCCTGGAGCTGAAAGCAAGCCATCTTATTTTTCAGTTCTACTATCTGTTTTTCATCTGGGGAACCATAACAAAAGGCATTCTGTTGTTCTCACATGACAACATGCACACCATTTATTTTTTATATTCTTCTGTCTTCCCAACATTTTTATTTTGTTGTATTTTTAATGCACTGAGCCCATGTGCCATGCTCCATGATGTTTACTCTGATTACCAGGGAGAGACAGAGTATCATTAAATAATTACATTTACTACTGCAAATGTTGCCATGAGGGAAAAGGTACCTAGCACTAAGAGAAAGTAGAAGAGGCACACCTGGGACCTAGTATAAGAGGACAGGGAAAGTTCCCATCAGGAAATAATAAACATACAAATTCTTTTCTCCCCAATTTTCACTTCCAAGTATAAGAACCATGGCTTCTGTTCATTAGTGTTCTTGACGTGCTCTTGTCTTCCTCTCTTCCAATCCTAATCTGATGCTACTGAAATAATTTTTATTTTTTAAAAATCTTGAATTCATGCTTTTCCTTTCTCTCCAGATCTGTTTTTCATATTTGAATATTATCCATTACCCTAGAAAACAGTGGCTTGAAATACACACTTTTTCCCCAAGAAAACACAGTAAAGCATACAGTTTTTCAGAGAACCTAAGGTAAGACAATATGATCTCAAAAACCACAAAAGAATAACAGCAATTTTAGCTAGTTCTAGGAAACAGAGGAACTATAAGAACAGCTAAATTATTTTTAAGGTAAACTTAAATGATATACAATTTTACAGTAAAAAATACTCATTTTTAAAATATGAATGTATAGTATCAGTTGTAAAGCAACGAATCCAACTCTAAAGCAAGATACTAAAGAGTATTTATTTTACCAGTTAAAAAGTAGAACTAAATCACATTAATTGGGACATATGCTCAACTACTGGGCAATGACCATACGGGAATTCAACTAATAACATATTAATATTCCTGCCAATGTAACTTGGTCAGAAGATATCCTTATAAATCTACAAAAGGAATCAAAGACAGTAATATGGAGAGTTTCACCTAATATCTAAACAGTAAAGCCTGCACTTAAAAGTCTTTAAGGGTACCTGAACATGGAATCTCAATTTATCTACCAATTAATCCAATTCTCCCTTTTAAATGTAGACCCTGACTCTCAAAAGAAGGCACATTCTATCTGACTTCCAAGCGTATGCAAAGTATGTCTTAGGCAGTCCAATGCTCTGGGTCCAATACCTATTCTTTCCCATAGACCCTTAGTAGAGGCAGCATGACGAAAAAAAAAGAAGCAAGCTACTTTTTCTCCTAAGAATGCCAGTCTTTTTTACCATAAGTGTATTGTCATTTTTGTATTGCAAAGGCTCAGAACAGACACTTAAATGTACCATACCACATACACAAGGCAAAGGGAGAGTGTGAGTGTGAATATGTAGATAAATTGAGGGACATTTTGGTACCCAAAACAAATCACTCTGAAAATAACTTTAAGAAGAATCAATTTATGGGTGTCTGGATGGTTTAGTTGGTTAAAGCAACAGACTCTTGATTTCGGATCAGGTCAAGATCTCAGGGTCGTGAGATGGAGCTCCATGTCAGGCTCTGCGCTCAGCACAGTCTGCTTGTCCCTCTCTCCCCCCCCCCCCCCCCCCACACACACTGCTCAGACCTCCTCTCGCTCTCTAAAATAAATAAATAAATCTTTTTTAAAAAGGAGCAATTTACTTAAAATCCCAAGACCTTGGGATTAAGATAGAAAGAACAGAGAAATAAAGGAAAAAGAAGACTATAGTTAACAGTCCATGTGAATAAACTTACTACTAGATTTCTCATAGTTTGCTGGAGGATGCTCTTGAATTGTCCCTAAGTTTGATCTTTGAGCCAGTGTTCAAATTACTTGATCAGGTTTTTCCTCAAATAGCTGTATCTTAAATGAACTGAGAAATTATAGTAGTCTTTTCAAATCTTCAACTATTTTCTGTATCTACCTTCTGGAACACAAGTCATGTGTGCAAGTAACATCTAATTATAAAAATATACACAAAACTGCTACCATATATTTATGATAATATCAATCAGTCTGGGAGTACTCAGTGATCATATGAAATTAATATACAAAATGCAAGGGAGGTAGGTGCCAAAAAATTGCATGCTCAATTGCATACTGAAGATAATGTATCATGGGGGTGGATGACTGTGCTTGTCTTATTCTCTTTGTAATTATCTCTACCCTCCAACACAATGAAACAGGCACTAAATAAACATTTGCTGAATGAGTAAGTTTTCAAAAATCCTACAAATGAGGAAATCAAAATGGCCATCAAAATGTTTCAGTTACCTATGTCTTGCCATCTGCCCTATCTCTATGTTGTTTCTGGTACTGGCAGGGAATCCCAAATTCCACTCACCTGGCTATTCTCCATATTACCTATTACAACAAACCTTCTGCTAATCCTGTATTTTATTAAGAAAACTGTCCATTAACTTCCATACATCTGAGATACAATAATACTTGTTAATAATTACAACTTATATGAGACCTTAGAAAGTACTTTTTAATCAATGAACATTACCTTGTACTCAATACTCCTTAAATGTAATTTTTTTTTAAGATTTTGTTTATTTGAGAGAGAGAGCACAGCAGGGGGAGTGGCAGCAGCAGAGGGAGAAGCAGGCTCCCTGCTTAGCAGGGAGTCTGACTCAAGGCTTGATCTCAGGACCCCAGGATCATGACCTGAGCCTGAAGGCAGATACTTAACTGACTGAACCACCCAGGTTCCCCAATGTAACCTATTTAAAAAAAAAAAAATTTAGAATGTTGCATTATCCAAACATTAAAATGAACAAAAATACTATTATTCAACCATGTTGAATGATGATATTCATTATACATTAGTCATTGTGAAAGGTCACATAAGATAAAGTGACAGAAAACAATTCATGGAAATTTAGAAAGTATACTACCTTTATTTTAGCACTGCCCAAAAGAAAGAAAGAAACATACATTGATTAGCCTTGAATACGGCAACTATGTCATTTAGAGGTCTAGTCTCCATCAGTTTTCTACTGAAATAATAGGCAACACAAACATTTTATAAACAAAGTAGTCAAATGGTTAATTTCTTAATTAGCTATATATTAGCACCATATAACACTTTGGCAGCTGCTCTATATGACAAGAAATTCTGACTTAATTTTCCATCATCAAATGTTTTTCCCATGTCTTCCCTAGCACACTTCATTGGGACATAATATTACAAAGATACATGAGGAACTGTTATGCGCCGTTCACGCTTATGTCTAACTAGGAAAACAAGATCTGTGGGAGAAAGGATAAAACACAATGGCAGCAGAGATATAGAATGATACAACCAACTCTCTGCATGTGCAGGGGAGAGACAGATGACACATACCAATGGGAGATGTGGGCAATTAGAAAGGAGGTAACAGGAAAGCACTTCTAAGAGTTGAGATATAGAGGCGCCTAGGTATCCCAGTCATTAAGCGTCTGCCTTTGGCTCAGGTTGTGATCCCAGGGTCCTGGGATCAAGCCCCGCATCAGGCTCCCTGCTCTGCGGAAAGCCTGCTTCTACCTCTCCCGCTCCCCCTGTTTGTGTTCCCTCTCTCACTGTGTCTCTCTCTGTTAAATACATAAATAAAATCTTTATAAGAGTTGGGATATACAGGATGGACAGGATTTAAACAGGCAAAAAGGAAAGGCAAACAGTAGACCTAAACAGGATTTAGAGAAAAGAAAGTGGCAGAGGCAGGAGGTTAATAGACAAAATCACTGAGGAATGAAGTTAGAAACAATAAGAAACTTACTATAGCGGGTTTTGAGTTTCGAATTTTATTTTTGTCTTTTAATTGAGGTATAACTGACATGACATTATGTTAGTTTCAGGTGTACAACATAATGTTTTAGTATTTGTATACACTATGGAATGATCACCACAATAAGTCTAGTTACTATCCTTCACCACACACAAAAATGTACAAAAAGTACAAAAAAAATTGTTTTTCTTATGAAAAGAAATTTTAGGACTTACTTTCTTGGCAATCTTCAAGTATTCACTATAATACTATTGACTATAGTCAACATGCTATACTTATTTATTTTAATTAAAAGTTTATAACTGAAAGCTTTTATAATTGAAACCTCTTGACTCTCTTCACCTATTTTGTCCACCCTCGACCCCCTCCCCTCTAGTAGCCACCATTCTGTTCTCTGTATGTATGGTTTTGTTTTCTTTTGTTTTTTAGATTCCGTATGTAAGTGAAATCACACAGTATTTGTCTTTCCCTGTCTGACTTATTTAATTTAGCATAATTTCCTTAAGGCCCATCAATATTATTGCAATTGGCACGATTTCATGCTTTTTATGGCTGAGTGGTATGCACATATATATATATATATAATTGTGTGTATACACACACATACACGCACACCACATTTTTATCCATTATCCATTGATGAAGTCTTAGGGTGTTTTCAAATCTTGGCTATTAAAAATAATGCTGCAGTGAACAGAGGAGTGCATATATATTTTCAAATTAGTGGGGTTTTTCCTTCAGATAAATACCCAGAAATGGAATTGCTATATTATAGGGTAGTTCTATTTTTAATTTTTTGAGGAATCTCCATACTGTTTTCCATAGAGGATGCACCAATTTACATTCCCACCAGCAGTGCAGAGGGTCCCCTTTCCTCCACATCCTCACCAACATTTGTTATTTCTTCTCTTTCTGACAATAGCCATTCTAATACATGTGAGGTGGTATCTCCTTATGGTTTTGATTTGCATTTCCGTGATGATTAGTGATGGCAAGCATCTTTTCATGTGCCTGTTGGCCATCTATATGTCTTCTTTGGAGAAAAATCTCTGCTCATTTTTTTTTTAATCAGATTGTTTGTATTTTTGCTATTGGGCTGAGTTCTTTATATATTTTGGATATTAACCCTTTACCAGATATATTATTTGCCAATATTTTTTCCCATTTAGTAGGCTGCCTTTCATTTTATTGATAGTTTTCTTTGCTGCACAGAAGCTTTTTGTTTGAGGTAGTTCCCCTTGTTTACATTTTTGCTTTTGCTGCCTTTTCTTTTGGAGTCAAGTCCAAAAAATCATCAACAAATCAAATGTCAAGGAGCTTGTTGCCTATGTTTTCTTCTAGGAGTTTCAGGTCTTAAATTCAAGTCTTTAATCCATTGGGTTAATTTTTGTGTATGGTGTAAGATACTAGTCTAGTTCCCTTCTTTTGCAAGTGCCTGTCCAGTTTTCCAAACACCATTTATCAAGGAGACTGTCCTTTCCCCATTGTATATTCTTGCCTTTTTCATCATAAAATTACACGTTAATATCCCTGATGAACATAGATACAAAAATCCGCAACAAGTATTAGTAAACCAAATTCAACAATATATTAAAAGGATCATACATAACAATCAAGTGAGATTTATTCCAGGGATACAAGGATGGTTCAACACTCGCAAATCATGATACATGATACAGCACATTAACAAAATAAAAGATAAAAATCACATAATCATCTCAGTAGATGCAGAAAAACCATTTGACAAAATTCAACATTCATTTGTGATAAAAACTCAACAAAATGGGTATAAAGGGAAGGTACCTCAACATAATAAATACCATATAAAACAAACCCACAGCTATCATCATGCTCAATGGTGGAATACTAAAAACTCTTTCACTAAGACAAGGAATGGCAAGGAAAGGCCTGGGCAAGGATGGCCACCATCCCCACTTTTATTCAAGACAGTATTAGAAGTCTGTTGGTGGGAATGCAAGCTGGTGCAGCCACTCTGGAAAACAGTACGGAGGTTCCTCAAAAAGTTGAAAACAGAGCTACCATATGATCCAGCAATTGCACTACTGGGTATTTACCCCAAAGATACAAAAGTAGGGATCCGAAAGGGTACGTGCACCCGATGTTTATAGCAGCAATGTCCACGATAGCCAAACTGTGGAAAGAGGCAAGATGTCCATCGACAGATGAATGGATAAAGAAGGTGTGGTATATACATACAATGGAGTATTACGCAGCCATCAAAAGGAATGAGATCTTGCCATTTGCAACGACATGGATGGAACTGGAGGGTATTATGTTGAGCGAAATAAGTCAGTCAGAGAAAGACATGTATCATATGATCTCACTGATATGAGGAATTCTTAATCGCAGGAAACAAACTGAGGGTTGCTGGAGTGGGGGGTGGGGTGGGAGGGATGGGGTGACTGGGTGATAGACACTGGGGAGGGTATGTGCTATGGTGAGTGCTGTGAATTGTGCAAGACTGTTGAATCTCAGATCTGTACCTCTGAAACAAATAATGCAATATATGTTAAGAAAAAAAAAGAAGAAGAAGAAGAAGGTAGCAGGAGGGGAAGAATGAAGCGGGGGAAATCGGAGGGGTAGACGAACCATGAGAGACGATGGACTCTGAAAAACAAACTGAGGGTTCTAGAGGGGAGGGGGGTGGGAGGATGGGTTAGCCTGGTGGTGGGTATTGAGGAGGGCACATTCTGCATGGAGCACTGGGTGTTATGCACAAACAATGAATCATGGAACACTACATCTAAAACTAATGATGTAATGTATGGGGATTAACATAAGAATAAAAAAAAAAGAAGTCTTAGCCACAACAATTAAGCAAGGAAAGAAATAAAGGAATTCCAAATTGGAAAGGAAGAAGTAAAACTGTCACTATTTGCGCATGTCATGACACAATATATAGAAAACCCTAAAGACTCCACCAAAAAATTATTAAAACTAATAAATTAAGTTACAGGGTACAAAATTAATGTACAAAAATCTGTTGTTTCAATCAGAAAAAGAAATTAGGAAGATAATCCATTCACAATTGCATCAAAAGAATAAAATACCTAAGAGTACATTTAACCAAGAAGGCGAAAGACACTGATGCAAGAAACTGAAAAAGACACAAATAAATGAAAAGATATTCCATGTTCATGGATTGGAAGAATAATATTGTTAAAATGTTCATACTACCCAAAGTATAGTACAGTTTCAGTGCAATGCTTGTCAAAATTCTACTGGCATTTTTCACAAAAATAATCTTAAAGTCTGTATGGAACCACAAAAGACCCCAAATAGCGGGGCGCCTGGGTGGCTCAGTCGACTAAGCGTCAGACTCTTGGTTTTGGCTCAGGTCATGATCTCAGGGTCATGAGATCAAGCCCTACATCAGGTTCCATGCTCAGCATGGATTCTGCTTGAAACTCTCTCTCTCCCTCCCTCTCTGACCCTCCCCCCGCTCCCAAGTGCACATGCTCTCTCTCTCTTTCTGGAATAAATGAATAAAAAAAATCTTTTTTTAAAAAGATCCCAAAGAGCCAAAGCAATTTTGAGAAAGAAAAACAAAGCTGGAGGTATCACACTCCCTGATTTCAAACTATATTATAAAGCTGTCAAAACAGTATGGTACTGGCATAAAAACAGACACATAGATCAACAGAACAGAACAAAAATCCCAGAAATAACATGCATATATGGCCAATTAATTTACAACAAAGGAGGTAAAAATACACAATTTGGATTGTGTTTTGAGGCTTATATACCGAATGCCCAGTGAAGTTTGGCTTGCGGTAGACACTCAACTATGAGCCCTCATTTCATCTCCACTTGAAAATGGCCTCCTACACACGCAGCCTCACCCCAAAAGCTGTCCTGATAACTGATGCACATTTAAAATCTTAGAAGACCGGCGCCTGGGTGGCTCAGTCGGTTAAGCATCTACCTTTGGCTCAGGTCATGATCCTGGGGTCCCAGGATGGAGTGCCACATTGGGCTCCCTGCTCAGCATGGAGTCTGCTTCTCCCTCTGGCTCTCCCCCTTCTCTCAGATAAATAAATAAAATCTTTAAATAAGATAAAATAAAATCTTAGAAGTAATCTCACACTGTTTAATTTCTGGCCCTCTCAAAACTTCCCTTCTGCTACACCTCCTCTTCAACCTGAGAGAAACTTTACTCTCACAGGCTATAAACCCCCTCCCGATATCATTCTTTAGAGAAGGCAGCATAAATTAAAGAAAGCAAATAAATATAAACTTAGAACTTTGAAGGTGCTATAAGACAAACAGAGTATAACAAGAGAGAGTTATGGGGAGCCTATTTACATAGCACAGTCAGAGGAAAACTCTCTGAGGAGCGACATTTCAGATAAGACATGAAAGAGAAGAAGGAGCCAACTCTGGCAAGAAGGGGATAGGGTGTTCCATTCAGAGGGAACAGCATGTACAAAGGCTTGTAGGCAAGAAAGATCCTGGCCTCTTCAGGGCACAGAAAGGTGGCCAGTGTGGCTGGAACATGGTGGTCAAGGGACGGAATAGAAGGAAAGGTCAGACAGGTGGCAGGGGCCACGTCACACAAGGCTTTGTGAACTGTGATAAGGAGTTTGAATCTTAGGCCAATTGTAACTGGACTTCACGGAAATGTTTTAAACAGGAGGGTAGGTAACACGGTCAAATCTATGTTATTATGAGATGACTGTGACTGTGGTTCACAGAGGTGGCACTAGCCATGGTGCTCGGGGCAGAATAGGTATGGGGCTACATAAAAGATACAAACGTAGGGCTCCGAAGGGGTACGTGCACCCGATGTTTATAGCAGCAATGTCCACAATAGCCAAACTGTGGAAAGAGCCAAGACGTCCATCGACAGATGAATGGATAAAGAAGAGGTGGTATACATATACAATGGAATATTATGCAGCCATCAAAAGGAATGAGATCTTGCCATTTGCAACGACATGGATGGAACTGGAGGGTGTTATGCTGAGCGAAATAAGTCAGTCAGAGAAAGGCATGTATCATATGATCTCACCGATATGAGGAATTCTTAATCTCAGGAAACAAACTGAGGGTTGCTGGAGTGGTGGGGGGTGGGAGGGATGGGGTGGCTGGGTGATAGATATTGGGGAGGGTATGTGCTATGGTGAGCGCTGTGAATTGTGTAAGACTGTGGAATCACAGATCTGTACATTTGAAACAAATAATACAGTGTATGTTAAAAAAAAAAAAAAAGATAGCAGGAGGGGAAGAATGAAGCGGGGGGGATCGGTGGGGGAGATGAACCATGAGAGACTATGGACCCTGAGAAACAAACTGAGGGTTCTAGAGGGGAGGGGGTGGGGGGATGGGTTAGCCTGGTGATGGGTATTAAAGAGGGCACGTTCTGCATGGAGCACTGGGTGTTATGCACAAACAATGAATCATGGAACACTACATCAAAAACTAATGATGTAATGTATGGTGACTAACGTAACATTATAATAAAAAAATAGGTATGGGGCTATATAAAGCAGGTTTCTGACACTCCGTCTAGTATAGCACCTGGCACATGCTAAATGTCCCAAAAATAAATGACAGAAGTAATGGATAAGTGAGCCAACAACCTCTGAAGCTGGAAGCGGCAGTCACAAATCAGTCTCAGAATGATTAGTCTGGCAAATGTGTTTTAGACTAGAGAGAATCTATGTTGGGAGAATGTTAGTCATAGACCCTGAATATCTGGACCACTCAAAAACGTTCTACAGTTGACTATGCCTTCTGAAATTTAGAGTCAAGCTTTATAGACTTTCCATATTCCAAAATAGCAGAGCAGAGCAGGGATCTTATTTATATGCAAAAAGGATTAAATCACTCTATGTAAGCTGTTCCTGGAGTTTAATAAGAGTCTTTGTTTGTTTATCTTGTGTCTGGCCAAGTGTGTGTTTGTGTGTGTGTGTGTGTGTGTGTGTAATATATGTGTTTAGAGATGCCGAAGACTGATGGTCAATCAAGAGAAACCCACACTGAAATTGTTAAGAGCTGGGAAGTGAGCCAGTTTGCAATCACTATAGGAACTGCTTGAGCTGAGTTCCTTGTTGCCACTCTGGTAATGAGCATTCCTCAAAGGATGCCACTTTGCACAGTTTAGTCCTCTCTGATGCAAAATATGTCACTACTGAAATCAGGCTGAATTGTTTTAAAAAGGAGTGTCAATAAAATTAAGCTCAACCTATTCACTGATTACACGAACAATAAAAATAAATGGTGGCCCTTATGCTGTAAAAAGTCCACCAGAAATATATGGAAGGAAATACACTTTGAGAGCTTAGCTCGGAATCTGATCTTCACTGCATTTGTTTTTCATCTGCTTTTCATGGAATCATATAAGAGGGTAAAGTGGGGTGAAAAATTCATCAATTCATAATAGGAATTTTTCCTCAGAAGTAATGAAGAAGAGAAAGTTATTTTCGAGTAAAGTGGAACTTTTCAAAAATATATATTATTATAGAAAGCCAAATGGACAGATTCACATTCTCTTGCTTCAGAAATGTCTTCACAGAACAATGAAACTCTAGGCATAGTAATATCAATTTATTATTCCTAGTTCCTCTGGAAACACGCATTCCACTTACAGAGTCCAACCAACATGGACACAAATGCAAAGCAAATACACTTAGGGAGAAATCATATAATTTTTATCTCTAGGAAAATGAGCTCTGAGATACCAGAAACACTTGCCAAGAAGGGCCCACAGTCAATATGAAACCTCTGAAGCTACTAGCCACGAGTGCCATTAGGAAAACAAAAGCAAAAACATAATCCTACACTTTGTAGTCCCACAGGTGGAAATGCCATATGTAAACAAACATCACACATAGAAATATGAAGGCTGAGAAAAGACTAGGCCAAACTCAAAGAAAGAAAAAAAGAAAGAAAGAAAGGCTGATTTACATATGAATACTGCCTTGTTCAATAAATCTCAGTATTTAAAAATGCATCTCCTAAATAAGGTCATATAAATGAGAGTACACATACAGTACTTGTTTACAAAGCTGTTAGTTATGCAGAACTGTGACCTCAAGAGAGATAATTAGGTAAAAGTATAAATATGTTTAAATCAATCAGTAAATATTTGTTGGGACTCTATGCTAAGCACTATGCTAAGGTCTGTAGAGGGAAAAATGAATTTTAATTCATTTGAGAAGAATTTATTGTGCATTTCTGTTGTGCCATGTACTAAGACAACCATCAGGGAACATAAAATAGTTAAGATACCACTCTAGCAAAACAGAAATTGTCTGCAATACAATTTTTGGGCAACACATGCTACTGGAATAGCATTATAAGATGCAAAATGGGTCACATGAATAGTACAGACATGTGTGCAAACAGTTTTCAGAAGAGAGAGATCATGGCGGCTGAGTTGGTAAGAGAGGTTTCCACAAATGACATGATAATTGACTTGGGTTTGAATAATGGATGAAGGGAAATGGACAGTGAATGCAACTGACAAAGGGGACAGAGCAGGAATTCACAAGGTTGGTCTGGGCACTGGAAAAAACCTGAGGAGGGGAGAGACAATGATGGAGAGTTAGGCTGAGGCCAGAAACAGAAATGCCCCTTAACCGGATAAGGCGTTTCTTTGGAGTGATGCAAATGCTCTGGAAGTAGAGACAGGTGGTGAATGTACAACACTGTGATTGTTACGAGAATTTCACCTCAATAAGTTTTGTTAATGTCCATGATGATGATAAAAATTATTACTATTGTTAACTGCAAAATACTGGAAATATCTAAACACCCAAACATGCAGAGACTGTATGTTGGAAATCCATACGATAATATTGGAAAGTCCACCTGATTAAAAAAAAAAAAACCTGAATATTTTCTAAATATAATATCACAGGAGAGTATTTAATGACACAGAAATAGGTTCATAGTGTATTGTATAACAAAGCAAATCCCAAAACAGTTTACCCCATCAAATCTATAATAAAAAGAGTGGAATGATATAGTCTGAGTGTTAGCATCATGAATGATTTCAATTTTCCTTTTCCTTATTTTTCATTACAAACATCTAAACAGTTTTTTAAGATTAAAATTTTTTTTAAAAATGTGTTTTCATGTAAAATACAGAATTTTATCAGAAGACTCATTGCAGATCTAGAACTTAGCAAGATGATTCAGGATCCTTTTCTACATAGAGCCACGCATAAAGTAAAAGAACTGCACACAACATGGGACTTTTAAGTAGCAACTTATAACATTTGCTGGAATTAAACTGAACTTCAGGTGACGCTATAGCTTACTCCATAGCACCTGTAAATTTTCAACGATTTTCTTTCTTTTTTTTAATCTGATGATATTCTCACCTCTGCCTGAGAGTGACAACATGAAGACTAGCCTATTTTTACACTGTTTTTCTGTTTATATTTTTTTTTTTTAGATTTTATTTATTTATTTATTTGAGAGAGAGAGCACAAGCAGGGGGAGCAGCAGGAGGAGAAGGAGAAGCAGGCTTCCCGCTGAGCAAGGAGCCTGACGCGGAGCTCGATCCCAGGACTCTGAGATCACGACCCAAGCCGAAGGCAGACGCTTAATGACTGAGCCACCCAGGTGTCCCTGTTTTTCTGTTTTTAAAAGTATTTCGAATAACACTGACTTTCATGTAGTCCATGGTCTTCCTCCTTTTCTTTTGGCTTACAATACTTGTTTTTCTTTGAAGGTGTTGCCACAGAAAGGGCTCTTCCTCTCAAAATATGAAATTCACCGTCACTGCTCACTTCCTCCTTTTCCTCATTCTTAACGACTCCCCTTGAATATGGTTACCTTACGTCACTAGAGTCATCAACTCCAGGTTATTTTCATTTCTTCTCCTTAGTATTACCAAGGTGGGGTAAAAATAAAGGCAATCAGCTGAAACTCTTACCCTTAGTTCAGATTTCCTCCATATTTCATGAAATCCATCAAACAAATGCCCAGATTATATTTCACAGTAAGATGAGCAAAAGCACACCTCTTCAGCTGTAGGCCCCTTTCCTTGTGCATTCACGGATGCCAAAATCAGAACCTACAGTTCGGGAGCTGCACACAGTTGCATCTTGTTTTGAGTTTTTGTTTGCAAACTGTCAGTAAGATCAGAATAAATTGCATGATATGCAGTCCAATATGTATATTCTTGAGCACATCTCAGTGTATCCACCAAAAAATATTCATAGCTGCAGGTGTACAAAAAAAAAAGGCAGAATTATGGCTTGATTTGCCTTGATAAGCATGGCAATTTTCTGTACACTTTTCATAAAGTGCTAATCAATTTCAGCTCAAAATAGATTGAAACACCCAACAGATTGCTGCCATAGTCCACAAATGTTTGTCATTCGTAGGCTGTGGCAATAATGTGAATTCTGAGAAAGAAAACTGCAACTGAACTATACCTTGTAAAAATCCCTTCCATTTGTCTTAATAACCCCTGAAGAAACGCTAAGAATTATTTTGGAATCACATAAATTTGGATTTTCCATTTCTTTCTTGTTACATCTAAGTATTGCAGTAACACAGTAATATCTGTTGTAAGTATGATTATAGATGGATTATATTTAGAACTCAGTGTAATGATGATATTTAAGAATCAGATATCACATCCATATTGTTTAATATTCTTCTAAAGTATAATTACAGACATCACATTCAATTTGGAACTGAATCATCACAGACTTCTGCAATAAATTACTCTTTGTATCTTTATCTGTTAAATATAGAATAATTTTTTGATAATGTTTTGTCAATATTCTAGTCCTTCCATTAAGGTTATTTCACAAACACTTTGAGGTGTTAATATTCATATTAATGCACCTTTCCGAGTAGCAGTGCTCCTGCCATATGAATCATTCATCTGCCTGGGATGTTTTGCCAAACACAAGTGCCAAAACTTTGCTGAGCACTGTTATACTCCTACAAGGGAGCCTCTGCTCAAAACTGAGCGTATACTTTCCCTTTCGTTAAGTGTGAGAAGCAAATGGTAATGACATTTAGATCTGGGTATGATATGCTCTCCATGTAAAGTAGGAAATTAAATGAGAATAGGTAACATTTCAAATTTTCACACCTTCCTCTTTAAAACTACAAAAGCGATAATATAATATGTGGGGGGTGGGGATAAAAGCCACACAGTTTGGCCTTAGAAAAAAAGAGTACTTGAGTGTTGGGACTTAAAGCAACTTCTGTGATCACCATCTGCCAAAAAATTTATCACCAAAATCAGAGGCAGCAGAGTGTCACAGACCCAGTCTCTGTGGTCAGGAAGCCTGTGTTTTTAAGTTGACTTGGCCATAAATATGCGACCTTGAACAACTCACTATATCTGTTTCCCCATCTATAAAAAGGGGATTATGAGTAACTCATGATAAGTGAGACAATGCATGCAAAGTTCTGAGGATTAAATGAGATAATACATACCCAGCTCTTAGCAAAGTAGGTTCCAGTCAATTTTTAGTAAACATTAGCTGTTCTTATCAGCATCATCACCATCATCACCATCATTTGAAAGAGCAGTTCTAGACCCACAGTCTGAGTATGATAGTTAAGTGTTCTTACCTGCTTTATATCAACTGTCTGCCAAAGTATTTGTTTCTGGGTCTGGGTCCTCCTGACTCACACATATTAACCTATTTTCTAAAAGAGATGATAACATGTTTGGAAATCCAGTCAGCTCTGCATGAAATGGTAAACCTCTTGGCCCAAATTACCATCCACTAATCTTGTTAAAATAAGGGTGAAAAGGGTATGTAAAAAATGTGAAACACACTTAGAAAGTGTTCCTGACTCTCCTACACAAATGGAAAACTGTCATCTTTTCCTTATTCCAGATCTAGTATAACAGTAGCTGTATTCATTGATAAGCTGTTCCCATAATGTCACTCTTCTTACTCATTAGTGTCATCTCTGGAATTTAGCTAGACAGTCACCTGCACGGAGCCATGAGAGTTTCAAGAGCCACTGAGCAAAAAGTTTATGCATTCTGACCTTAAAAAAATTGAATCTGGGGGCGCCTGGGTGGCTCAGTTGGTTGAGCGACTGCCTTCGGCTCAGGTCATGATCCTGGAGGCCTGGGATCAAGTCCCGCATCGGGCTCCCTGCTCAGCGGGGGGTCTGCTTCTCCCTCTGACCCTCTTCCCTCTCGTGCTCTCTGTCTCTCATTCTCTCTCTCAAGTAAATAAATAAAATCTTTAAAAAAAAAAAAAAATTGAATCTGATTTTGTTTCCAGAGAGGAAATTCATTTATTTACCCAATGAAAAAACAAAAACACACCATTCAGGAAAAACTCACTAATGTACTTAAAATGTAACCACAAAAATACATTTCAAATATTCTTAATTAATTACTATGGTCAAAAGGAAAACAGCTGACTCAAAAGCTGACTCAAAATCTCTACACTAAATATCTTCCTTTTCTTTCTTCCCCCTTAGAATAGTTCTGTTAGGTAGTTGCTATGGAGCAAATCGATGCACAAAAGCAGTCAAAGCAGAAACATATTCAAGTGAATTCAGTTTATTAAAAAATACATATGTATTTTAGACATTATTTTCCTGAGATCACACAGAGTGCTTTGCCAGTTTCCCCTTGACACTCTATTAGATTTTATGTACTTGTGCTTTTCTTCAAAATGCCAAAACATCAGCACAAACAACTTCATGTGATAAATTATCACCTCGTTCACTTTTCCAAAGACAATTTAAATACAAGTTATAGATGAAGGTTGCTTTATAAGTAAATTTGATGTTGCTTATACTTCTTTTCTCCCACAATTAGAGGCACTTCCTCAAGGGCAAGCTTTTGGAACTTTAGGTGGATATAGTTACAATTAAACTTTATTGCATATTTTGCAGAGAGCAAAGCAAGATCACAATATGTACAAAAATGCTTTGTATGTAATAAATATTCAATATGCACTTGTGAATTCATTTGAGTAAATAACTTTCACATACAAAGGATGTTTTAAATATTTGTTTTAAAAAGTAGCTGAACATATCACACAAGATGGCTGTTAGCCATTTTTTAATCAGTAATTTATATAAGTAGAGGTGCACCGATTCCAGAAATGAGCAAGAAAAACCACTGTATAGAGAAAGAAAATGGAGATTATGTTCATACTCAATAATTTCAAATTGTTATTCTTACCTTTACAAAATATATTGCTTTTATTTTATAATTTATAAGTTGTATTACTACAGTATCATTTATTAATATAGATCACATATATAGGAATATGTGATCAACTTTATTTTCACCAATGGTGTGAATGTTCAAAAGAGTTTGAAGAACTACACAAAATGGAAAACTCTTCATTCACAGATCAAATTCACGCAGTTATTTTATGTTATTAAGATCTATTCTCTAACAATTTTATCAAATGTAACTGCCGGGTGCATTAATATAGGTTTTCACTGCCTGGTAGTCCACATAGTAAAAGCCGCATGTGTCTTGAACAGCAGGTTGCTCTGTAATTTTACACATTTCAGCTTCAAGTTTTAGCTCCATTTTAGTTTTAGTTTCAGTTTTAGTTTAGTTTGGTTTTGGTTTTGGTTTTATTTCATTGAGAGGAAAAATAAAGACCAATGATGAACATGTGTATATTGTCTTTACAGCTGTACAGATTTTACCCCGAGATACAATGCACTTACTTATCTTAGGCAAACTTCTGAATGTTCCTAAGCCTCAGTTTTTACACCTATAAAATGGAGATGATGCCTCATGGGCAGATAAAAATTGGCAGGCGGGGTAGAGGCGAGGGAGTCCACAAGAGCCCCGATGGGAAGAAGTATTATCATTATTAAAGTCCAAGAATCATACATAAAACAGAAAGCAAGTATTTGCAATAATGTGGAGAAAATGGAACCCTGATTCTTTGCTGGTGGGGGATGTAAAATGTCACAGTCTCTGTGACAAACTGTTCCTAAAATGGTTAACATAGAATCACCACATGACCCAGTAATTCCACTCCTAGGTATATATCCAAAAGAAGGGGAAACTCAGTGTTCCAAGCACAGTAAACTAGTCTCAGTTACTAAGCCACGTTTGCTGAGCCCCACAGGCACACCACCAAACCTGGACTTAGGACAGTGAAAGAGAACCCATGCACTCCAGGACAGCAGACATAAAGGACTCTCCCTGCAAAACGACCGGAAGCTCTCTCGACCGATCAGCCTCTGCATTTAGTGTCCTCCATTTTCTCCTCCAAACATTTCACCCAGTGAACTTACATTTTTCACTGAACAAAGCTACTGGTTCTTCCACAAGCTGTTTCCTGAAGCCCCAAAACAGAAACCCTGAACTCCCAAAACCCTACATTTTTCCATTATACTCTTAATTTACCCCTTTCATAATCTTTATGGTACTTTACTGTAATTTTCTGTTTGCTACTCTCCTCCCACTCCATTCCAATTGACTTTAGATTCCTCAAGGACAAGACTTAACTTATTCATCGTTATATGTCTGAACCCAGCTCAGTCTCTAACACAATAGTAAGCCATCAATAAATCTGTGAATAAATCAATGTCTCTGGATTATTAATAACCATTAAAAAGCAAAGCTCTGTTAAATACATATTTGAACATGGTGATTTTAATACTTTACCTAGCTTTTTTTTTTTTAAGATTTTATTTATTTGACAGAGAGAGAGAGAGACAGTGACAGAGGGAAGCAGGTGGGAGAGGGAGAAGCAGGCTTCCCGCTGAGCAGGGAGCCCCATGCGGGGCTCGATCCCAGGACCCTGGGATCATGACCTGAGCCAAAGGCAGATGCGTAACCGACTGAGCCATCCAGGTGCCCCGTAGTTAGCTTTTAATTATTCTACAAATAATAATTTACAATGCCCAGTGTTTTCTACCAAAAATAAATAAAATAGACAATTTAGGGACAAGTTACTTGCCACTGAGCCTTAACTAGTTTTCTTATATATCTATATTTGATCAGTAATCATGTATTATATCATAACCCTGTTAAAGGTCCAAGACCAATCCTAGGTATCTATTCTGTAGAAACAATTATGGTTAAAAATAAATAAGCTCCAATCTAAAAATTATACTTTCTCTCCAGTTTCTCTCTCTTTTTATGGTGGCAAAATACACATAATATAAAATTTACTACCTTAACCATTTTTAGCTATATAGTTTAGAAGGGGTAAGTCTATTCATTGTTATGCAACCAACTTCCAGAACTTTTTTATCTCACAAAACTGAAAGTCTATACCCATTAAACAACTCCCCATTTCTCCCTCTCCCCAGATCCTGGCACCTCCCATTCTACTTTCTGTTTCGATGAATTTGACAACTCTAGATACCTCATATAAGTGGAATTATATGCATTTGTCTTTTTGTGACTAGCTTATTTAATCTTATCATGTCCTTAAGGTTCATCCACGGTTATACCATGTGTCAGAATTTCCTACCTTTTTAGGGTTGAATAATATTTCATTGTATGTATATACCATGTCTTGTTTATCCATCTATCCCTGTATAGGACACCTGGGTTGACTCCACCTCTTAGCCATTGTGAATCATGCTATTCTGAACATGGTCCACCATTTCTTTTAATAACAGAAAATAAATACATGATATCACAAGCATTAAAAATAAAGAAGTAAAAGTTTACAGAAAAAAGAAGTATTTTTCCATATTTATATTTATTCCTTTTTTCTATAGATATTATTTTTAGATGAAATTTTCTTTGTGACTCACACTTTCACTAACAGACATATGTTTAACACAATCCAAACATCATGTCTGTTCTAAAAATGAATATTCATTCACTTTAATGACAAAGTAGCTCTTTTTAGCTACATTTAGATGGAACTTACTTTGGGAAAAAACTTGTCTTCTGATTTCTGGGTATATTTGATTGACATATCATAAAATACTTTATTTCATGCATGAATATGTAAATGACTACTAGCCCTTTGGGGCTACATCTGAGATTTGCCACCTAAATTTGCACAGTCCAGAGACCCCAAGACAGGGAACAAACATAAGCAAAAATGAATAAATTGAGAACACAATTCACAATTATGAAACTTCTGCAATCTGTCTTTACTCACTGCTCTCAGATGCATCATTGTCAGTATCTGACCCCGTTAGGTGGCTGATAAGAGGATTTTGAAGGCCAGCAGATTTTATTTTTAACCTCTCCATATGGGTGACCTTCTAGTTTCAATGTGAGCATCATCTGCAGAGATGATCATCAAATGGCAACTCCTACCCTAAAATGTTTTGGGTAATTTTGTCAACTCAAAAATGATGCTCAGTTAAAGAACAGTATGTACAGTGAGATCTTCCTTTTACTTAAAAGTTTGTACATAAGTACATTTTAAAAGGTCTACAGGAGTACAGACAAAAATATCACAAGTAATTTACTGACACTAGGACTAAAAGAATTTTTTCAAAATGTATGCAATGTTCTGCTTGTACAATGAATAAAAGTTTAAAAGTGACTTTTGCTATCAGGATTTTCAGTGAGCTAACTTCTTTTTTAACGTGAAACATATATGACAAATATTTCAAATGTAAAACTGGACTGAAACACTGAAAGGTAATGAGATTTTATAAAAACATACATATATACACCAATGTATTAATATTTCAAGTCTAATGTTAGCAATACCAATGATAATAGAACACATTATTACATATTTCAAAATTAAGAGACACAAATTATTTTGTCTGCTATTTATAGTCCAAAATGTTATATTCTCGTGAACCTTAAAGACATCGAAGATGATTCTCCATATATGAAACTCTGCATATAAGAATAATATAATATTATTCACCCATCTATTTGCTCAACAAATATTTAATAGATGCTATAATGTTCCAGAGACAGATTCAAAGCTATATCTGACAAAACAAAAAAGAGAGCAGTCTCAACACATCAAGGACCTCAGTCAGGCGACAAAGACAGATGCTAGCTTATTATTATTACTGGACCAGGTGAGCAGTCCACTCAAGAGTAGAAGAGAAAGAGGCTGGGGGTTCAGAATGAAGCAAGCACAGAATTCTTCCCTGAAAGGTCAAAAAAAGGCACTCCAGAAAGAAGATGAGGAAATTAAGCTTTGGGAATGAGCAAAAATTTCCCTGGGGCTGAGCCCAGGTTTGCACAGGTAAAGTGACAAGTCTCTAGGCAGCAAGAACAAGTAGGGCAAAGGTACAGAGAGTGACGAAAATTACTTAAAATATTTTCCTTTGTAGGCTCTATTCCTCAGTCCTGAGAAAATAAAACACAGTTGTATTTATCTCTGAGATGAACTTTCAGGGAGCACTATCGTTCAAAAAGACAAAACAGTGTAACTCTTTCAACATTCATGATCTCCTACTCATCCAGAGGAACCCTTATTTTTTGGACTAAGCTGCCTCTTCTTTCATATTCCTTTATAAATTCCCATTTACTCAGGATTTAAGAACACCACCACATACAAATATGGGACAAAGGGATGACTTCAGATATTCATCACAGGCAGTTTGGAGAAATAATTATGACTTAAAAATGCCCCATTTCCTGACAAAACTTGAATAAGAACAGCAGTTAGCAGGGTTAAGGGGGAATTCCCCATTCCCTATGGAGTGTAATTTAAATGAAAATATACTTTTTTTGGACACATTGGTTAGAATGAGTTTACAGAATACCTAAGCTATGAGAAAATACTCTGATGTCCACACAAAGCCTCTCAAGGCAACAGCACGGTGTGGCTGGCAGGGACCTGAGTAAGGAATGAGGGAACGGGGAGGAAGGCACCTGCTCCCCACTCTGACACATTCTTGAACAAGGAAGGCTCACGGTAAGGTCCAGCTGCTGGCATACACTGTTATTCATTAATATTCTAGAAATCAATGGAATTTTAGGGTGTACCTGGTATGTTCAATGTGCTTCTGTGCCCTGGCATTCTTGTAATGCTCAGCTGTAGCTGCCAAAATTAAAAAGGTATGAAACTAGTACAGAAAGGATTCCTAATACGTCTAAATGTAGATACATCCAGATCCAGGTAAAACATTAAAGATTTTAAATAAAAGTCCATTGTCACCACTTCTTACTCTCTCTTGTTCTCTTCCTCCCAACCAAAAGGAACAAAATCATAGTTCCAGTAAATTGATGGCAATGTCTTTTATGATATACGACTCTCGGGGAAGAACCTGTCAGTGTGTTCAAATGAACAAGTTTATTTTCAAAAATCATATTTGGGAGAGAGTTCCTGGAAGCATGCTAAACCATGCAATGACAAAACTTACTCTGTGCCTAGCACCATCTGCTGACACCCTTCCAGCCAATTCTCTTAATATAATAAACCATACAAGCCAAGAAATGTAATGCAGTCAGCAGAACGTAACCACACCCACTGTACATGTATATTCAATGAGATAGTCTTTAACAGATTCCATAGCTATTTTGCAACAGAACAAAAGATGGACTGAGCAACTACATTTGTTAGTTTTCCTCTGTCAGCTACATTTATCACAGTATTAATCATCCAGATTTGTATGTGATGGTAAAGAAAAAACATGAATTGTAGTTGTCTTCCCTCCTCTGATGGTAGGTGCTGTCATTTTAACTGGAATGACTGACATTCGACATCGAACAGTTTTCTGGAAAGGAACTTGTGCACCTCTCAATGGCACATCTGGTAGCTGCAGATGGTGAGGATTAGCATAATTTTCCCAGCAACGATGCGCCAAAAGCATAACGCAAATTAAGACTTATGCCTGATGTCAATTGTTTGTTTCTTGCCAATGTTAATATAAAATCTTCTAGAGATGGTTTTAATGCGTTCCCTCAGCTCAAACTCCAGGAAAAAGCCCAGAAAGCAATCCCAACTGCCCTGCAGGTGGACTTGAATACTTTTAACACAGCCTAACGCCACTATCGCTCTGCCTTCCTCTTGTACAAAGATGGTTAGGTCTCCTGCTAGGGGTGCAACCAGAACACGATGTGGTGTCAACAAAATGCATGCCCTCTACGATGCATGAAGGTTTGATCTGTATCATATCTGCATGTGTAGTATATTTACTATGTCCATATCACTGATGCAGCAGAAGCAAGATTTCAAACAAGCATGAAATAAGGTATCTGTTCTGTGAAGACAAGGAGGAGAAAACTGAGCACCTAATCTATACAAGGAACAGCTCTAGGCTCCCTGAGAGATATGACAGCATATAAGGTACACCGCTTTTTCTCAAAGACTGCAAAATGAAGAAGAAAAGCTTAGGTTATAAATATACAGTGTAATATGTTGTAAGTGATATGAGCCCCAGTGAATAAGACTTGAGGCAATGTATAAATGCCCAGATGAGTGGACAAACATAATCATGCTGGAAGACCTACAGAAAGATAGATCAACTTTTACATGAATTAGGCTAGAAAGGCATCCCTTGAAGGGATACTTGAGACCTGGAACATAGGGCATATTTTAGTTAACCTATTAGTAAGCAAATATATTCAAGAGAAGAAAAAGAAAATCAGACCTAAATGGTACAATTCAAGGTTAACAGGACAATAAGTCACAGTGGTATATGAGGGAATCTGTAACATCCATATTGACTCACAGGGTTAACATAAGTGAGTAATGGGAATAAAAGTCCACATAGCAATGAAATGGGAAAAAAAAGCGGAGGAGTGATATAAAGAACAAGTACACCACACAAAGCAGAGATTCAGTTCCTAGGTAAGGTGTAAGTTATTATTACTACAACCCTAAGTTATTTACCATATTTATTGATACATACTCAAACTTGTTTCTAAAATGGTTAAAAAAAAATTCACCAAAAAAGCATACAATGTACAAGATGAAATAAGGTAAAAATAATGTGCTGGGTAAAGCAGAGCAGAGCTAACATTTCATTATTCAAGTAGTGATATTGACTTAAAGCTCTGAAGCAGATATCTTCTATGCCCCGAACTGCTGTGTTCCTAACGTGTGCAAACACCCCACAACCCTAACATGCTTGGGTTCTCCTCAGAGTAACATTACTAAAGTTAGCAGCGCTAGACCTCTAGTCCTTGATACTATTTTCTTAAACTCATCTTAATTTTATTGCAATTTAAAAGTATAAATACTGGGGCGCCTGGGTGGCTCAGTCGTTAAGCATCTGCCTTCAGGTCAGGTCATGATCCCAGTCTCCTGGGATCCAGCCCCGCATCGGGCTCCCTGCTCAGCGGGAAGCCTGCTTCTCCCTCTTCCAGTCCCCCTGCTTGTGTTCCCTCTCTCGCTGTGTCTCTCTCTGTCAAATAATTAAATAAAATCTTAAAAAAAAAGTATAAATACTGCTATCCTAATATGATTGAAATTATTATTTTAAAGACAATTATGTTTTGGATATAAATTAGTAAGGCTATTCCCGAACCAAAATTTTGATTAAGATTTGTAGTTGCAATGATCTCTACCAGTGCTTCTTTAATATTAATAGATGTTTATACTATTATCTACTAGTATTAGGGATAAAAAAAATTTCCATTTACATGAAAAAAACCTATATGAAACAACTAATAGCATTACCTAATAATGAAGCACTAGGAGTATTCTTCTAGAAATACTGTTGCTCACATTTTAAACTTTTTTCGGAAGCGCTGACCAATGCCATGGACATTTGAAAAAGGAATAAAAGAGTTATGTATTGAAAATGAAGTAACGATATCATCACTTGCAATATAACTGCACAGCTAAATAGAGAAAGAAGCACCTGAAAAACTAAGCGTTTATTTTCTTCTTTGCAAAAAAAAGAGAGAGATAAAAGAATACAATTCTTTCTATCTTCCTTTTAATTATTAATTAAGTGATCATAAGAAAAGGACTTCACCCCAATTTCCTCATCCGCAAATACAAGCAAGTATCTAATATACATTGTTATTTTCTTCAAGGTAAAAAAAATGTTTTGGGGAAAATCAGACAAGTCAATGTATCCATGTGTTTTTAGTTATGAATACATCCAAGTAAATCAAAGAAGGATTTTCAAAATGGGAAAAGGTGTCATTTAAAAGCTATAGGCTGGGGCGTCTGGGTGGCTCAGTCAGTTAAGTGTCTGCCTTGGGTTCAGGTCATGATCCGGCTCAGGCTCCCTGCTCAGTAGGGAGTCTGTTTCTCCCTCTACTCTTCACCCCACTCGTGCTCTCTCTCACAAATAAATAAAATCTTTTTTAAAAAATAAAAAATAAAAGCTATAGGCTGCTAAAGACAATTCCATCTTTAATAGGCTCTTTGAGCATATAGAAAATAATGCAGTCAGGGATGCTGTAATGAGTTCTTATCTAGCCTAGTCTAAAAGTCTCTCAGAGGTCCTTTCCTTCCCCTAACAAGAATTTACAGTGTGTGTGTGTGTGTGTGTGTACAGCATAATCCTAGGTTCTAAGGCTACGGAAGGAATCAGAAAAGTGTTCTTGTGGAACATGGAGTCCAACAGAGGAGACAGCAGTTAGAGAATCACACAAATAAATGTGAAATTACATTGTGGTAAGACAATAATGAGATAAGTGCTACTAAAGAAAAAAAAGAAGTATAGAGACAAAGTCAAAGGTCTATGCTATGCTACCCTAGCATAAAATAACTAAGATCATTTCACTATAAAAACTGTTCACATTGGAATTGAAGTAATATAACAGTCATAACCCCCAAATTTGCTTATTAAAAATATGTATTTTTACATATTTTTATACCCTAGGCTGCAAACTGAGAATATTGGCGGTAATAGCTGGCAGTACTCCAGGCATTTAGGGAATTCTAATCTGAAGAAGCTCATAGATAGACTTCAATCCTGTGCATTCTCCTTGACTCCAAAAGAGAAACTTTTGGACAAATGTTAGCCCTGAAGAACACAGGAAATCACTTAAGCAAAAAATCTTTCCTTGGTAATTCTCTAACAAGGTTCTCAAATGATTTGTATCATTTTCTGTATGCATATGAACTTCTTAAATCCCTTAAATCTTAAATACGATTATATTATTGATACTACCACAGTATTCGTTTAATATTTTTGCCAATATCTTATCAAATGTAGTCCTCTCTAGACACCATCCTGTTCTCCTAAGATAAAGCAAAGAACTGCTAGTTTTGACATGCTCAGATATTTCAAATGTTTTATTTTTTCTCACTGTTAAGAATTTTTAGGGGCGCCTGGGTGGCTCAGTCGGTTAAGCGTCTGCCTTCGGCTCAGGTCATGATCCCAGGGTCCTGGGATCGAGCCCCGCATCGGGCTCCCTGTTCGGCGGGAAGCCTGCTTCTCCTTCTCCCTTTCCCACTCCCCCTGCTCATGTTCCCTCTCTCGCTGTGTCTCTCTCTGTCAAATAAATCAATAAAATCTTAAAAAAAAAAATTTTTTTATTAGTTCTCCCAATCTGTTACAAGTAAAAGACTAAATCTCTCAATAGCATCTTTCAAAAGTGAAAACCCCATCAAATAAAGGATCTTTTTAAAATCAATTTTTGCTCCTAATTCATTAATTGAGCAAGAAAGCTAAGCCCCCTAATTCTTAATTCTTCATCTATAAAGCAAATATGCTGGAAGGAATAACAAATGTGATCTGGTACCTGACATAATAAATGGTATCCTAAAATAAATACATGTGTGTGTGTGTGTGTGTGTGTGTGTAGGTAGGGGTAGATGATTGATAGATGAATAGAAGATGAACAGATACATAGATGGGCAGATAGATGATAGAAGTAGAGAAACAGACAGATGATAGACACAATAATATAGAGATGATCCACAGATGAGTAAGTAGCTACATGGATAGGTAGATGACAGAGAGACAGACAGAAAGATAATAGATGGATGGATAGACAGACAGATAGGTGTGAAAACTGACAACATAACAAATGAAGGTGAGTTAGGCAATAACCTTAGAAAATTCAGATATTCTTTTTTTTAAAAGATTTCATTTTATTTATTTGTCAGAGACAGAAAGCATGCAAGCACAAGTGGGGGGGTGGGGGGCAGAGGGAAAAGCAGGCTCCCCGCTGAGCAAGGATCCCAATTCCAGACTCGATCCCAGGACCCTGGGATCATGACCTGAGCTGAAGGCAGACGCTTAACCAACTGAGCCACCCAGGTGCCCCAAATTCAGATACTCTTAAAGGACTATCACAGGACTGAAATCAGTCCCTTGACCTGCCCCCCCCCTTTTTTTTTCAATAAAATGGCTAAAGATAAAATATTCCAAGTATCTTCCAAGGGAATGAAATCTTCTAATGCAATAACTCTTCCAAGAGAAGACATTGCCTAACTAGCAGTACACAGATAGATGAGAATGCAAACATTGAAACCAATTATACAAAAAAAAAAAAAAAAGCCTAATTTCTGTCTGACACTACATACTCTGATAAACAAAGATATGTAATTTTTTATGAAACTGATCCACTGTTGTGAAATTAGATGCTTCATATGACTGAAATTTGTATCTACCACCATGGTCACAGTTTCTTGTGGTAAGTTTTATCTGCCTTTCACATAAAATATAGCTGGTATTAAACAGCAAGAAAGAATCCCTACCAGAAACATTAACCAAATATTTAACAAATGCCTGCTTATATCCAGGCACTGTTCTAGACACTCAGAACTTATTAAGGAAGAAATGCACCAACATACAACATCTCTTATCACAGGACACAAATATGGTGAATGGATGCTAGCAGGATGCCCAAAACACAGCTATGTAATAAGCTACAAAGATAAAATGAATAAGCGGAAAAAATCCTTTAAAGGAGCATAAATATCATTGCTGTGGCAGAGGTATAGGCTGCTCAGAGACTCAAGCAATAATCAGAGTGGAATTTAATCATATAAAACAGAGCCACCTTGGATGGCAAAACTGTCTGTCCAATTGCATGGTGTAACCAAAAGCCACAAGTGAAATATTTAGTTAGATACCAGTTTTCCTTTTCCTCTGTTTCTCTCATGCACACACACATACGGGCTATTAGACTATTCTTTTTTCTTTTTTTTATTTTATTTTATTTTATTATGTTATGTTAGTCACCATACATTACATCATTAGTTTTTGATGTCGTGTTCCATGATTCATTGTTTGCACATAACACCCAGTGCTCCACTCAGTACGGGCCCTCCTTAGGGCTATTATACTATTACAGTCCATCACTGTCAGTCCTGATGCCTCTCCCTTCTCCACCGTCATATACACAAATAAGCTGCTCCTCTTCAAGGTCTATTCCAGTGCACACCTCTTCTGCAAGCATCCCTCTAATTGAATAGGATCTTAACCCTCTTTTATTTCTCCGAGGCACAGTCTCTGCTTTTACTACCGAATGGTAAATTTTTGGTATTTTTTAATCCCTTTTTGAGATTAAAAAAAAAAATACCTCTATTTTAGCCCTTACATAAAATATACATTTTCTGAGAAATATCTAGAGAGATATTCATGGAATTAAATTCAGAAAGAGAGTTTACATGTAGCTAGCTACTTAGAAATACATACATATTTAGTCTTTATAAAAATTTTTAAATAAAAGATTTATTTTAGAGAGGGAGGGAGGGAGTGCGTGCACACATGAGTGGTGGGAGAGCTAGAGGGAGAAAGAGGGAGAGAGAATCCCAAGCAGACTCCCCACAGAGTGTGGAACCCGACGTGGAGCTAGATCCCACAGCCCTGAGATCATGACCTGAGCCAAAATCAAGAGTCAGACATCCAGACGACTGAGCCATCCAGTCACCCCTATTTTTTATAAAAACTTCTAAAGGACTTTCTATTCACCTCTCAAAATTTTTTGTCAAAATTTGTCAGCACCGATGCTGACAAATAAGTCACTTAATTTATTGCCTTGATATTAATAGTAAATAACTTCACTTTGGCATAAATTAAGAATTATTTAGCTTCACCAAACTTCATGTCCTCTTCATATATGGTGAATGTTTTATCACACACTTCTTACAGGTCACACATTCTCCAGGTATTTTTTCTACACACAGCTCTTTGGCACCTTTCTTTCATTTCAACAGACAACCATTCTTTCTTTCATTTAAAAACACACCAACGTATTAAATGTAATACCTTGATAAGTACACAGTAGATACTAGATAAATAATTATTAATTGAGTTTTCTCTTTTCATTTAAGGATTCAAATTTTCCAAACACCTTCGCCAAGCTATTGAGGAAGTTTCTCTTCATATCAAGAACAATCTTCCGTGCCTTGTGCTACTAAATTCTAGCCATCCACACCAACAAAAAGGAAGGAAGGAAGGAAGGAAGGAAGGAAGGAAGGAAGGAAGGAAGGAAGGAAGGAAGGGAGGGAGGGAGGGAGGGAGGGAGGGAGGGAGGGAGGGAGGGAGGAAGGGAGGAAGGAAGGAAGGAATAAAAAAGAAAAAAGAAAAAGAAGAGTATTACGCATTTTCTCTTTCAAGAGTCTGTTTTGCAGTTTCCATGCTGACAGACTTCACAATAAAAGTCTTACACAAATTACCCTCCTTTGCAGTGCCAAGAATGACTTAATGCTCAAAGGTCTATTGCATAGATGCCCTGACCTCCTATCATATTATTAATTTCTGGAAAAGGCAAAGGCTCAAGGCTGACTCTTCTTCTCAGGTGTGCACTCACTTTCATGTACTGAACAATGGTACTTTAGAAGTGGATTCATTAGATTGAGATCACATCAAATGTTCTACAGTGCCCAGCTGGCATTCTAAAACTGATTATTATTAGAATTGATAATAATAAATATGAATGGCCATTCATTGGAAGGGAAGTCACTAAAATTCTAGGTGGCTTCATTCATTGCTTACAAATAAGAATCTGTCAACATTTCCATCAAATACATCTATTTCTAGAATGTCACAGCCACAAAAGTTATTTTGGAATAGAAGCACCATTAAAAATGTCCATGAAAGACTATTTCTTCATAATGTTAAAAATAAATTCCATTCAGCTCTATGAATTTGAAATACTTAGAATACCATATGTATTTCAATAACGTATCTGTTTATTTGCTTCTGAAATGGCTATTGATAAACCTTCTCAAAATACAATTCAAACTTTTTAAAATGAAAAAAATGACAATCGATGAAATAAAACTAAGTTATACTACTGAGAGTTTGATACATTTCCATTTTCTAGTAGAAATAGTAGAATAAGTAAAGTTTTATAACAGAAAAATGTAAAAGATCAGATTAATTAATTAGATCAGATAAGATCAGATAAATTAATACATTTAATGCATATAACAGAGCAGTTTATTATTGCCAAGACCAAATACTCCTGTTTCAAGTTATACTTTACCGAGGGTGTTAATGACCAAAGTTATTGTTTTAAAATAACTGGAATTGTTTTTATTTTTTAAATAACTAGTTTTTAGTTTTAGTTCTGTTTTTCAAGTCTTATTAATGTCATTCTTTTTTCTTCACCCAGGTATTTGGTGCCAAAGTTTTCCCTCTCTCTCTCATTTCTATTTGTTAAATGTAACTTTGTTCTTGAAGTTACCCAAGAAAAAGTCAATAATTCCAGTTACAGAAGTCATAATAAATATATGAAATGAAAAAATATATTCTTTCAACCTCAAAACTGAAAGATAAGAAATGCCTTGCTGATATTATTTTCTTTAGCGTGTGGTTCGAGTCTCCTACATAGTACTGCTAGGTTCATGAGGGTCAGTTGCAACACAGGAAGAATGCACAGACACCGGGGTTCTAATTCTAGTTCTCACTGTGATTTGAAATTCTAGTTCTGCTCCTAGGTCTGACTCTACGCTAACACATTAAAATTTCCTTGATAATTACCGAAAACAACCGGTGAAGCTATCTTCACTTTCAGGATGCATTTTCTGGGCAGTTAGTGAGTTAGTGAGTATTTTGTATGGATCAAGTATTTCTGAGGCAGAGATTTAAAAGATAAACAAAAACTTGCATATCTTTGACCTCACAAAGCCTGGAATCTAGCAGAGAAGAGAAACATTATGCAAATAGTTACATGAATATTTATGTAGAGTCATGCCACCTGCTACAAAGGGAACATTTAGTGAGAAATGGAGTGTATAACCATGTAAGGTTTCTCCGAGGAAACAACATTAAAGCCCAGACATTCAGGATGGGCAAGGGTGAGACAAGTGAAGGGGAAGGGCGGTAGAGGAAAAGTAGTCCAGTAAGAAGGAACGAGAAGTACCAACACAAGGAGGTAGGAGGGGCTTGGGGTCTTTAAGGAACTGAAAGGCAACTGTCAGGGCCAGAGATGGAAAAAGAGGCAAGCTGAGTCTCCTGGGTGGATCAGTCAGACCCTGCAGGGCCTTCTTTGCAGATTCTTGTCCATGTCATAGATTGTGGACTTCATCTTAGGTGCAGAAAGTATATAACATCTTCAATGGGAAGCAGAAGCCAAAGGATTTCTGGTGATGTGGTCTGCACCTCCTGGGACACAGGACAGAGTAAGGTGAAGAATGGACAGGGGCCTGTGAAAATAATCTACAGAAGTCACTGAAGGTTTTTACACAGGGGTATGATTTGATGACATTTGCATTTGTAGAAAATTCTGTTTGCTAAGTACAGAATGGAAGAGGATACTTGTAATACAAGCAAAACTGATGATGTCTAGGACCATGGGGTTAACAGTGGAGATGGAGGAAAGTAATCAGATTTGAGATAGCACTCAAAAACACAATGGATGGGGCGCCTGCGTAGCTCAGTTGGTTAAGCGTCTGCCTTCCAGTGAGGTCATGATTTCAAGGTCCTGGGATCGAGTTCCGCATCAGGCTCTCTGCTTAGCAGGGAATCTCCTTCTCCCTCTCCCTCTGTGCATGCGCTCGCTCTTTCTCACTCCCTCCCTCTCTCTCTAATAAATAAATAAATAAAATCTTAAAAAAAAAAACAATACAGTGGACAAGACTTGGTGATTAGAGAGGGGATAGAGAATGGGTGGTGGTGTAGGGACATCTCAATTTCTCAAATAAGCCAGGGCAATACTGAACCACCCCTGGATCATATGCTACCTGTACTGTCAGAGGAGGCACAAAAGCAATCTTTGTTGAGCTTGAAACTTCAATTTCTTCAAAAGAGCTTTAGTAAAAGTAAACTAAAACTAAGAGGTCCCATTTAATTTCTAGACATCTGATATTAAAAAGTATACATTCAAATAACAACATATATTTAAATTCTAAGCCCTTAAGAAAATATATGAGAAGTGAATACCCTTTAGCTCAACACCGTGTTTATAAGAATAAACACACCTGGGGCGCCTAGGTGGCTCAGTCGGTTAAGCATTATCTGCCTTCGGCTCAGGTCATGATCTCAGGGTCCTGCGATCAAGCTACGTCAGGCTCCCCGCTCGGCAGGAAGTCCGTTTCCCCCTCTCCCTCTGTCACTCCCCCTGCTTGTGCTCTCTCTCTCAAATAAATAAATAAAATCTTTAAAAAAAAAAAAAGGATAAACACACCTTCATTTCCACGTGCTTCCTGGATGACTCTCCCTACCCAGACCGCTCATTCTCACCCAAGCCACCATCACCTCTCACCTGAATTCCTGTAAAAGCTCCTAATCAGGCCCTCTGTTCCCACTCTCACTCCCACAGTCTAGTCACCATACATCAGACAGAAGTGATCCTTTAAGAACTTAAATCAGGTCACATCACGTCTCCTCTCCAAGCCTGTAATGGCTCCTATCTCCTTAAGAGGGAAAGCTAGAGTTTTTAAAGAGCCCACAAGTCATTGCGATCTGACCATACCTAGCTCCCCTCATCTCACTCACTCCACTCCAGCCTAAGTGGTCTCACTGCTGTCCCTCAAACACCACAGGACTTTGGCCCTCACTGTCATCTCAGCCTGGTACGTTCTTCTCCCACATGTCCACATGGCTACATGGCTACTCTTTCTTCTAATTAGAATCTTTCCTCAAATGTCACCTTCTCGAGAAGGTCCACCCTGACACCCTATTAAAAACTGCAACCTGCTCCCCCATCCACCACCCTACCCTGTTCTACCCATAGCACTCTCAGTTCTCCTTACCCATATCTTTTACTTTTATCCATAGCACTAATCATGTTTTATATAATTTACTATTTATTATGCTTATTTTTCATTGTTCATCTCTACCTGCTAGAATATAAGCTCTAAGGAAGTAGGGGTTTTGTCCGTTTTGTGCACTAATAGATCATGTGCCTAGAATAATGCCTAGTATACAGTAGGTGCTCCATATATATTTGGAGAACAAATGAATGAAGGAAGGACAAAGTATTATCTGATTGAATCACATCCCAAACCCTGTAAAGTAATATGGGAACCAATACCTCTAGTTCATAGATGAGAAAACAGAACCTATAAGAATTTAAATAATTTTCCTATGTAGTTAATATAGTAAGCCAGAGCTTAAATCAGATTTCTTGACTCTTAAATTCAGTAAATTCATTTATCCTTAATGCTTCCCAGTCATCAAATTGTGAATTTCTTTATTTGAGTATAGCTGACACAAAGTTCCATTAGTTTCAGGTGTACAACACAGTGATTCAACATCTCTGCATGTTGGGCTACGCTCACCGCAAGTGCAGCTACCATCTGTCTCCATACAACACTACTACAATATCATTGACTATATTTCCTATGCTGTGCCTTTTATTCCCATGACTCATTCATTTCCTAACTGGAAGTCTGTATCACCCACTCCTCTTCGGCCATTGTGCCCACCCCCTAGCCCTCCCCCCTCTGACAACCACCAGTTTATTCTGATAGCTGCATAACATTCCATTATATGTATATATGCCACATCTTCTTTTTCCATTCATCTATGGATTAACACTTAGGTTGCTTCCATATCTTGGATAGTGTAAATAATGCCTCAATAAACATAGGGGTGAACGTATCTTTTTGAATTAGTGGTTTCATTTTCTTTGGGTAGATAGCCAGTAATGGAGTTACTGGACCATATGGTAGTTCTATTTTCTAATTTTATGAGGAACTTCCATACCGTTTTCCACAGTGGATGCACCAGTTTACATTCCCACCAACAGCGCACAAGAGTTTCTGTTTCTCCACATCCTCGACAACACTTGTTATTTCGTGTCTTTTTGATGTTAGCCATTCCCAGTCATCAGGATTACAGCTTCTACATGCATGTGCAGACATACACACATGCTCACACACACACACACACACACACACACATTCCCCATCCAGACTGTTAGCCTACCTTAGGTTTGTTTATCCCTCCTACAAGTAGTATTTGCTTAAGTAACAGGAGGGGAAGTTGATCACTGGTTTTCTCTCCCTGAAAATCAGTAAGCTAACAGGAAAATAAAAAGAGAATTTATTTCTCCTGCCATCAGCAAAATTCTCAGATATGGTTATAAAGCTGGGCAAACACAATCCAAAACAAGATAATGTGGCAACCAAGTTAAAGTTCATGATGTTATCGTGACTAAACCTTAGTTACACAAAATCCTCTAAAAGGGCTGAGCTTTAAGACATTCCAATTTACCATGAGAATTAAAGATACAGAAATCAGGGAAGGGGCAAGAACCTCCTTGGCTTCTATAACCCCAACTAACATGCAAATGAGTCTTCTTGTAAGAGCCTTAGAAGAAAACAAACCAAGTAACTAGAATGGGGGGATGAAAGGGGCTACAGATACAAAGTCTGAGAGAAAATAATGACATTTATCAATAATCAAAGTTCCCTAAATATTTTTCCTTTTAAAAGCAAAAAATTATTTTCTTTTATTTTTCCAATTACAAAAATTTGTAAATTTTTCATATTTTATTAAAATTGATAACATCTATAATCCCATCAGCCAAAGAAAACCATTTACCATTTTAGATGATCAGAGTATCTTTCTAGACTTTTACAAATATATACAAAATTTTATTTTTATTTTTATTTTTTTTTAAAGATTTTATTTATGGGCGCCTGGGTGGCTCAGATGGTTGAGCGTCTGCCTTCGGCTCAGGTCATGATCTCAGGGTCCTGGGATCAAGTCCCGCATCGGGCTCCCTGCTCCTTGGGAGCCTGCTTCTCCCTCAGCCTTTCTCTCTCGCTCTGTCTCTCATGAATTAAAAAAAAAAAAAAAAAAAAAAAACTTAAAAAAATAATAATTAAAGATTTTATTTATTTATTTGAGACAGAGAGAATGAGAGACAGACAGCATGAGAGGGAGGAGGGCCAGAGGGAGAAGCAGACCCCCTGCCGAGCAGGGAGCCCGATGCGGGACTCGATCCCGGGACACCAGGATCATGACCTGAGCCGAAGGCAGTCATTTAACCAACTGAGCCACCCAGGTGCCCTATACAAAATTTTAATTTGTTCACTTTACACATGTTCAGAAACCCTCTTTACTTAACTACTATCACAAACATCTTTCAAATAAATAAAAATATAGTTCTACATCCACATTTTAATGTCTGCATAATTCTTCGTTATATGGATATAACATAATTCATTTACCTAACTCCTTATTGTGAGATATTTGAGTTGTCTGCAATTTGTTTCCTTTCATAAACAGCTATGCACCAGGGTGCCTGGGTGGCTCAGTCGTTAAGCGTCTGCCTTCAGCTCAGGTCATGATCCCAGGGTCCTGGAATCGAGCCCCGCATCGGGCTCCCCGCTCAGTGGGAAGCCTGCTTCTCCCTCTCCCACTCTCGCTGCTTGTGTTCCTGCTGTCGCTATCTCTGTCTCTGTCAAATAAATAAATAAAATCTTTAAAAAAAAAACACACAACTATGCACCAGATATTCCTACACACGATTGAATATGCCCACATATAGGATTGTGTACACATGGGATTTTATTTTTAAAAAATTAAAGAACTGGAATTGCTAAATCAAAGGAACAAAAATATTTCTATGCCTTTTAATCCATATTCCCTGACTATTCTCCAGAAAGGTGATTCCAAGTTTATACTCAATCAACAACATAAAATAGTCATTTCCCCACACCAAGTACTACTATTTTCATCTTTTTTTTTTTTTAAGATTTTATTTATTTATTTGACAGAGAGAGACAGAGAGAGAGGGAACAGAAGCAGGGGGAGTGGGAGAGGGAGAAGCAGGCTTCCCGCCGAGCAGGGAGCCCCATGCGGGGCTTGATCCACCAGGACCCTGGGATCATGACCTGAGCCGAAGGCAGACGCTTAACAACTGAGCCACCCAGGTGCCCCTACTATTTTCATCTTTACTGATTTAATAGGTGAAAATCAGTCTCTTAGAGATGTTTTATGTGAATTTTTATTATAAAATTTCACATGCTTATTGGCACAATCTTCTTCTACTTCTACTTCTTTTTATAATAGCCTGTTTATAATCCCCAAATCCACAGAAGTAGAATCAATGGGAGTGAATCCCAGGACTCTGCACTCAGCACTCACACAATCAGCAGATGATTCTAATAAACACTCATATCTGAGAATCACTCACCCATATGTTAAATGTTTATAGAGCTGAAAAGCTTACAAAAGGTTTGGTTTACTCTGTTTCAATAGATCTATTCAATAAGCAGGTAGAACATTAAGATCTAGAGATACTTCCAGAAGTTTAAAAAGAAAAAGGTTCAAGGAGGCTTGGTAACTTATCCAAGGTCATGCAGCTAACCAAAGAAAGAACTCTTCATAATGCTACAGAACAGAGATAAGACATAATCCAATTTCAGAAGTAGTAAAATTGTGCCTCCTAAGTTGGAGCCTATTTGGTGGTAAACAGTGTGACTGAGGCAACTCATATTTAACCTTAGAGTTAAAATTCACTACACAGGGAAGCATTATATAATATTTTTATGTTTTGAACTTATACTTTAAGAACGGAATTAAAAACAAACACTCTTATGGAAGAAAGAAAGAGGAAGTATGTGTTGGGGAGGAAGTTGTGTTCCAAAGCCCCCACTAACTCTCTACACTGATGGAACCATACAAACAGCTCTAATATTTCCAATTCACTTTGAAAATGGGGGTGTTTTCCATGGCCAGATGACAAATGCCACACTTAAGGCAACACTGTGCATTGCATCATAACGATTTCTAGTGAGGAACTACAATCCAGTGAGAAAACAAGTGTTTTGGAGCAAATAGACCTTTGCCATTTACTAACTATGCAGCCTTGTTATTAAATTCTTCGTGTCACAGTTTCCTAATCTGTGAAATTAGAGAACAATTGCAACCTCAGAGCATTTTTTATGAAGATAAAAAGAAAAAAGGAAAGAAAATAGACAAAGTGCTATGTATCTAGTAGGTGTCTAGTTATTGTTTTTTCCTAAAGATATGATTAAGAATTAGAGTTCTGAAACTTACTAACTTGGCAGAAACTGACTGCTTCTGTATGATCTCATAGTATTTTGACAGCTAACTAACTGTTCAGTGCACAATAGCTGTAGTAAGCTATCAAGCAAAATAGGACCCACCAAAAGCCTATGAAGTCATCCAAAAAAAAGCTGAGTTATTGCTAAAGAGATAGTGATGCAGAGTTATCAGGAAAAAAAGACCTCTGCAATACTCAAAACATTATCTGCATGTGAAGTTTGATTTGGAGGACATTTTACATAAAAACAGAAAACTAGTAATGCTTTCTCTTCTTGAGATGAGCTCAAAGATTAAAGCAATAGGGGAGCAACCCAAGATGGAGGCATAGGACGATTCTGAACTCCACCTATGGCCACACCAAATCTATAGCTACGGATAGAACAATTCCCTCTGAAAAAGACCTGAAAGCTAGCTGAACAGCTCCTTCATAACAAAGAGTAAAAGGGCCACTTCAAGGTAGGTAGGTGAGGCAGAGACATGGTCTTGCCAAAAATACCACCCACAGTACCACAACCCATCATTGAGAGGGATGTCACAAAACCAGAGCTTCTCCCTGAGGAGAAAGGGGTTCATGCCCCACATCAGGTACCCCAACCCTTGGGACCTGCAATGGAGACATGATCCTCGCAAAACATCTGGCTTTGAAAACCAAAGGTTTATATAGAATGAAGATACTTCCCTTAAAGGGCTTGCATGCAGACTCACCCCAGGGACCAGCACGAAAGCAGAAGTTTGAGAAGTACCTAGACTATATGTGAAGGTAATTCATTTGCTAATCTTAAAGCATCTGCCAGGGGAGCAGGGGCCTCCTCTCCCGGGAGATGGGAGGTGATGGTGGACACCATCTTTTTGCTGTCCTATCACCATCTCCTGCTGTCCACCCCACTAAAGGTGGCAGGATACCCTGGCCCTGTGCTCTCCCACAAACCCACAAAAGCTGGCAGGCATGTCCTAGCCCACCACTCTCCCACTGCCTTCCTAAGCCAGGTGCCAATGCACTACAGAGGACACCCCTTGATCATCTGGTGGCCAGGGGCTTCTGTTGGTGTGCCTCAGGGGACTGTAACATTGAAGAGAAAGTTTTGGGTAGGCTACCACTCCCAGGGCACTACACAGACAACAGAATGAAACACACCCTCCCCCCACCAATGTCCACATCCCCCAGCCCTGGTCTTTCAGTTTCACCCTGAAGGGGAGACTTCAGCTTTGCCACACATCTAGAAGCTTCTGAGCCACTCTCAGGGAACATAAGCTGGGTTGCCATCTTTACTCTCTCCCTTAGTTTCACTATAGCTCATCATTACCTCCAGAAAGAGACTTCTATACTTGTCTGAAGCCCCAGTTTTTACAACGTGGCCCAGGGAACACCTCCAGATCTCCTGGTCTGTAGGCCAGCAGGGTTTACAAATGCAGTGCCACAGAACAGTATATATTTGCAAACCTTAAAAGCTGCTACCCAAGGGTCTAGCTTCCAATCAGCCTGACACTAGGTGCTGATGGAGGTCCCTCCTTTTGGAACACTGGCAGGTCTTAAAACACCCTCAGTGACTGGGACCTGTCAAGAATAAATCCAGGGTGTTTAGACAATCACAGAGTTTTGAAAGACAAACAAGAGCTAGGGCAAAGTTGAAAATAAGATCTATCTCCTACAAAAAACCACTCCTCCAAGACTGGAAGAGGTAACTGTTTCATCTAATACACAGAAACAAACACAGAAAGTCAAGCAAAATGAGGAAACAGAGCAATATGTTCCCAAAAAAAGAACAAAATAAGAGATTCAGAAAAAAAAGAAACTTAATGAAATGGAAATAAGTAATTGACCTGATAAAGAGTTCAAAGTAATTGTCAAAAAGACACTCACTGAACTCAGGAAAAGAATAGATGAGAGAGCAGAGAGAAAAGATACACAGTGAGAAAAAAATAGAAAATATAAAAAGGTACCAAACAGAAGTCACAGACTAAAGAATACAATAACTGAATTGAAAAATACACTAGAGAGGTTCAACAACAGACTAGATGAAGCACAAGAAAGGATCACTGAGCTTGAAGACAGGGCAGTGACACTCACCCTGAGCAGCAGAAAGAAAGAAAGAATTTTTAAAAGTGAAGATCGTTTAAGGGAACTATTGGACAGCATCAGGCAGAATAACATTTGTATTATAGGGGGAAGAAAAAGAAGAGAATTAGAGAGAGAAAGGGACAGAAGACTTATTTGAAGAAGTAATGGCTGAAAAAGCATTTGAAAAAATTCAACATCCAGTTACGAAAAAAACTCTCAACAAAGTAGGTATAGAAGAAACATACATCAACATAGTAAGGCCATATATGAAAGCCCACAGCTAAAATCATACTCAGTGGTGAAAAGCTGAAAGATTTTTCTCTAAGAGCAGGACAAGGATACCCACTCTCACCATTTTTATTCAACATAGTATTAGAAGTCCTGGCCACAGCAATTAGGCAAGAAAAAGAAACAAAAAGCATCCAAATTGGAGAGGAAGAAGTGAAACCATCACTATTTGACATCTGCAGATGACATGATTTTATATTATAGTGAACCTAAAGACTCTGTCAAAAAACTGTTGGAACTAATAAATGAATTCAGTCCAACTGTATTAAAAAGAATAAAATACCTACTAGTAAATTTAACCAAAAAGATAAAAGGACTGTACACTAAAAACAAGACACTGATGAAAGAAATTGAAGAGGACACAAATGAATGGGAAAATACTCTATGCTCATGGATTGGAAGAATTAATACTGTTAAAATGTCCATTTTACCGAAAACAATCTATCTACTCAATGCAATTCCTATAAAAATCCCATTGGCATTTTTCAAAGAAACAGAACAACAATTCTAAAATTTGTATGGAACCACAAAATAGCCAAAGCCAACAGCCAAAACCACACATAGCCAAGGCAATCTTGAGAAAGAACAAAGCTGGGGACATCATGCTCCCTGATTTCAAACTCTATTACAAAGCTACAGTAATCAAAACACTATGGTAGTGGCATAAAAACAGAAACATAGATCAATGAAATAGAACAGAGAGCCCAGAAATAAACCCACATATACATGGTCAGTTAATTTACAAGAAAGAAGGCAAGAATACACAATGGGGAAAAGACAGCTTCTTTAATAAATGATGCTGGGAAACCTAGACAGCCACATGCAAAAGAACTAAACTACTATCTTATATCTTACACAAAAATTAACTCAAAATAGTTTAAAGACTTGAACATAAGACCTGAAGCCATAAAACTCCTAGAAGAATATATAGGCAATGAGCTGCTTGACACCTATCTTGGCAATGATTTTTCGGATCTAACTCCAAAAGCAAAGGCAACAAAAGCAGAAATAAACAAATGAAATTACATCAAACTAAAAACCTCTGCACAGCAAAGGAGACCATCAATAAAATGAAAATGCAGCCTACGAAATGGAAGAAAATATTTGCAATTCATAAATGCACTAAGGGGCTAAGATCCAAAATATATTAAAAAAAAAAAAACTCATAAAACTGAATAGCAAAAAAACAATCTGATTACAAAATGGGCAGAGAATATGAATAGACAATTTTCCAAAGAAGACATACAGATGGACAACAGGCACATAAAAAGATGCTCAATATCACTAATCATCAGGTAAATGCAAATCAAAACAATAATGACAGATCATCTCACACCTGTTAGAATGGCTATTATCAAAAAGGTAAGAAATAGCAAGTGTTGGCAGGGATGTGGAGAAAAGGGAACTACAGGCACTACAGGTAGGAATGTAAATTAGTGCAGCCACTCTGGAAAACAGTATTGAGGTTCCACAAAATATTAAAAATAGAACTATCATGTGGTCCAGCTATTCCACTTCTGGGTATTTATCTGGGTGTTAAAACCCAAACACTAATTTGAAAAGAGATATGTATCCCCCATGTTCACTGCAGCATTATCTATACTAGTCAAGATATGCAAACAATCTAAGTATCCATCAATGAATGAATGGCTAAAGAAGGTGTAGCATATATATATACATATATATTACTCGGCCATAAAAAAAATAATGAAATCTTGCCATTTGTGACAACATGGATGGACCCTGAGGGTATTATGCTAAGTGAAATAAGAAAAAGACAAATACCATAAGATACCATTTATATGTGAAATCTTAAAAAACAAAGCAAACAATCAAACAAAACAAAACAGAACTCATAAGAGAACATAATGGCAATTTCCAAGGGGCAGGGAGGCTGGGGAATGAGGTAAATGGGTAAAGGGGATAAAGAGGTAAAAACTTCCAGTTATAAAATAAGTAAGCATGGGGATATAATGTACTGCATGGTCAATATAGTCGATAATATTGTACATTATGTACAAATATATACATATTTGAAAATGCCAAGAGAGTAAATCTTAAAAGTTCTCATCACAAGAAGAAAAAAATGTTTTGTAACTTTGTATGGTGATGGATGGTAACTAGACTTACTGTGGTTATTGTTTTGTATTGTATACAAATATTTCACATACAAATATCGAATCATTAGGTTGTACACCTGAAACTAATGTTAAATATCAACTATTCCTCAATTTTAAAAATATTAAAGAATGAAACATATATTGGTCCCCTATGCTGTATCATTCAAGCCAGACATATAATTTTCAAAGCTAGGGAAAAAATTAAAAGTTTTTAAATAATTTGGTAAGTTCTTTTCCTCAGCAGTACTCAATGTATACTGAATAAATGAATCCCATATTATTCAAATACTGGTGCTTCTGATGTATAAGTGTAAAATATATCACATGTCATCACTTCACTTGGCTATTAGATTAATTTAAGGTGAAGCACATCATCAGTTCATCCATATCATTATATCTTCAATAACCAGATTGATAATTCTGATCAAAGTAGTCACTGTTATGACTATTCATGTTGGTTTTGTTTTTAATAAGAGGTGGCTGAGAATTTGACTAAGTAGGCTCTAATGTCCAAAGGATTATATCAATTGTGTCTACAAACTGTGTAAGCTTTCATTTGCTATTTAGCACAGACGTTTTTAAATATTTAAATATTTCTTTTAAAACAAAAAGAAAGTGAGATACATTTTAAATAACAAATAAATATTACAGACTCTTATCTGGATGGTAGTTTAGAGGACAGAAGGCAGAGAATATCTTTGTGGGCTGGCAAATTTTAATACTCATCCAGAAGGTTGATTTACAATATCTTGATCACTGGAGTGTTCTGAAGTTTAATTGATTAATATTTATGAAATGTTCAAAGTGCAAATTCTCATACTTGTGATGCAAATATGAAAATATTTACATCAAGGTTAGCACTTGCTATTTTTAATTCAATCTACAATTCACTAAGAATCAGTACAAGCACACACCAGTAGAAGGCAGTTTATATCAAATAAATAAAGTATTTTCATAACACTGAACTTAGATATATTTGTAAATAAAATTTAAACCTCTCTTCATGAGAGTTACAATTCTATAAATCATTTGCCAGTTTTTAATTGTCAGAAAACTGTACAATCAATTTCTTTTACACAATACACCCTTAAACATAGAGATTGTTTATGTAAAATAAGAATTTACCATTTAGTATTTTGCCCATACAGGACTGAAATTATGACCTTCATAATGAATGCTATACAGGAGTCTGTTGGAGCTAGCTAGCATGGACTGACTGCTTAGCATGTGTAAAGCACTGTGTGTTCTATAGATGTTATCAACCTACATGCTAACCTTAGAAAGTAATTCTTATGATGCATAGACACTTATTATCCCCATCTTACAGAAAAGGCAATTAGGATCTTAAGCAAACTGCCCAAAGTTACTCAGAAGGCAAGTAACCCAGGCTTGTCCTCTAAACCATTCCCTGATAGTGTTCACAGCAAGAGCCAGTGTTAATAAAAACCGTTGGCTTTGGAAAGAGAAAAATAAAAATCTTTATAATAACCCTACTATAGAGCAGTTTAAAAGGTAAAGCATTAAAAGTCCATTAATTCCATGTGTTTTCAGCTCCACACTTATCATTTAATCAACTTACATTTGCATCTGATCCACAGTAACACAAAAATGTTAAACTATTTCGCTGGAACATACTACCTTCTAACTATTAACATTGCTGGGCCCTTTTCAAAAAACACTCCCTCAAGCCATTTTTCTTTTGATCCTTCAACAACCCCTGGTGGTGACAACAGCAGGGACTGCTACTCCTGTTAGAGGAGACAGGGGTAAAGATGTGGAAGCTCAGAATTCAGAAAGTTAGGAGACTATGGAGAATCCCAAAGCTGTTGGAGCTTTTCTCTCCAGTGCTTAGAACAGAGCTTAGCACACAGGAAGTACTGGATTTGCATCCATATAAGACCATGACCTGGGTCTTCTACTCATAAGCCAGTGTTCTCTTTTCATATTGTCATGTTGTCACTCTCCTCATGGCGTACTGGGCTCAAAGCATGACTTGGGAGCAAGATGCACTGGAATTGTGATTTAATCATCTTCAAGAAACTCATTCAAAATACATTATGCTATCAGAAGAAATGGGTAAAGTTATTTTTATCAATAATATGGCTTATCACAAATAATGCAATATATGTTAAGGAAAAAAAAAAGAAGAAGAAGAAGGTAGCAGGAGGGGAAGAATGAAGCGGGGGAAATCGGAGGGGTAGATGAACCATGAAAGACGATGGACTCTGAAAAACGAACTGAGGGTTCTGGAGCAGAGGGGGGTGGGAGGATGGGTTAGCCTGGTGGTGGGTATTGAGGAGGGCACATTCTGCATGGAGCACTGGGTGTTATGCACAAACAATGAATCATGGAACACTTCATCTAAAACTAATGATGTAATGTATGGGGATTAACATAAGAATAAAAAATTTAAAAAATAAAAATAAAAAAATAATATGGCTTATCAAAAGAATACAATGCCTTCTATTATCAAAAGAAGACAACGCCAATACAGTAAAGCTAATGCATCAAATTAACAGTTGTTTAACTGAAGTTGTTATTTCCTTTAAAAGATATTTTTTGAGAAGGGATCATTACATTTTTTTAATTGACCCACAGAGGAGTGGTTGAAAATTTCTCTCCTACAGGGATGCTCCAAAGATGGAATGAGATACTGTTCAGAAAGTGCTTAGCATACAACCTGATCCATAAAGGTTTACTTAGTAAATTCAAGTAAGTCTAATTCAAAGTGACAAAATAAAAAACTGTACCCACAGATCCCTTCAAATCTCACACGACTCTGGCTTTCCAACCACAATTCTTTTATTAGTGGTTCATTATTCAGCTTCAATTTTCTTTTTAAAGATTTTATTTGAGAGAGAGAGAGCACAAGCAGGGGGAGTGGGAGAGGGAGAAGCAGGCTCCCTGCTCAGCAGGGAGCCCAATGCAAGACTTGATCCCAGGACCCTGGGATTGTGACCTGAGTCGAAGGCAGACGCTTAACCCCAGGCGCCCAGTATTCAGTTTCAATTTTTAAAAGCGTTCACATCTTTTCCTTATTACTTTTGTAATCACATATATTATAAGAAATTTAGGAAAATAAAAAGAAAATGGTAACATCAGCTATCTTATCCCAAACCAGAGATAACCACTATCAGGATTAATTTGTTAATTTGCTTATATTCTGTCTTACCTGAAAAAGCAAGAAAGACAAACAAGGGTGAGGATAAAGGGGAAGTAGGAACAAATCTAAAATCCATGCCGTAATGTCCTATATACCTGCTCTTTGGGCCCCAAATTGGCCCTGACCTTTAGGACAGTCAACACAAGATGGAAAAATGTTAATTTCACACTTCACACTATCAGTGAGATTAAAAGCACAGGAATGGCTCAGAAGGGAAACAAGTATTCTTGGAATTAAAATTTATTTATTTATTTATTTATTTATTTATTTATTTATTTATTTATTTATTTATTTTTTGGAATTAAAATTTAACAGGAAATTTTTCTACGGGTTCCTCATAAAGAAGACCAAACATTATAATGAACATGTATCGGTCCTTACCCCAGACTTGAGTTTCATAGAATCATCCCGTCTTACAAACCTAAAAATGGATTAATGGCATCACCACAAGTAAGTCTGCATTTCACCAATGCAATGCCTTTTAACACACAACTTTTGAATATAACTTGATTCAGGACTGTACTTTAAAAGATCCAGACTAGATGGAGGGATAGATGTCCTTCAAGCAATTTTTATTGACAGCCATCTCTCACATGAGATACTACTAAGTAGTCAGCATCAGTAAAATGCCTGGAATATAGTTTTTCTTTGTTGCCAGTTGAACAGAGAACCACATGTCCTACCAGACAATAAAATATAAATGTAAGGACACCTTCAAAGCCAAGCACCTATAAAAATGCAAGGCATGCAGCCTCAGAGAGGGTACTACTATATACCACCAGGATTCTCTCCAAAACTCATTCTGGAGACTCTCCAGAAATTGGATTAAAATAAATCTTAATATCTAGCTTTAAAACAATCCAAGAAGAGGCTAAAGGGGTAATGACTGGGAAACAAAAAAAATAATTATTAATGAAAGAGGATTGCTATTTTGATAATTACTGAAGCTGAGTGATGGGTATATAGAGTTGTTCATAATTAAAAAGTGAAAATGAAAATCTAATAAAGTATCCAAAGGAAATCTAACATTGTACAGCACTAGTCTTAATGTACTCTTTAAGATAAACTACTTAAGAGGATACCAAGAAATTTAAAATAAATATACATATATATTTCACATACAATTATATGTTTTTACAAATACATATGTTTTATGTATTTTTTCTTACAAACACAAATATATACACACATATATAATATGATTGCTTCTCTTAAACCAATTATAAGCTCGGAAACATTGGCCAACATAATAAAGTTAGATTTAGAAAAGTTTATAGGTACCTGTCTTTATGGCAATAATTAATTAACAGGGTCAGTTTCCAGTGTGGGCTCCTTGTAATTCCAAATAATAAAATGTATCAATTTATAAAAGAATAGTTTCTGTGTGTTCTCTAAAACAGGCATCTAGCTCATTCAAAAGAATTATCAAATGATTAAGAAACAAGCTAAAGAGAAAAGGCTAATTTTTTTAAGATCTGTTAATCCATCCAGAAATATTTAAGACATTCTATACATATAGTTTGATAGTTAAGCACATAAAACTTTGGAGCTTAGATGCCTAAATTTAAACCCCAATTCTCACTGCCTATGTAATCCTGGACATTCTGTGCCCCAGTTTCCTCCCCTGTAAAATGAGGGTAAAAGTAGTTATCTACCTCTTGGGTAAATGAGTTAGTCTAGGTAGGCCCTTTAAAAGACTGGTATAGTAATGGCTGATAAATGTTAGCTCTATTAGAGATTAATAATCATCATCATAATGACTGCTATTAATATTTTAACTGGCCTGGGGTACCTGGGTGTCTCAGTCGTTAAGCGTCTGCTTTCAGCTCAGGTCATGATCCCAGGGTCCTGGGATTGAGCCCCGCAACAGGCTCCCTGCTTAGCGGGAAGCTTGCTTCTCCCTCACCCCCTCCCCCTGCTTCTGTTCCCTCTCTCGCTGTCTCTCTCTGTCAAATAAATAAATAAATCTTTAAAAAAAAAAAAAATATTTTAACTGGCCTATCAGAAGTTGATTCCTACTGATTTTTATGCCAGTGGTCCCTTACTGTGCAGATTCTGATAGAGCTTAAATGATCAGGGCTATATACTGAGTTCAAGTAGATTAACTCACAACTGGTTTTTGTTCACGGATTCAAAGGCCAAGGAAAATTAATAAAACCTGAAAGCAATTTGTTATTATTCCTGATTTAAAAAGGTGGCACTAAAGAATATCTAAATCCTGACTATGCCTAGCATAAAATCATTGGTCTAAAATATCCACACTTAGATTTTTAGTTGGAAATCAGTTTGGACAAAAGGTCAATAAATCATAATATGTGGAGAACAAACACATGGTCACTTTTTTTGAAGACAGTTTAATTGTACTCTGGGTCTGCCAGATGGGTGATGTCACTTCCTAAGCTGATTTTCAGGTGCACAACCACAACGACTATGTGAGATGGACTCCCCAAAAGATAAAAGAGCGCACCTTCATGGGAGTCAGAGAGAAAAATTCTTGGAGGGGAAAGGCAGAAAGGTCTCACTACACCAGCAAGAGTTGTAATTTGGCCCAATTCCTAAAATTTGACCAAGTTTCCCTCTAGGGACTCCAGTCTTCCATGTCTCTACACCCCAAGGAATTGGGGGGGAAGGCTATAGTCAATAATCCAAAAATAAACAGGAGGAATGGGGTTTGGGGTTTTTTTTTTGTTTTTTTTGTTTTGTTTTGTTTTGTTTTGTATATCAAGAGACCTACTCTTAAAATGCCTGGATAAAAGGTGCACTTGATGATTTTAAATAGCTATTTGCCAGTGGAGAAAACACACTGCATTGTGCAAATCCAAGCTGAGATAACTCCTGTTCTCACCAACCGCTTAGTTCTTTGTAAACTCTTAACAGGAAAGGTGGGGACCATCCTTGGAATAAGCAGCCTAGAAAGCAGAATAGTTTAAAATTTTTTTTAAAAAAGGCTACAAATTACTACTGTTCCACCTCTTATGAATGAGTGACATGGGGGTATCATCTCCCCTGGTTTAGTACCAACGACTGGGAGAAGCCCTCCCCAGGAGTGACTGTAGAAGTTTATACGCAACTTCTGGCTTACAGCCTGCAACTGCCCAAAATACAGTGGTTATGTACTTGCGAGTGACAAATTCTTCATCCAAGGACTGGATGTTATGTTAAAAAACAATAGGGTTCCAGAATATCAAACACGATATCCACCTAGCGGCGTTTATGACTCTGGAGAAAATCAACTCATGAGAATCTAGCAGACATTTAAGAATGTCCTAGGAGGTTTAAAACTGCATGAGAAAGTAAATTATGAAGGGGGGGGTGGGAAACCAAAACAGCAGGGCAGAAAATTTAAAACATATGAGGTGTAAATCTGGGTTGTCAAGAGCTAGAATTACCAAGAGGAGAAAATTAAAAGAATTAGCAAAAGACTTTTTTAAAAAATCACAGAAAATAAGATAAGAAACGCAAACAAACATGTGCATATAGATGGGTATAAATATAGTTTAACACCTGTCATCTAGTATATAATAAAGAAGTATTGAAAGTATGAATAAAATGATTTTCAAAAAGAAGCACAATTTTAAATCATTTAAAAAACTGAAATATGACTTCAGAAATATAAAACACAGTAATTGAGACATAAAAAGTAAAAAATTAAAGTAACTAAGGTTAAGAATTGGCAGGAAACAAAGAAAAGGTAAATGTTTTTAAATTGTAATCCTCCTGACTCACACGAAAGCACCCAAACTAGAGACTATTAACTATGAAAAATTTCCTCACTGGGGGCCACTCTGCTAAATGTTCCCCGTCAGCCCATAGGAGTTTCTCAAATTCACTTCACAAGCCTGTGGGAAGCAAAAGAGCAGCAAAGGGACTTCCAGCTAACATTGGCTGAGTTTGTCTTTTCCTGATTTTTCCCCAAAGACACTGTTCTTCTCCACCACCATCTCTCCTACCGCTATATTTCATAAGTGGGGCTTTTTATTATTTCCGTAATTATGTTCTTAAAATCTACAGGTAAAGTAGGCTGAGGTTTGACAAGTAAAACACTGAAGTGTCTTTCAAAATATTTCAACTAAGTATCCACTAACAACCACAAAAGACTCCTGTTCCAAAGACTCAATTCAATTCAACAAATATTTATTCAGGCTCTATCATAAAATGTTTTCAGGAAGGAAGAAGGCTTTCACTGGCTTTAAATCCTTGGCCCAGTTAGATGAGAAGAATACTAACTCCTCGGAAGAGACTCAAATCCCAGGGTTTTGTGTTTGTGTGTTGTCTCAAATACAAGTCCCACATTCTCCCCTAAGTACCTCTTACCTCCTAAAACACTTCTAATTCACCTTTTAAAAGCATTGATTTGAATAATAATTATGGATCAAAGGTAGAAACAGCACTTCCTAGAAAACAAATAGCCCGGATATAACAAAAAACTTAATTTGCATACAGATTGACCACACAACACTGCTTCTGGGAACTTAACAGTAAATAATGGGACAAATCATTCTTTCCTATCATTCAGTGCCAGGCACTCTTCTAGATACCTGGGATATGTGCGGGAACAGTCAAAGATTATGGCCCAAAGGGTGTTTATGCTCTTAGGTGATTTACCCAAATTTACTGACTTCAGCTAACAAAGAAACTTTGTGTGTAAATCAAAGTTTTCTCAATCAAAACATATTTTAAATAAACAAAGACAGCTCTACAGTATTCAGTAAGCAATGCAAAGGCTTCTTTTGCAAAAAGAAAGGGCTCTGGGTGAAAAATGGACATATCAAAGATGACATCCACACTTACATATTTTAAAAAACTCAGTTTTTTATATTTCAGGTTTCTAAAGAACACTATCGAGAACTGAATAAGAACCAAGTAGAGTGAAATTTAACTTTTAAGAAATTATTCTATGGAACTTTCTAAAATATTTATAGAAATGTGTATTTCTCAAACTGCTTTTTAAAAGATGAAAATGAATTTGGTTATACAGAGAAACTATCAGGCCAGTGCTTACTGAAAAAAAAGCAGGAAAATGGGAGTTAATTTTTTTTTATTTTATTGTTTGTTCATTGTGAATTTACTAGATGTATTTCATATGCAGTCAACCCAATAATGGGCTTAAGTGTTGGTTATTAAATATAACCGTTTATTCTGCACCTTGTCACGTGCTTCACCTCATTTTTCTTTTTCTTTTTTTTTTTTTAGATTTTATTTATTTATTTGAAGAGAGAGACACAGCGGGAGAGGGAACACAAGCAGGGGGAGTGGCAGAGGGAGAAGCAGGCTTCCCGCTGACCAGGGAGCCCGATGCGGGGCTCCATCCCAGGACCCTGGGATCACGACCTGAGCCGAAGGCAGATGCTTAACGACTGAGCCACCCAGGGGCCCCTCATTTTTCTCTTTAAATACAGAGCAAAAAAACCCAAAAACCTATGCATTTGCTTTTCAAACTGAAAAAAGCAAAGAGTCACTATAAAAACTACAATTTAAATATTAATCTTAAGAATATTACCTATGAGGGGTTCCTGGGTGGCTCAGTCGTTAAGCGTCAGCCTTTAGCTCAGGTCATGGTCCCAGGGCCCTGTGATTGAGCCCCGCATCAGGCTCCCTGCTCAGCAGAAGCCTGCTTCTCCCTCCCCTACTCCCCCTGCTTGTGTTCCCTCTCTGGCTGTCTCTCTCTGTGTCAAATAAATAAATAAAATCTTAAAAAAAGAAAAAAAGAATATTACCAATGAAAAAAAATTTTTTTAAGTATTACTGATGATATCAAAATATTAAATAATCTTAGGAAAATTAACAGACAAGTTCAAATATAAATATTATATATGTAAGTGGAAAAAATCTGCCAAGGTATATGCATAAAGATGTTTAAAAACAAAAACAAAAACTGACTCTTAAATATCCAGGAGTAGGGAACAAGTGAAACATATTGTGATAAATCCGTATACCAATTCTATTTAAATATTAAAAAGTAGTCCTGGGGCACCTGGGTGATGCAGTCAGTTGGGCATCTGACTCTCGATTTCCACTCAGGTCATGATCTCAGGGGCGGGCACTCATCAGGGAGGCTGCTTGGGATTCTCTCTTTCCCTCTCCCTCTGCCCACCCCCAGCACACACTCTCTAAATAAATAAACAAACAAATAAATAAAATTAAAAAAAAAAAAAAAAAAGGTGCTGTCCTAAGCATTCTTTCTTATATTTACAGAAGAAGATATTAAAGTAAAAGAACAATCCTATGAGTTGTGACTAGAATATGGTCAGGCAAAACCCCAGAGGCTGCCAACAGTCAATTACACATATTTAATATCTGTAAGAATTATGTAGCCTTATGAGAAAGAATATAAAAATGCAGTACTCTATTAGGTTCAAAGTTCTTTAGTGTAGATACAAAAGGATTCACTTATCTTAAGTGCTAAAGAAATTCAAAATCCAATCAAATGATCATTCTGGGAAGGAATGTGAGACTTTTTGGCACACAGAAGTAATATACTGAATATATTTTAAATATAATTGAACCCAGGGATGTAAGTTACATGATTACCCTCCCTCCCTTTCTTGAAGTTATAGAAGCACTGAAAGAAATAGAGTTCTGTAGAACTGATCTACCTTGCCTACAAGAATTCAGTCTCTGTCCCAGTGAAAAGCACTGGGGATTATGCAACCTTAATCAAGCCAGGAAGATAACGGCAAAATTTATACGAGAAGGGAACTCCACAGATTGTTTGGAATCAGATAATTATTTCACAAGTGAAAAACATCTTTTAAAATGGGAGTATCTGAAATTAAATATAGAACAGTTTGAGAAAACTATATTATCAATATTTTTGTGCATATTATATACATATAATTAAGCAATTGATTGTGGCTTATCTGTATAACACTGGAACATTTAGGAACTTAAAACTTTACCATATTTGCATGTTTATTAGTTTCACTTACTAGATGCAGAAGGATTAAAGACATATAAAGCTTTATCAGGCTGGTGATTGCAATATTTAAAGGAAATCAAATATATTAAATTTACAAATTCAATTTAAAATGTTCAAAAGTATCTAAATATTGGGTTTGTAAAGGATACTAATAATTCTTCAAAGGTTCTTAAGTGTAACTGTTAAAATCTGCTAGACTTAAAAAAAAAGTGTAAGTTGCACTAGAAAAATTAAGACTAATATCTTAACCTGTAACTTTAACTTGAATATTAAATTATAAAGCCAAAATAAATATCTGAAAAACATTTGCTTCATATAAAAATTACTCCAAAAGGCACTGAACATTTTATATTTAAAAACTGACATGGAAACGGGCGCCTGGGTGGCTCAGTTGGTTGGGCGACTGCCTTCGGCTCAGGTCATGATCCTGGAGTCCCGGGATCGAGTCCCGCATCAGGCTCCCTGCTCGGCAGGGAGTCTGCTTCTCCCGCTGACCCTCCCCCCTCTCATGCTCTCTCTGTCTCATTCTCTCTCAAATAAATGAATAAAAATCTTTAAAAAAAAAAAAAAAACTGACATGGAAAGATAAAGTATCAAATTGCCAAGATATGGAAACAACTTAGTGTCCATCCATGGATGAATGGATAAAGATGTGGAATGTATACAAAATGCAATATTACCCAAAAAAGAAGGAAATCTTGCCATTTGCAACAACATGCATGGACCTTGAGGGTATTAAGCTAAGCGAAATAAGTCAGAAAGACCAATACCATATGATTTCACTTACATGTGGTATCCAAACAACCAAACAAACAAACAAAACTCATCGATACAGAGAACAGATGTGGGAAATTATCACAGGAGAAGGGATTGGAGGGTGAATAAAATGGGTAAAAGGGGTCAATTGTATGGTGACAAGTGGTATCTAGACTTACTGTGGTGATCACTTTGTAATGAATGATAATATCTAATTATTATGTTGTACCCCTGAAACTAATATAATGTTACATACTAATTTTACCTCAATAATAAATTAATTAAAAGAAAAATAAAACCATCTGGTTGTGATAGTTATAGTAAATATGGAGTAAGAAGTGTGAGTTTGGACACTTTCTCTTTTCTCCTATCTCTAAAAGACTGATTAGGAAGAGACATCCAACAAAATGAAATAACTATCTCTAAGAGATATCTGCACCCCCATGTTCATTGCAGCATTATTCATAATAGCCAAGACATGGAAACAACCTACGTGCCCATCAGCAGAAAAATGAATAAAGAAAATGGGATAGATACACATGCACATACACACATGCCCACAGAGGAATATTTTTCAGCCATAAAAAAAGGAAATCCTACCATTTGCAACTACATGGATGGTTCCTGAGAGCATTATGCTAAGTGAAATAAGTCAGAGGAAGACAAGTACTGAATGATTTCACTCAAAGGAGTAATCTAAAAAAGCTGAACTTATAGAAACAGAGAATAGAGTGGTAGTTGCCAAGAGCTGTGGAGTGGTTTGAAATGGAGACATGTTGGTCAAAAGACACAAACTTCCAGTTATAAGATGAATAAGTTCTGGGAATGCAATGTAAAACATGGTAATTATAGTTAACAATCATGTATTATATACTTGAAAGTTGCTACAAAAGATCTTAAATGCTCTCATTATAAAGAAAAAATTGCAGTTATGTGAGGTGATGGATGTGTTAAGTAATCTTATTGTGGCAATCATTTTGCAATATATACAGGAATCAAATTATCATATTGTATATCTCAAACTTACACAACGTTATATGTTAATTATATTTCAATAAAGTCAGGGAAAAAAACAAACTAGAAAAAACAATAGTATCAAAAGAAAATAAAAAAACCACAAAGAAGTTATGATGAGCTTATTGTAGGACAGACATCTGATATTTATTAAAATATTTTAAATCTGGGTAGTATGATCCATTTGGGGGCTTATGTGAATTTCTCACCTTTTCTCCAATGAATGTGACATATTAAATTTCCAGTTACTGCTATAACAACCAACCACAAACCTAGCAGCTTTTAAAAACATAAATTTATTCTCTTCCAGTTCTGGAGATCAGAAGTCCAAAATCAGTTTCCCTGGGCTAAAGTCAAGGTGTGGTTCCCTATGAGGTTCCAAAGGGAGATCACTCTTCTTGCCTTTTTGAGCTCTGAGCTCTCAGCTTTGACTGTATTACTTGCTTCCTGACATCACCCCAAACTTCTGTTTCTGTTGTCACATCTCCTATCACTACTATGCTCTAACTACCCCCTGCTTCCCTCATATTTGGACCCCAGCATTCCTTGGCTCTTGTCCATTTCCTCCATCTTCAAAGTCAGCAACAAGGGATAGAGTCCCTCTCACGGTTAGAATCTCTCCTGCTTCTCAGTCTCATCCATCTGACCTAATCTGGAAGATTCAACACTTTTAAGGCCCTCATGTGATGGAACTGGGCTCACCCAGTTAATCCAGGATAATTTCCCTGTCTCAAAATTCTTAATCACATCTGCCAAGTCCCTTTTGCCTTATCGTTCACAAATTCCAGGGATTAGAATGTGAACATCCTTGAGGGTCATTATTCAACCTATCACACATGGTAATTTTGTAATTTTCAAAATAAAAGAAAAATAATTAAGTAATTGAAGTATAAAAGTTATAATTTTTCATGTGGGGAAATCTGAACCGAAAAGATCATACAAAATCAAGTTCCTTTTCAAGTGGCTTTAGACCCACTAACTTGCATTATTTTTCAGGAGCCAGAACCTTCAACATTATAATTTCTGAACCTATAATTCTTAGTATTACTTCAACAACATATTTATCAACAGAAACCAAGTAAAGAGTGATAGGTATAACATGTATTTGCTTCATTCAGTCTATGCCTCTGAACATCTTAAGAAAATATGAGCTAGGGCGCCTGGGTGGCTCAGTTGGTTAAGCGACTGCCTTTGGCTCAGGTCATGATCCTGGAGTCCCGGGATCGAGTCCCGCATCAGGCTCCCTGCTCAGCAGGGAGTCTGCTTCTCCCTCTGACTCTCCTCCCTCTCATGCTCTCTGTATCTCATTCTCTCTGTCTCAAATAAATAAATAAAATCTTTTAAAAAAAAAAAGAAAATATGAGCTACAGCCTACATGTTGTGATTGTGGGACAGTACAATTTCCAAAATTTTATATCCCTTATTTGCCTATTTTTTAAATAGAAAAGGAGTTTTCTAAGTAATCAAGAGCATTTGTGTGAAATTCTCTCTCTCTCTCTTTTTTTTGCTAACCATGTTATTTTATCCAGCGCACAGAATATAATAAAGTACAACTCAAAACTATGATAATGTTATCCTTCTACATGTAAGTCAGTATATTTTGCCTTTGTGATGGTTGCCATGGGTGCTGAAGCTTCAAGGCAGGCCTTTCCTGTTTACCTATTTGAAATAATAAGGTAGTATGAACTACCAAATTAAGTAAAATTATTTGTTGTTTGACACAATAAACATGTACAAACCTATCAAAGTATCTTGATTTATAGTGGTTGGAGAAAGTGGACTTAAAGCTACTTTAAATACTACATTCAAAGTGAGATCTAATTAACTAGTTAATGAAACCAATTCTAAATGTTCATTGTCAGTTCATCTTTAAGTTATACGAAAACTTTTGATCACGGGGATAACGTTCTAACCAAAGTAAGGTTTATGTTTGTTTTTGTTTTTAACTTAAGACTCCATTTAGAAAAGTTACTCAAAATGACATGGCCAATATATATAATCTAATGATTCTTTCCATGAAATAAATTCTAGGTGTAAGTTTTATCTTTAAATATACATGGATTTTTGGGGTGCCTGGGTGGCTCAGTAGGTTAAGCAACTGCCTTTGGCTCAAGTCATGATCTGGGGTCCTGGGATGGAGCCCTGCATCGGGCTCTCTGTTCGGTGGGAAGCCTGCTTCTCCCTCTCCCACTCCTCCTGCTTGTGTTCCCTCTCTCGCTGTGTCTCTTTCTCTGCCAAATAAATTTAAAAAAAAAATCTTTAAAAACAAACAAACAAACAAACAAACAAGGATTTTTGGCCAAAAGACCATAAAATGTCTTCCCTAAGGACGGTTTTTCTGTTTTTGCTTGTTGTTTATTTTTAACTTAAAACTCCAGTTTTTATTGTTGAACACACACTCAAAAGGAATTCTAGGATAACAGACATAAACTGAGGGTTCTGGACAAGTGGTTTTACAGTCATTCTATTTAACATAGTGTATTAGCTCAGATCCACTCTACTGGTCCATTCCCAAAGAACTGAATAAAAGCAAAGATCATGCAAGATTCAGTCTTTTATTCTTGGAAGAATAAAAGCTACTGGCTATATTTAATTATTCTGAAGATCTATATCCCAGGGTGACAACAGCTCATTCCATGTCAATAGATGAAATTAACATCTGTCACAGGGAAGGGCACAGAGCATTCCTGTCTAGGAGCTATTCTGAGGCTAATCTATTTCTCAGCACTAGTCATTTAGTAGAGAAGAGCTAGGCATGAGTGACCCATCCAACTACTCCTCAAACAGCAACTGATGCCCTGTGTCCTACTAGTTAAAGATGAATGGTCTCAAGATAAGGCTTACAAGGCACAGTACTTGACTAACAGATACCTAGCAGATTCAGACTTCTAGTACAGCTGGAGAGGTCTGTTGCCTTTCTGTCAGCCAAGAGACCACCAGGAAGTCATATCAAAAGAGAATTCTCTATGTAACTCATCCATTGTATTAAAGCTGCAAAAGTTCTAAATTTATCAAAAAGAGGCAACATTTCAGGCACCCTTCTCACCTATTAGGAACAAATAACTACTACATGCTTCCCAGTAGTCATGCAGGGCAGGAACCCTTTGGATTTAATTGAATTACTGATATACTTTAGATTATATTGTGTCTATATATAAAGATACATTTTTGTAAAGCCTAAAGATAGTACCATTAGTCTGCAAGGGAAATATTGGCCTTAGCCCTGTACACAAGCAATGCAAAGGAATGCAAGGCAAGTCACAATTTGGAATAGCCAGCAGTGGAAAGAAAACCTCCACATGGCCCGATTAATCATGCACAACAAGTGGGACTAAGTTTACCTTAGGGTGTGTTCATTCATAACTGACCAAAAATAAGCAAACAAATACATAAAACTTATAAAAAGAGAAAATGTATCTGCAAAACATGATCCTTAGCATATGGGCAATCCAAATACCTCTCAAATGAAAAGCAACCACTGAAAGGCACTTTTCTTAAGGACCTTTAGTTATTTTCTCAGAATCTCCTCAAAATCAATGAAGTATTCAAGAAGAAATGATTCACTGATTTACACTGGTAGCTAAGATTCTTTATACCCACAAGTCTTGAGCCACACTGATCAATAGGTGGTCTTCCATAATCGCTTCTTCCAAGATACCTCCGTGTCCATATCTCCCTGGGAAGAAGTGTTGTGAACCAAGGTAGGCCAATTTAATCACACAAGGTAATTAACTTCTTTGGAAAAACAACAGTGGTGTCTGGAAATGTAAAGATGGGTAAGGCATGGCTATCTCCACCTCTTCTTACTGGAGTAAAATAAAAGCAAATTCAAACCAAATTCTGCCACTCCACTTAAAAAAAAAAAAAAAAAGGCATATTAATTCCTCAAGGGTGAGGTATGGCTCTAAAATACTTTGGGCAATCAGCTATCTGTAATGGCCCTAATACTCCCAGGGAGAGTCCATCTTTAATGTTCCTCACATTAATTGTCAGTACTTGGGGGGAGAGGCGGGGGCAGGATCTTGCTCAGTAAGAGAAGCATTGTTGTGGCGGCCACCAGAGTGACTACACATTTAGCTGACCACGAAGTGGGATGTGAATTCCAGACGAGGGAACCCTTCCAGACTAAGGAATCACTTAAACACACACATAAATAATACACTGTCAAAGCGTTAAGTGCCTTTAAGTAAATTTCAGCTAACACAATAGGAAATTTAACATTTCCCCCTCTCCCATACTCTGATAACTCCAAACTCTCTGTTCAGATCTATGGCCAGCCCAGCCCCCTCTGTTCTTAGGAATAGCTATAGTGAAGTGAATCAGATACTGGGGGATTTGCTTTCTACTTAGTAGCCAAGTGGAATGGGGTAAACAATTTAACCCCCTCAGGTTCCTTACCCTTAAAGTAGAGAGAATGTCTATCGCAAAGGGCTACTGTGAAAATCAGAGATGACAAATGAAAAGAAGCCAAGATACAGGCAGGCACAGAGAGTACATGCCAGGAAGGTTTTGTTCCTGGAGGCTTCCCTCTGCCGGCCATTGTTACCGTGAGGCCCAGAACCTTACAGAGCACGACCCAATGCTCCCGGGATGAGCTCTTCCTAAAACTCTCCTACCAAGTCATCCTGGAGTTGCTCTTTGAACCTTTCATTTGTGACACTGTGAAAACTTCCAAGGAGAACTACTCAGCTTGTAAAAAGCCACCCCTAGACCTCTCCCCACTGCTATCCATGAGTTACGTGGTGGGGCCATTCTCACTAGCTCAATCCACAGGAGGTCAGAGCTTCACTGTCCTCTTCTGCCCTCTGGTGCCACTAGTCTCATAATCCCAGAAGCCTCGCCTACGGTAGCCTGCTCAGGTCACCACCTATACCAAAGCTTAACTGCCACCCCTCCAACCCTACCATTTCCCTGACTCTTTCCAGCTTTTGACAAGAGCAAAAGCTACAGCTGTTTGACCTAGACCATTGCTTTTGGTCACAGGGTCTCGAGCCCTACTGCCACTGTTCTGAGGGTCTGACTGGACTAACCAATCTCTAAATAATTACAACTCTGTAAGTCACATACGTTCTTAGTTGCAGCTTTCCATATCCAGGATGCACACCAAACCCTTCAAAGACACTGAGTACAAAGACTCTACAGATGGTTCCTCATGGCCAGGAGACTGGACTTTTCCATAAAATGAGAAATATTCTCCTGTCCCACCCTAATAATCTGTTTTCTTTGATAAAGAAATCACTCTTAGGTGTCTTCAAATTCTTCCCATTCCCTATACCAGATGCCCTGAAGCCCTTATGAATGCCCCCCCTGAAGGTTGGCCATGATACCCCGAGAACTTTGAAAGATCACTGATTGTGATTGCTTAAAGGTTTTATAATGGGGCATGGACTTTAATAAGAGGTAAGGAGTAATTAGTGAAAAGATCTGAAAAAGATTTGTGATTGGCTCAGCGAAACGGCTAACTCAGTTGTTTCCGAGTAAAACTGCCTCTCATCCCAATATCACACTTCGGCATGTGTGCGAACAACTGTGTTATATGAGCTATTCATCAGATGTAACAACTTAGCAAACAACCCCTACATGCTAGTATAATAGCAAAATATGATCTCCCAAAGTCATTTCCAAGTGCCTTCCTCCTCGTATCAAGGGTAGATTTGCAAAGGAACTTCTGATTTTGGTCTTCAGGACCAGATTTGAGAATCATTATGTTGCCAAATACCGTACCCTTACCTATTTTATTTCCCTTTTTTATCAAATGAAATATCATTGAAATTACACTTGCAACTGAAGAATTAAATCAACTTCTTGTCAAAAATAATAAAAAGCAATGAAGATGTGCTGTACTTTTATCAGCATATGTGTTTTGCATTTAGCAATAATCAAATTACTCCTTGAGGAATTCTGAGAGGTTGAAATTTGAGAAGCAGTTTCAAACAACTACTCCTAAGATTTGCCGTATTATAGAGGACAGAGAAAACATGTTATCTAGGCCTTACAGGCCTTAAAGTCATACTGCTTTTTAATACTACAATTTTATTCAAATATTGATATAAGATAAAGTACACATTTCTTTTGCTAACAAGACAGTATGCCAGTTTGTAAAGCCTTGGGATATCAATAATCCTATTTACTATGCACCTATTTGCCAGGCAGTATATTTAATCCTTTATATATATTATCCTTAATGTTCAAAGTAATCTTAGATAAGTCACAACCACACATTCACAAGCTTACAAATTTGTTTGTACTGTCCAGTAAGGTCAATAAAGTTATTCATGCATAAACTGGTGAAGGCCTATATATAAACACCTCACCAAAAAAAAAAAAAAAAAAGAGTAATAATAACTGCTAAATAAAGTTTTAAATCTCCCTTAATACCCGTGATAGAAGCCTGTTGATATGGACAAACACAGTTATCAAGTATGGGGCAAATTTTCAAACTTTACTAAAAATTTTCCAACCCCACCTACCCTCCAACCCCCACATACACACACACTACAGATTTCACAGAAAATTCTTTTACATTTATCTCAATCCTGGATCTAAAGGCCCAAATTAATTTCTATATTTGTCAAAACATCCAATCATCTAATTCTTAGAATATTCTCTAGAATACTTTCTAGAATATAGAATATTCTAGAGAATTCTCCTTGTGGGGGGCCTGGCTGGCTCAGTCAGAAGGACATATGACCCACGATCTCAGGTTTGTGAGTTCGAGACCTGCATTGGGATAGAGACTACTTAAATAAAATTTTTCTAAAAAAGGAATATTCTTCTTGCGAAAACTGTCAAATAGCATACCTCTATAAGAAAAGGTTTTCTGGGGCACCTGGGTGGCTCAGTGGTTAAGCGTCTGCACTGGGCTCAGGTCATGATCCACCCCCAAAGTGGGCTTTTAAAACTATGTTCCAAAACACACTTATATACTTAGATAATAAACTACTATGTATATGTGTAAAAACTGCACATATATAGTACATGAGCATTACATATATATCAAAATATATTCCTATTATACTACTAAGCTTGAAATTATAATTTTAAACATACACTATTGAATTATATTAAGAATCACTTAATGAAAGGACAATTTCTATACTTCATCATTAAATCAGAAATCAAATGACCTATAATAATGACAAATATAAAATCTGAATAAAAAGTATACACCTAGGGGCGCCTGGGTGGCTCAGTCATTAAGTGTCTGCCTTCAGCTCGGGTCATGATCCCGGAGTCCTGGGATCAAGCCCCGCAGCATCGGGCTCCCTGCTCAGCGGGGAGCCTGCTTCTCCCTCTCCCACTCCCCCTGCTTGTGTTCCCTCTCTCGCTGTGTCTCTCTCTGTCAAATAAATAAAAAATCTTAAAAAAAAAAAAAAGTATACACCTAAGACCCAAACACCATCATTAGCTTAAAAGGATGTTGTTGTTCCTCATATGTTGGGCTGATCAAGTAGTTAATTATTTCCAGCTTAATCTGTAGAAATAGAGTAGCTAAAATTACAATAAAGGCAAAAATGACACTACAACTGCTAAGAGAACAATTTACAATTAAGAAAGTGAAACAATTATAAGCATAGCAAAGCTACTTATTATTCTTTTAGTGAGCTATCTTCTATAAAATCTCACTCTTTAGTTTCTCTGGTCAGATACATGACTGTGTAAACTGAAACTATATGCCAAGAGACTTACTGATGTTATTACTTCATTTTAGTAAATTCAAAAGGGAAATATGAGTCATCTTTCTAATAAGATAATAACCAAAATGAATGGACAGGTAGTCATATTAGTTGCATCTCACATCCCTAAATTAGTACTGCTTGTTTAAAAAAAGTGTGCGTGTGTGCGTGCGCGTGTGTGTGTGTGTGTAGATAGACAATGTACTATGAAACCAAACTAATTCGTCCTTTGGGATACTGTTCCTTGCCTCAAAACAATTCCTTCTTAGTCTGTATATTCAAGGTTCCTTTGATAGTAAAAAGTAACAGTGTTTCAAAGCGAAGTCCATTACTATTATTTTTTTGCCCTCCAGAAAACAATAATCATGTTTTTATAACATACTAACAAAATGCATGTCTTTATATACAACCAGCCTTCAAGGTTATATACTTGCAAAGTAAAGAAATAAGCATAAGTAAAACCTTAGGCTAATACTTCCAAAAAAGAAGGAATAACATCTTGTATATTTAAACATTGTTACATACAGAAGAGCCAGACTAGATTTTTGACCTAAACTAAAAGATAAAAGAAGTAATTCTTTAGCCATATAATTCAGTACATACTTGGACTACATTTACCTTAAAATGCTGAATTACCATTAAAATTTTTCAAGTACAATCAAATGTCTGCCAGTTTCCAAATCTACATAATCAAAGAAAAACTATACTCTAAATTCTAAATAACAACAGTAATAACTTGAAGATGAGTTTCTCAGGGACAGGATCTCTCTTATTCAGCCCTACACACCTCAGTTGCACACCCCACAAGAAATGGCCCATGAATGTTGAGGAAATAAATTGAATTGTCAGCTAATACTTCCAAAGATTTAAGCTACTCTGATCTCTTTTAGTATGAGTACTTAGAGAATTCTCAAATCCTATGAAACCCCTTTTCAAAAAGTTAATGAAACAATGAATGTAGAGGGGCGCCTAGGTGGCTGCGTCGGTTGGTTAAGCGTCTACTTTCAGCTCAGGTCATGATCTCAGGGTCCTGCGATCGAGCCCCGCACCAGGCTCTCTGCACAGCAAGGAGTCTGTTTCTCCCTCTCCCTCTGACCCTCCTCCCGCTTGTGCTTTCTCTCTGTCTCAAATAAATAAATAAAATCTAAAAAAAAAACCCAATGAATGTAGAGGGCTCAGAAAATCAGGAGAACCTTCTGCTGTAAGCTCAACATGACTCCATGTCTACATTATAAATCGTAAATGACTTCAAACTCTCAGATCCAACCTAAAACATTCATTTCCCTCCCTCCCTCTCTCTTTTTCCCTCCTATCATGGTTATCTTCAGCCAGTACTTAAAAGAACCTGAAATAAGGGACAAAGGATCTCCTCCCATTTCCTTAATTCAGCACTGACCCTGTCTGCCATTTCCATTGTCACAAAGCAGAGAGATCCCTGCTATCCTGTGATGGATATTCAGCCCTCTTAATCTTGTTTCTGCCTTGGGTGATAATGTAGCTCAAGATAGATGACAGAAGACAGAGAGATGGAAGTTTTTCTGTCCAGACCCACCATCCAGTAAATATTTACTTACAGTATTCTGTATATAAATAACCCTCAAATCCATATCTCTAAATCGAACTCTTTGCCATAACCTTTAAAAAAAAAAAGTACAAGGGAGTTCTTTACCTTGGCTATCCCAAGCCATTTAACTTCTCAAACTTCTTTCAGCAAGAGAAGAGCTACAAGAGTAAATACAAAAGGAAGAGGTTCCCCTTATAAATCAGCCACCAAGGCTGATGATTTTCCCTTTCCGGTACCTTTCCAGGTCTCTCCCCAGAGTGTTGGCTCAGGTCTCAAGTAGCTCATGACTGAACTCCAGTTTTCTTTCTACCATAACATTTTTGGCATTCTAAAACATCTTCTACATAGCAAATACATCTTTCAGATGTCCTTGGTTTGATATCTCTATGTGGAAGACTACTGAGGCTTCTACTAATTTATGTTCATTTTAATTTCAAGGCCTTTTCACCGTTATAGTTTCTCTAAATAACCTAGTCACTACCCTCAGGCCTGCTGCAATCCATAGGTGCTTGGAGCCTCTCTCCCTTTGCATTCATATCCTTCCCTCCATAGAACCCCCTTCTTGGTAGCTACTGAGACAACTGGAATTCACTCTCCATTCAAAATCCCAAATCCCCAAACCTCTTGAACCATTAATGTTTCTCTCCATCCTAAACTCCATCAAGGGGTGTGTGTGTGTGTTGTGTGTTAAAGCTGGTCAAAACAGTCCATCCATATTAATCTGACTCAATCTGAATATTCCCTGTGACTCTACCACTTGTTTTAAATTTAGGTAAATGAAAATTCTATACAATTGCATTAGCTTTCTCAGAAATTTCATTATACATTGTTTTTATGCTTATCCAGTAATGCTCTTAAATCCACTGGTTTGCACCCTAATGAAGACTGTTGTAGACTACAACTTCCACTAAGTGAAGGCTTTCAGTGCCTAGGAGAGTACTCTTGTTCACCTGCAACAAATATTCCATAATATTGATGAGGAGGCACAGGACAGGACTTATACTAGAATTAGACAGAATTTGTCATTTACATGGAAGTTGAAAAAGATTGAGTCATATGCACTGTAAAATGTCACTACATTCAATAACCAAAAATTCTTGACATCATTGTTGCTTAGTCTAGCCTCCAGAACTTTTACAAACTTCTTAGATTACTGATTTTTCCCTGGGGCTTTTTCTAAAAATCCCTGTGCTTGATACCACAATTAACAACACTTGGAATTAGCAAACTCTGTTCCAAATACTTTAAAGAAAACATTCATGATTATTCAAGTGACCTTTATAAGGCAAGTACTAGCCAGTCCTCCAGGGCTGAAATTCAGCACCTTTAGAGACTTCTGTCCCCACCCCCTAAACCCTGCCTGTTTATACTGAGAAGCCTGGCGCCATGGCCCCCTCTCCTTCACACTCTTATCACCCCTTTCCATGCAACATCACTCTAGATGGCTACAGAAACACCCTGAAATTCAGAATTGCACTATAAACAGTGGTGGGCAGGGTGAGTCTCCTCCCTGGGTGGGCTGGCCCAGGATAACGGCACTTTTTCCAACCTGCCTTTTGTAACTGCCGTCCAGAGTCCCACAGCCTCAAACTTAAGGGCACAGCCAGCCTTGGGGTGCTCCTGGGAGTGCCCCCACCTTTTATATGTCTGTGCCTCCACTTCAATGCCCCACTATCAGTGCCTCAGGGTTGAAAAATTTGCTTTCACGTTCACACAAAGGTAGGACTAAAAAACTACCAGGAGGCGAGTGGTTGTGATCTGGTCAGTTGTTTTCACAGCTGGCTGAGTCAATCATCCCCTCTTAAAAGCTTATTTGACAGGTGAGAAATTCCTCATCTCTAGATCATTCCAGGAACTCCTCAGCATCAGTCTGAGCTGGGAGAGGGGCCTGAAGAGGAAGGGAGTGGTGCTGAAATCGTGTTGAGCGTGTCCCGGGGGGAGGCGGGGGGAACTCTGGTACGGGAAGGAGGAATCTGGCGCCAGGAACGTGCCGGTCCAAGGTCCAGAGGGAAGAGAGGGGGGGAGCCGGGAAGTCTTAAGAGCAGGGAGAGGCGCTAAGAGAAATGGGCAAGCAACATACCTGGAAATGTCCCGAGAGGAATGGAAATGGGTGAGGAGGTTGCGGACTGCAGAGAAAGCGGGAATGCAAGATGAGGCAAGGGGAGAACCGGAAACAGGGGATGCAGTGCCTCAGACGCCGGCGTCCAACCCTGGCCGGTGCCAGACCCTTCCAGAGCGCCGGCGAGGCTGGCTCCCGGCCGAGCCCCCGGAGCCGGAAAGTTGGCGCGGCGAGGGGCGACCGGACGGGCAGCGCCCCCTGTACGGCGCCTTACCTTCTGGTCGACGATGGAGCAAGCCATCTCGCGGACGTGCGCCAGGCTGTAGTCCCCGGACGAGTCCTGCAGCAGCAGCACCGGCTCGCGGCTCAGGCCGATCTGCAGATGGAACGAGAGGCCCCCGGCCGGAGCCGCGACGGGAGCCAGGAACGGCGCGGGCCCCGGCCCGGACCCCGGGATCAGCGCGGCGGCGGCCGCTGCTGCCGCCGCCGCCACGGGCAGCAGCGGGCTGGGCGGCCGCAGCACCGGAGGGGCGCTCATCGCTCGGCAGGGCGCGCCAAGGGCCGCGGGGTCGGGCAGCCGAGGGCGGGGGCCGGCGGAGCGGCAGCCGAAAAGTTTTGCTGCCGCGGAGCCGGGAGCTTCTTTCTCCAAGAGCCGAGGCGGAAAATAAAAACTTTCCGGAAAAGTCCCCGCGCGGGGGGAGGGCGAGAGGATGAGGAGCGGGAGGGGAGCGGGGGAGGGAAAATGGCTGAGGCGGGAGGACTGCGCCGCCGGGAGCGCGGGCGCCGCTCGCGGGAGGCGCTGCCGCCGCCGTGGAGCAGCCGCCGCGGCGCGCTCCGAGGGCCGGGGCGGCGGGTC